>NC_089754.1:41774770-41912270 GCF_040412425.1 Macrobrachium rosenbergii | reverse complement strand
AAGATTATTGCAGATAGCTGCAAAAAATAACTGAAAAATAGTACTCGGCAACCACTACGCAAATAAACAATAAACCTAACAAGTAGGCTACAGCCCCCACTGGATCAGAAAACATTACAGTACTGTTAACCGTAATAAGTAATCATGTGAAAAGTACTTTCAACCATAATAAGTAAACTGTGTACATAAAAAGAGGCATCTACCTGAAGCATTTTCTTGGTAAAAGGTCAGACTCACTCTGCAGAATACATATTTGACAAGAAGGGACGAAAGCTCTTACAATCAACAGACTAAATGGCTGTCTTCTCGTCCTGTATAAATATCCATCTACCTTCTACGTGAGATTCACTTTCATTTTGCAAATTTTCTTCCTTCATAGAGTTCACTTTATGTAAACAAACCAATCAAATACCCTATCCATACCTTCGTCTGCTTTATGGTGAGTACAAAGAACCCCTAACAAATATAATTATTAATAAATATGAAATTAAAGAAATTCTCCGCCAATAAAACAAGTAAGGATCTACGCTTGAATAAAGGAAGGGTAAAGTGCGAGGATGATTCAGCTGGAGACAATTCTACATTATTGAAGATGAGTAAAGGAGCAGTTCTGGGCATGAGAGTAGATACCCCACCAGAATCAGTTGTCCATAAAACCATTCTTGATAAACATGAACTAACATATTCGAGTTAGAGGAAGGAGAACGAGAACTACTGTAGTTTACAGGCAGTTATGTTCCCACGCAACACTACCGGAAGTACTTAATATGAAACCAACGTAGTTAGATCTTTGCGTGAGCATCTACTTTTAGGCTACTACGACTGAGTCGAAGAGAGAGAGAGAGAGAGAGAGAGAGAGAGAGAGATTCCCTAATGACCGCAGTGATTGATTGAACGGGGAGGCCATCAAAATTAACTTTGAATACCTGATGATAAAGATGAAAATCAAAATAACCAATTTAACTTCATCACAGTAACCTACACAAACCTTTCGATAGTGATGCTACTTTATGTACTTGAACTTTGAAATGAGTAAATTTTGCTTCCTAATGCGATCCAATAACGGTATTATATATTGTTTACGTCAGTGTATTGTTCTTTCCTATATTTACATTACGAGGAACAAAACATCGCATTTAAATCAATAGGACTCTCCTAATGATTTGGTCAGTGACACGTGGTGTCTTACTGCCTAATAGAGTCAACCTACAATCTCTCTCTCTCTCTCTCTCTCTCTCTCTCTCTCTCTCTCTCTCTCTCTCTCTCTCCTGCCAGGCTTTGTAATTCTCTACCTGCTTCCTTTCCCCCAAGTCCTTACAATCTTTAACCCATAATTTGATAGTGTAAATTTATCGTTTCCACCGGAATTAAGACCAACTCATTATTATCTTGTTCCTTCAGGTCTGTTCTAGATAAAGACACTGCGAGAATAATTCCATAACCAGTGCTTTGAAAAATAGGAAGCAATCTTGTTTATTCAACCAAATTCAACAAAGTCATACAGTACATATTTACAAAGACTGACCAACGTTGTTCTTGTAGTACTTGAGCGGTTAGCCTCAAACCCGAATTAAATAAATTATAAAAGTCACTAGCAACAAAAAATCGACCAAGAAAAATGTAAATATTCCAATTTCATAACTTCCCACCAAACAATACCGCAGAAGCCATACCAAATCCCTACAGAAATCTTCAAATAGATGTTTTCGCATAGTGCAACTTGTGTAGGCCTACTCATCATACGTAACTGATCATCAGTACATTTCGATTTGAAACCTATGAAACAACTATACCCTCCCACAATAGCTACCACAAAACATACATTTGCCTCATAAGTCACAATGATGAAAGATAATTTGAACTGTTTCAAATAGTTCCTCATGTATAGAAACCTGCACCACAAAATTTCAACAAACTGAGGATCATATCTGTGAAACTGTTGCCCATGAAGGCGATAACAGTCAGAATATAGTTCGGGTTATAAGAATTTAGTTTTTAAGTTCCATTTGGCATCTCCGAATGGGGTCCACAGTAGCTCAGATTTGTAATTACCAAATTTAACCCCCTGCGGTTATGAGAGCCACTTTTGTATTACCATATGCGTAGAGCATACCTTCGTACCCTTGTAATAAAAAAACACACACACACATATATGACAATTTTTGGGGTAAACACGGTTTTAAAAATCTCTTTACTATGTACTAATGAATGCTTTCTGCTTGGTTACTCACATGCACCAAGTTACTCCAAAATAAACATGGTTAAAAACATCTCTATGTACTAATGAATACCTTCTGCTCAGAAACTCACATACGGCAACGTTACTCCAGAATACTTCAAAAATGATGTTTTGATATATACACAACGGGATAACAATAGTGGTGACGCCAATAAAGCTGGTAGCCTGCTTTTCCATTTTGCTTTACAAAACTTTAAAGTTTCGGTTTCCCATGTAATTGCAATGGCAAAGCAGGGAAAATCTTAACTAATAAAGGTCAAAACAAAAAATCCATTTCTCCCGCTTATTTTCATCTCTCTCTCTCTCTCTCTCTCTCTCTCTCTCTCTCTCTCTCTCTCTCTCTCTCTCTCAAGATGAGCACATACAGCGTCTCCAGTTTCTACCGACCAGGAAAGTTGCTTGCCTTGAAGTTTGTTTGTGACGTTCCTTCCTATAGTCCGTGAAATGACCTTGCATTCAGATATGAATACTCAACAAGAAATGTCTTGGTATGAGACTATTATTATTATTATTATTATTATTATTATTATTATACATAATGATAAGCAAGTACACAACCATCCATTTGGAAAATATATTACAGAAGAAATATTTTAATACACTTACGATGAAAAACCAAAAAACTACGGTAGCCTAGACCTCCGGTGAACAGCCGAATTCCCATTTTACCTCTAATATAAAAACCAAACATAGGCAAGGCTTTATGCGTCAGAGCTAGGCCTACAGAGACCCATTTTTCAATAACTCCTTCGCCAATTACCTAATGGCATGCTCCCCTCTTCAACTTCGCTTCAGCCTCTACTTATTCAGAAGCTAACAACCCTCCCCCCTCGTCTTCCTGCCAGAAAAAATGGGGGACGTTTTCTGAATAGGCCTAAGGCAAAACATAAAACTGAGACTTCTACGGAAGCCTAAACTTTGGTCACAGTGACAGAATGAATACAAACTTTCTTACCCTTTAGTGAAGAATGATGGGCAAACGGTTCGGCATCAGTCTTCAACAAAGAACAGCATTTTAATATTACTGAAACTTCGTACATGCCTCAGGAGGTTGGTGCAAGCAGCAGTAAGTTACAATGAATGCAAAAAGGCACCAACAGGTATAGGCTAAAATGAGAGTAACTTACTAGGCCTTTACATCATCATGGCCCATACCGTAATTACAGTAAAACAAATGCCAAAATTTTACTTATTTAATAATGTATTTATCAACACAATGACCCGCTTTCTCTTAAAATGAGAAAGTGAAAAACCACCACTACAAACTTTCACCGACTCTTTCGCCGCACCAGTGTGAAAGCAAGAAGCAAATTCCAACTGCTAACACATTCCTTCACAATTATGTTATACGGGTTTTAATAAGCGAAATGTAATAGAATCTTAGGTGTGTCATGTTCAAAAGTATTGGAATAATAACAAAAATGTAAAATTCTACTACTGCTACGAAGACAGCTTAACAATAGACAGAAACTAACATGTTAATTCTTATCCGATGCAATGCTTTTCTTTCCTAAAAGACACATACATACATACATACGCACACAACATGGCGCAGTCATAAGGCAAAACAAAGGGCCGTCTCGAAGTTGACTACATATTCGTTTACTTTCGACAAATATAAACAAACATTTTCGACGGAACTACTGCCTTGCCGACAATGCAAGTGCAGCACATAACACTAAGTAAAACAGATAGGTTCACAATGATAGTCTTTGATGAGTTACGCTACAAAGACCAATATCATGATAAACTATCAGGGAAGGCTGTAAATCAATAATAATAATAATAATAATATCATCCACAAGACAATGGTATTATTCTTCAAGATTATCCTAACTAATGCGATCCGCCTTGGCGACCGCAGCCCCAGGTGCAAGACCCCGTGTTGGCATACGGCCAGCTTAACCTAAATCATCATCAGCCGCCAATAATAATAATCGTAATGTTCTCGTGTTAAAGGGTCGATGTTACTAGGGAACGCCGTTATGATAGAGGTGGGTCTCTATCGATCCCAGCTCTTCAGTTTATCTGGAATGTTGATCAATGTTGCACGACTGCAATCCCTTCCATGTTCGGTGTTCCCAAACCGA
This sequence comes from Macrobrachium rosenbergii, assembly GCF_040412425.1. NCBI lineage: Eukaryota > Metazoa > Arthropoda > Malacostraca > Decapoda > Palaemonidae > Macrobrachium > Macrobrachium rosenbergii. The sequence goes on along the minus strand of NC_089754.1, from coordinate 41,907,941 downwards.
AAATATAATCTAAATGCAGAAAGCAACATAATCATCACCACCATTATGAGAAAACATCGCCACAGAGGCCTAGGTCAGTTATTTGGGCGTCTTTAAAAAGATTTCCACTACAGAGAAGCTTAACGGAGGTGTCTGGAACACTTATAAGTGCGAACTCAATAACCTTAATCCAAAATACGATAGTCTCTTGCAAGTCTACATAAAGCGCAAGCGCATGAGTGTACGTGCTGTAATACGTGACGGGAAACAGTTCCCACGGAATCCTAGAAGCACAAACAGCACTAATTTGAGACCATTTCACACAAACGATCGATGCCGCTGGTTTACTGTCTGCTTCTTGACTTCCGTGGCTCATGACGTGAAATGGCTCGTTCTGCGTTCCAGGTGTCACCTAGCCTAACGGTACTCATTACCTCACAATGAGCGAACACGAAGATACAGGGTAATCAAATTAATTTTCAGTGTCAATTCTCCGAACAACTCCTTGTCAACTTCCATTTCTCAAGGGCAGTGGTTATGAATTTGCGGATCCCCAGTTCGTTGCAAATGAGTTTGCTAATCATTTAGCGAATGTTGCAAAGAAAAATTATCACAGATCCTATTCTGCTCAGTTAAAAATTGATTTTAATACGCCAAGGAACATATTCAAGAGTGGATGCCGGATTGACCAGGGTTTTCTAAAACAAGATCGCCAAATGGAGAAATGGCGATGATGCAGCCCAAAGTGGTTCTGGGAGGTGGAAATTTAATAGTCTCAAAGCAAACATTACCCACAGAAACGAATCGTCAGAAGGCCGTGGGGGAGCTGTAAACCTGTGGAAAAGGTCTTCCTGCCAGGATTATTAATATCCATGCTCTCAAATTTAAGAGAGGCTGTAATAACACTTTAGAGCGCCATGCATCACTGTCTGAGTGTTTCTGACACCTATTACTGCATATGACTGCTTAAAATTGTGTGTCTGCCGGTCAGCCTCTATTTATTTATTTTCTTCTTTTTACTTCCCATTCTCTTCACATACGAGCATTTTATGTAGAAGCCTGCTTTGCAAGGAAATTAACTTTTTGGCTTGATAAATATGAACTTCGCTCATCTTAAAATTGATGATGATAACAGAAGTAAAATGATGCAATTTCTATAAAGAAATGTATCATGTGGGAGATAACAGTATTAAGATAACTGACAGGAACTCAATTGGCCTGGCAAAATTCGGCCATACCAATGTTTGCCTAATGTTCTGGTATCATTTCCCTCTGCTCCCAAATACTGGATAAATAAATTATCTCACTGCGAAAAGAATTATCATATTAATAAATTATCTTATGCAAATATTCATGTTAACAACATTCTTGCTGCAAATACTCATATCAACAAGCTCTCCAATCTCAGGGTCTAGAAGCTCACTTAAAAAAAAAAAAAAAAAAAAAAAGGAGCTTGAATCGTAATCGATGAAAGGGAGACAATATTCCTAGAGTATATCAGCTACCCAGATCACGGTAAATCTCAGTTCACGGGTTCATATACATTTCCAATTCGAGCGTAGCCATGAAATTCATTTCCTACAATTCCAGTAGACTGTAGCTTCAACAAGCCCTGTAGTCAAGATCTACAGATAGGTGCCTGGTATGAAAAGAATTCGCTAGTCATATACCATAAAATTACACATATTCCACAATGACAATTTTTACAACCACCATATTGTTAATTTGTGAACTGTGGTACATTTGCTGAACCTTGATAATAAGGAGGAACTTAAAACTAAGCTAAAATGAACTAGGAAAACCAATATCATAAATACAGATAATAATATACACATCAAACATCTCTAAAGTATAGACTATGAGTTATGTATAAGAGGACTGGAATCTACAAACGTTACGATGCATAATTAACCCCCACACATCGTTCCTGGAATCCTACCGGAGGAGGAGATTTAATCAAATTTTATAAGCGATACGCCTGCCTTAGGCCTAAGTAAAAGCATACAGTCTCGATAAAATTAAGGAAAAGGTATTTTAATTCTTTTTGCGACTTTATTGAAATCTCAATACAGTACAAACACACACATATATAATTATATACATACATACACACACTCACGCACACACACACACACACATATATATATATATATATATATATATATATATATATATATATATATATATATATACATACATACAAAATTTTATATTCAACGCGCACACATCTTTCCTGGAATCCTACGAAGGGAGGGGTTAATCAAATTCTAAAGGCGATACGTCTGCCTTAGGCCTAAGTTAAAGCAGACTGTCTCAATATAATTAAGAAACAAGATTACAATTCTTTTGTGTCTTTATCGTTAATCTTAAAATCTCAGTACACTGTACAAACACACACAATTACATTATATATATATATATATATATATATATATATATATATATATATATATATATATATATATATATATATATATGACTATTTATCACATCACCGTGATTCATATACAATCAGAAAGCTACAAACGTCCTTTAATATCCAATTCACTCTACCTCGGAAGTAATATATTTTCATATATGTTACCGAAGGGGAATTTTTAGGTGATAATAAGTCCACCATCCCGTGGGATCGAACCAGCGACGGACGGGGGAATCAGGACTACAGTGACACACTAACCAGTCGGCCACAAATCACCTAAAAATTCCCCTTCGGTAACATATATGAAAATATATTACTTCCGAGGTAGAGTGAATTGGATATTAAAGGACGTTTGTAGCTTTCTGATTATATATATATATATATATATACTGTATATGTTTGTGTGCGTAAAATAGGTGTTATATATTTGTCAACATATATATTCTTATGGAGAGAAGACGCACGAACACATCTGCTCCAATCAACTGCTTGAATACAAGTATTTCAAGTGTGTGTAGCCTAACTGAGGTTACCTGATGTGACTGGAAGTATTCAGGATGGCAAAGAATTACGGTTTAAACGTCTTATCACAGGAATTTCCTTCTGTGGTAACAATAAATCTACGTCTAAGATTCTGGAAACATAAAAAAACAAGAGTTCTTTTATGTAAACACACACACACCATTCTTTTCCACACATACACACACACAACATAAATACTACCAGCAGCAGCTTCGTATTGTTCAGTAAAGAGGCTTTCGTTGAGACCAAGCTGTGTTGAACTGCAGCAAAAAGTTAAGGTCCAAATTTTATATTTCCTGTGACATATAAATTCCGTAATTGTATTTTATATTAACAAAATGATAACGTCCCTTAGAGTGTTCATGCTTGCCCAACCTTTCATGAAATGAATACTAAATAATTATTATGTGAGCTTTTACGGGAGAGAAAAGAATTATCAGGAAACTAAACTCTTTAGTCTATACTACAGTAAACTCGGCTAATGGCGCAATAATTTTTAATAAGGCAGAATCTTCTTCCTACACAGCCAAGAATCCATTAAAAATGACGTCACATCCGATGCTTTCCACCAAGTAAATTCTGTGAACGCAATGGTCATGATTCTAAGAACGACTAGATTCTGGGATGTCTGCAGACGAAGACGCCGCACAACCATTGTGGTTTAGCTACAATTCGACGAGCGTCGGCCATATACAAACTGTGCGGTAGTTTTTATATTGCTTATCATACTGTTTATCTGTAATTTACTTATGAAGGGTATTTGTTAAAATATTTGTGATGTTCCAAATATAAAGGAATCGTTTAATTTATAGATGTATTATTATACAGTAATCAAATATTTTCCATTCTTTATTGGTCATCACAGAACAGGGAAGAATTCGTCAATATTACTCCCGCCACTTGAGTTGTTGAAAAATAACACTATGAAAGATTATGTCCCATACAGCGTCAAGGCCGAAGGGGCTATGGTCAAACAAGTTCGTTGAGTAAACGACCAGTCAACAAACTGGTTTGTGGCTACGTCAGGAAAGTGTATATGAGGATACTTCCTTGATCGGAATGTATGCCGCATGGTTCATTATTATGTCGTTAACATCTCAGTTATTATCGCGGGAACGAAAGGTTAAAAAAATGAATCAAGAAAAACTGAGAACCGAATAACCCAAAAAGTAAAAATAAACACCAGTAGGCTAATAAAGGTTGCAATTTGCACAACCAGGGTATTATTAGGAACTTTGGTGATGAAATAGGATAGAAACACATGTTCCTGATGAGTACGTGCTTCACGTGTGTAATGAAGAAAGCTAACGGCTTTTAGCTCGACAACCTCTAACCATGCTTCTAAATGACATGCTCTTGTAAAACACCAACAATAACAGCACCGCAATACCAAAAACATATAGTACTCCCTAATGTGCAGTGTATGGCCTTTTTTTTTTTAACTTAATAGAAAAATCATTGGAGAATAACTTCACGTTGATGACTTTTACCAGTTAAAAACAGGAATGCCCCAAATCCTTACAAAACGAATCTACCGATATGATCATTTACTGCAGCCTACAAGTAATACCCACCCTGATTCAGAAACACCATTAGTTATCCCCATGATAAGGTATTATAACACTTTGTGCTGCCAAAGACAGATACTAAAAACATTAACCTAAATCTACAAAAGTTGGATATATGGTGAAAAGGGATGAGGAACAGTTAGTCAGACAAGCAGCCAATGCAGAAGTAGTAGTACTAAACTCTGTAAAAAAGGACCAGGAAATCATGGAACAAGTAAACAAGTGAAAACCTGGGCCGGATGGGAGTTCAAGCAGAAAGAGCACGGAATAGAAGAGTGGAAAAAACTCAACGGATGTCTAACCCACAAGAGGAAAAAGCTGATATTGAAAAGTACATGTAATGATAATTACTTCTTGTCAATTTTCAAGACTTCAACCATTACTGGCCACTTACCAAACCAACGTTTGCATCCAAAATAAGGCTACCTTTTGGTTTTTATTAGGTTTACAACTATTTATTTCTAACTTAATGATTTCCTAATACTTTTGGATATGTTAACCAACAAAAACCTTGAATCTGAATTGAGAATTACATAAAGAAACAATCTTCCATTCTAATAGCTGTATATAGCCTAAAACACATCCAAAAATTTTTTCAAGCATGGCCAGACTATGTGCTTGTTATTCCATCAAAAATGGCATTTCAAAATTACGTTAAATGTTAAGAATCTTTTTTTCTTAGCATATATATGTATATATCTACTGTATTTATACTAATAACCATCAACTATGCATTACTAGATAGTATTAGTAAAACTGAAACTGACAGTAAGCTTGCGTCTTTCACGAAATTCTAAAGACAAAACACGGTTTCCATTACAATGAATGCATTCATATGGGTAATTTAATTTATCATTACAGCTACCTTTATCAGTAAGACTGACAACACAATACATACATGAATTACAGTCATTTTATATTTGAAAATGAATGTTCTAGCTATCTTTATCAGTAAGACTGACAACACAATACATACATGAATTACAGTCAGAGAAAAGTAAGGTAAAGTTCTGGGTATATCTCAACTAATGCTAAGCTGTGTATGTGTGAACATTAAAAAAAAATCTCAACCATACCTAGTGAATATTTTTAAAAATTTAAAATAAGTGAAACAAAATTTAAAACAAGATTCAAGATGGTAATATAAAGATTCCTAATGAATAGGATACAGTAATGTATGATTAACATGAATGTGACAGAGCTTTTTACTGTTTGCTGACTTCTTAATATGCAATAAAAAGTACTGCTGTACTCTGGGAGATGAGGAAAAGAGAAAGATACAATGATGTGCCATGTATTGCTTTCTTACAACTGACTGGTAATGTTTACATAAATATACAGTTTAAGCGGGAAGTGAATCCTCAATCTTTACTTTCAGGTCCAAAGCCTAACACTGTAAGTGAGGATAATGTACAGACTAATGTAATTTGGAATACATAACCATCATTACAGTATTACCTTATTCAAAATATGGAAATGATTATGTTAAAACCTATTACTTAAAAACCAATTCTACAAACCAAAATAGTCATATGTGAAAATAATTAATAGGAATAAAATAGCAAAACTACTAAAAACACATAGTTAAATGATCCGCTATCTATTATAACATTTTCCTTTTAAAAACTAACAGTAAGGCAGCCTTCTGAACTATAATAACCAAGCTGACTCCTGTATGTCCTAAACTGAGCCAGAAATAATTCTGATAAGTTGAAAAAATGCACACATGGCAAATACAATGCCTATACCTTCATAAATATATTCTAACCTTAGGCTACAGTGAAACAACATTCAACCCTGCCATCTATAAATTCAACACAAGGGAGCAACAACGAGGTTATTCTTGATGATATTACTGACAGCAACCATGACTGTGTTAACTTTACAGCAGGCCCGATCTGACTGGGCTAGGCTAACCTAATTAGACTACATAAGAGGACCATACCCACGGTCACCTAGTGAAAACTTGCCTAGTTATCCAAGTAATAAATCAATAAAAAAAAACAGGGTAAGCTAGAAACTAATTGAGCCTTGACAGTATACCTCTTACTGTAGCATACATATAGCATACGCTATATAACCTGGTAATATGCCCACGCCCTCCTCACTTTTTACACTGTTGGAAGAGGAACGAACAGACTTGCCTTGCAAGCTGCATATTTCAGCATTCCACGCATACCATAATAACCAACCCTGGCCTACGCCACACGATGGCAAAATACCTTTATACTAACAGCTGAGAAGGAATCCACATCTCGGGAAAACTTGAAAATTTAGGACCCAAAGAAAATAATATCATAACTGGGCCTTCAGTAGATAAGCTATCCTACATAGATGTGCTTCAACTTGGGAAATAGGGTGGCAAGACATTCCCTAATATTTGGAAACACTCCCAATATTTGCACATACTTTCCGCTCAGATATATTAATAAATAATACTTCTTAACCCATAATAATTGTTCAAAAGGACCGATGTAATTCATATTCTCGTCGTAAAAACCATATCAAATGTGGTTGGCCTGATGCAGAAGACTCCACACGAATACCGAATCCTATTATTCCCTGGGCAGGGCACACACGTTTACAGTAAATTGTAGCCATGGTCACTGAACATACCTTAGGACGGAATTGACGATAACAGAGATTTATAGGTAGGAAATCCTCAGCGATTATTCACTAGATAAATCCTAATATGCATCGAAACTTTGCACATCTACTCTCCACTTCACCACCATAACAACTGATGTCATACCGAGATATTTAGGCAGTGCTTTTAGGAATTCTTTAATCTCCTTTTTTTTCCTTACTGCTATCTACAGCACAGATAACTAAACTTATGACAATTATTCATATTTAGTTTATTTTATTTTATACCAGCATATATTTAAACGTTAAGCTTTAAAATGGAGGTAATTTATCTTAAAAGAACGAAACGAAGGTAAACAAATGCTGTTTTGCTAGAGTCCACCATCCAGAATTACCTAAAAGAATGTTGTTACTTTTCTATTATTAATACGGAGCCTATGTAGTTTGATAATCATGAAAAAAATACAGCACTTCGTTTTAGTTACTTGTATTACAAGTGAAACAATTATTTATGTCTTCATAATTCGGAGGCATAATCACTCTGTTAATATACGCTTCTCAAAATCCTTCTTGTTACAGTTATTGTATAACTTTCTTCTGTGCATAATTTTGTTATATTTACCCCAAAACGATTTTTTATTGGCTTTGAATTAAACACAACCTATGCTAGAGCGTGACATTGCTTTTCAGAAAAGTGTTCCATGTAATGTTGATTGACGGTTGATAGGATCGCAATAGTTAACTGTTAATACAAACTTCATCCCTTAAATCTTGGGTCTATTTTTCTAACTGGTGTCATAGTGGGTTCAACAAGAATACTAATCAGTGCCACAAAGGTTAAATTTAAGGCTAAGGGGCAAGATCACCTTACAACGAAAAATACAGCAATCGCACTCAAAGAGGATAAAAAAATACCAAAAAAACACTTAAAAGTATTTATTACAAATAAATCTTAACCTAATAAACCTACAAAAATAACTGATGAAGGGTGTAGAAGAAACCTTTACCTAAAAATACTCTCCTTCACACGACAGGCAAAGAGATAGTCTCGAGAAGGATGAGGGAAAACCACCTATTTCTAGAAAGCCCTGAAGTTTAGTAGATGAGAACGAAAGGGTAGAGAACCTCAATCCTAAATTACATAAACACAGTATATATATTCACATATTTAACAGATAGTTTATAAACAATGATGCTTTAATTAACCCAACACCAAGCTGAATACGCTGAATATGTAAGAGTGGCAACACCACACACACACACGGCTGTCCAACAACGGTTCTGGAGTTGCAAGGGGTCTGAGACCGGAGGATACACTGACCCGTGGCAGTGACGCCAATTAAGAATCAACTCAGTTTATATCCTTACCGGCTATCAAAAGAGAACCAGGCGGGGAAAGACAGGTTGTCCTTCCAAGGGCAACGGGCAAGTCTAGGGATGCAAAGGCGTAGATAAAGAGGAGCATGAGCAGTGCCCTCCACAACACACAAGAAAGGCGTCCGACCAGGGCACATGAAATGCCTCTCAGTAAACACCAGGGTCTTCAGGTAGAGAGGGACGAAAGCAACGTCCTCCGTAATACACAGAATAGGAGGCTCAAAGGCAGTAAGTCCTTCAAACTGCAGAAAATCTCCAGCGCATTAACGTCCTGCGGTAATGTGGTCAGCAAAACCTCCGCGTTAAAGAGTCAAATGCGCACTGACCCTTACAGTGCCTTACTCTGTCAAAGGACCCCATCAAAACGTGAGGAAACGTGCAGGTAACCACCAAAGAAAGAATCAGTCAGTTGAACATAAAAAGAGAAAAATGCTACTTTCATGGGCAGGGTAGGCTACTACTTAAATATAAACAACCTTCGTTCGCCAGGTTAATAAAAGGACTACGTTCCCGTGATAGAATAGCCCCATCATTAACTGAGCTACATTGGCTCCCGGTAAAAGCTAGAATAGAATATAAAATACTTCGTACAGTCTTTAAAGTACTATAATATGGTGAACCAACATATCTGAGAAACTGCTTAAGCTTCTTTAGACCTGAAATGAATATTGTGATCAGACACGCAAGTGAAGCATATATTCATATTTGAACCTATAACAAATTTCAATTGAGTTAGGCGAGAGAGCATTTGTACACTGCGCACCAAGACTATACAACAAAATACCGCCTGAAGTGAAGATTATACAAGAAGAAGGCAAATCTAAAAAAAGAACCAAGGAAACTCCTCTTCTGCAGGAGTTACGATACTGACGAGAAAACACTAAAAGACAAGTATAAAATATAAGAAGCGCATTATTTTGAAGACGCATTGTACAAGGTCCCGCCAGAGAAGGAATCATCCCTGTGGAGGGCTGTAGATAAACCAAACAAAGTGAAAGTGAAGGGAGAGAAAAGAATTAACCCAAGTTTTCTTGTGGCAGTAAATGAAACTGAAATTAATCGATTTACTTTAAAGACCACGAATAAAAATTAAGCAAATTATATTACACCTCCTTTGGCTCAATATTTTCAGCAAGATACTTCCAACTCTCAGATTTAACACTCATACTGAAATCTTTCTCTACTGGTAATGAAACTTGTATGCTATTTAATGGGCATCATTTTCATCCTGGAGCCTAATCATAAAATCTTGACTGAAACAAACACACGAGTACGAGTATTATTTTGTCGGGGCTTTGTGATTGACAGTGCGCGTCTTTTTATACTCATACTTCTTTCAGACATATAGCCCTGGTTCTGTAAGATTTGCTCGAGCTTGGATTAAAACATTTGCAATTTGTCCAGCTGGTGATCAGCGTTGGCCAGATATCTTACAATTAAAGGACAGACCGTTATGCCAAATACATAAGTGAGAAACATTACAAAAAGTTACCGAGTTGACGTTATCACTGCCTTGTGCACTGGGGACAGTGGAAATTGTGTGGTCTAATTTTATTCGAAACAAGGAAATGGTTAATACTGCTCAGTTTTTCAATTATAGATACAAACATCCACAACTTTGGTTGTCACTTCACTCATGGTAAGTGATTTATTTATCATAAACAAAACTTGTATGAACTCTCACCGTATTATGTATGAATAAAGATTACATTTCTTTGTGCCCGTTACCGATCCCAAGATAGAGTATAGCCCACCGTCGGACAGTAGACAGCTTTTGGTACTTCGTTGGGGTATAATGGATGTGGTCTACTGCATTTCCTGTGGGAGGAGGTAATGCATTAGGAAAGTGGAATTTGAGTGACTGGAAATACTGCAGCGGAACTAGCCTCGCTATGCCTACCTTAGCCTTTTGGAATAGATAACCCGCGTTGGTTGGCTGCCACTCTGAACTTTGCCTACGGTACATTACTTAATCTACTTTATACTAATTAACCTTAGGATAATATGTTGAACTTTGACAACTTTGATTATAATGTAAATGAACATTGTTTTCTTTGGGTACTATGCAAAATAGTGGGTCACGAATTGCTTGGCCAGGGTAAGACACGATGTCCAATGCTAGGTTAGGTTAGGTAAGGGTAAGTCTGGTTAGGTTATATTCCCTCTGAAAATGCCTACTAGGCCTGCAGTAGCCCCTACCCCCTACTCTGCGTTTGCTCCTTTGCGCTTTCTCATGTTGTTATGCAATGTTAGAGATTGAATTTGTAGTTAAGACAGGCTCCTTTTCATTGTTAAAGACTGTTAGCCAAAGACCCTACAGCATATGGGGTTTCAGGAGCAAAAGCTCCCACACAGAGTAAGTTATTGAGGTTTGGTTAGGTTTGGAACATTTGGTTAGAATGATTTTGAGTGACAGATTGAATCTGGTCTAGAGTAAGTCTGCACAGTGATGGGTTTGAGTCTTCTGGCTTGTAGATCAGCAGACCAAATGTCATTTTGAGAAGAAGTGGAGCATAAGTTGTTGTTATTGCATTTCATTGTAAATGATATAGAAATGGCTGTGTAAGAGAAAGTCTGTATTTGTTTCAGTGGGAATGCAAATCTACACTTTCATAAATGGAGTTATTTGTGCAAGGGGCACTTCAGCTGTCTTGACTCAAAAACAAAATCGTAATGCCTAGGCTTGACCCAACCTCATACAGCCCCCTCCCTCCACTGTGATTCAGCCGTCAGTTGGCTCTCTCCTGTTTTCATTGCAGAGTTTTCCTTGTGTGTGCCACATGTGCAAGATTTGTTTGTTGCATACCTTTATTGCCTTGTGATTGTGATTATTTTCCATCCAATAGCCATATTTTGTACTTGTTGTGCAAAATAAATATTATTTTTCCTCTCCAAATGACCGTTGGTCTGTTAGTCAATAAACATACCTAATTTATCTTAAATCATCTAAAATAACTGATATTTCATTAGTCTCTAACTGATAATAGCAAATGCAAGAATTCATGGTACAGTATTTTACATGCTGCCCATAATTATGATGATGTTATTTTTGTATTTTTGGGTGGTTTGTAGATGGGCTGAACAAGGGTAGCTTATAGCATAGGGTATCTGATGATGCACTAATCCTGTTGAAAAATGATAAGAGTAAAAACTGTTGTTTGTTATAAATGTCAGAGGGTTTCTTTATTAGTTCATTTCACTACAATTTGGGATAGAACAAGTCAGAAAATACTGTAATCTGTCAAGATTCTGCATATGCAGATTGACCAAGGATGTGGCCTAGGTCTTTGGCGAATCAGTAGGAATGCTCTGATGAATGACCATACTTACTATAGGCCTCAGATAATTAATTTTAATTGTCATGGTTTGTTCATGTTCCATCTCATATGAGCAGTGCAGTGCATTAAGTAAACCAATTTTATTTTAATGTAGCAAGATCATTCTGTGCAAGAAAGGATTTAATCACTATTTAGGCTATATAAAAGTGGGTTACTTGGTGGTTTTTAGGCATTTCTGAACAATGTTAAAAGGAAACTAATGTACTAGAAACTGAAGAGTTTGCCTTAGTAATTCTAAATAAGGTAATTAGTGGTATTTTAATTCCAGTTTAAGGGGTCCTGGCCAAGTATGCTTATTATGAAGGTGAAGATATGGTTAAGAATATGTACACATTCTTTGTGTTAACCAGGATTGAATCTATGGCTGATCTACATTTGAATGGTTAGAGAAAAGTTTGCTGAACAAGTGGTTAGTGCCTTTTCAGTATAGATAGACAGGAGGGACCAATATCTTTATAGAAATAAATAGAATAAAAATTGTCATATATCGTTAGTTTTCATTGTAGATGCTAATTTAGAAATACTGTAGCAGTGTATTGAAAATGGGACTTACCAAGGGTGAAGTAGCTGATTTACTCCTAACCTGTGCATCTGTCCTAGATTTTCTTAATTCAATGTGCAGGAAAAGAAAATGTAATGATCTGAAGTTTTTAATTTGTCTTTCAGGTTGTATAGCAAAAGGTAAAATATGAACTTCACGGAAGTAATGAGAGCAAGTGGGGGCCAGGTATCATGGTCACCTGACGGTCGGTTTTGTGCTGTGCCTGTGACTGCAAGATTAGAAATTAGAGAGTCATCAACCTTACAAGTAGTAATTACCTTCAACTGCATTGATGTAGTTCAGGTAAGAATAGTAGTAGTATTTAGTCAAGGCAAACACAACTGATATTTCAGTATGTAAAGATACTGTATGGTTTTAAACTTTAGTTTTCTTGAAGCCAAATCTTTAACACTTCCTTACCATGCATCGTATTGTAATTTTCATCATTTGCTAATTGGTAATGAAGATTAGCTATCTATTTTTAATATTCAGTGGCATACCCTGGAAATATAATGTGTACATAAAACACAAACAGACAATAACTGATTTTACATATACCGTAATAACCCAATTACTGTATTTAAGCACTCGTGATTGATGCAGGGTGAGACCTACCTCCACAAGAAAGTCTATTGTCTGATTGACCATACTGTCCCTTTAAGCCTTGGTTCATTAGCAGGCATATTTTGAGTGCCCATTAGCTTTCTGCCTTACATATTCTACATCTATAAAGTTGGTATGGTGTTCATTATAAGTGCTGTATCACCTTACCATTATGTAATGAATATACGTCATACCATATTTATTATGCTTTATTAATTCTTTGGTAACCTTTTGTTCAAATGTACTCATTATTTTTGGCATATTCATTTCTGAATATGTTGTATTCTGTTGTGATTAATTGTTTTGGGATGGTATGATCACTATTAATATTTTTACATCAGGTTTTCTCATTCCAGGCCCACATATATGATGAGTTCTTTTCAGTCTATTCTAGACTGTGCACACTGCCAGAATTCAGTCCTTATTCATTCCCATACTGTGGTTTTCAGTCCCTTCACATTTGTTGACCTCATGCTACTCCGCAACACACGTTTTTTATTTTCTTTTATGAGCAAGGCTAGTGGAACTGACATTCTCATGCCCTTTTCCACTCCAGACCTGAAAAAAAAAAGAAAAATAAATTGCTCTTCCCCGTCTAAATGACATTTTTCTAGTACTTCTTTGCATTATAATCTTTTTAACATGCTCTCTGACCATGGTTTTTAGTAATTTTCTTCTCATTTCTTTTTGGAAGTGTTCATGCCTCTTCTGTGTTTCATTTATATTTAAATGCCTTTTGTACAGTGATCTTTTTGAATATCTGGTGTTGCTGCTCTTTTCCTATTGCCCCATCAGTACCAGTCCCACAATTCTGGGTGGTGTTGCCAAAATAGCAGAAATATTCTCCCTCTCAGCCCATCTCCCCATCATTAGCTTCTTTTTTTTTTTTTTTTTTTTTTTTTTTTTTTACATCCAAACATCAACTATTCTTACTCTGTTAAGTTCTGGAGTGTATGGAATACTTGATGTCTTGTGATACCATCTGTTACAATCAATGCATTGTATTCCTTTTACCTTTACACCTCACCCACATCACTCAGATAGCCACCTTTCAGATGGCACTGCATTGACTCTCAGTCTTTACTTCTCCCCTCTGCTGTCCTATGGTTTCAGCTCTGTGAGGTCTCCCTGTCTGAGCCCTTTTCTATCCTCTGCAATTATTGCATTAAACAATAAAGAGCTCAGTACTGATCCTTGATGGACATCCACTTTTATATTAAATTTTTGTCATGCTTGGCACTGTTTTCACTCTAGGTCTAGTATCATAGTGTATAGTATCATAATATTATTACACACTTGATACATGAGCCTCTCTAGTGCCCTCTGCCTTTGTAGTGGTCATTTAATTGCTGGTTGCATTACTCTTTCAAATGTATTCTCAGTATCCACAAATCTATCATTTCATTTCCAGCCGGTACTTCTAGAGATGATGACCTGTGGTAATTTTTCTGGCTAAAGTAGGAGTGCGTCCTGTCTGATTATTATTCCTGTATAATTTTTATATATTTTGTCAGCTTTTCTTACACTCTAGCAAAAGCAGACAGTAGGTATTTTGATAAATTAACAGGGTTGCTAAGGAATATCCCTTGAAATATCTCTCCATGTTCTCTGCAATTCTTGCTCTTGAGATAAAACCTTGACTTATAAGTTTAAGACCTGTACCAATGATGTCTTCAGGATAAGGAGAGGGACATAAGCCAGCAAGAAAAGGAAAGGAACTTAATCTGGGGGCTATATAATTTCTTTGGCTTTGGAGTTGAAGAAAGTAATCTTATAAGTTTTTATGACTGCTGTGGTGATGAAAGGTGCCAAGACAAGGATATTATAGCTAATAGAGGGTTGGTCTTGACCTGGCACAGGTAAAGAAGTGATGTAGGGAAGCACAGCAGCAGGAGAACAATGAACAATGCACTGAGTTGTGGCATGTACTGGAGTGGTAGTAAAGATTCTTACGTGAAAAATGGTTCATATGTTATGGAACAAAATTATGGTGATCCTACCTTAATGGATAATGTGAAATGTATCATTTAGCAAAATGTCCTTAATATGAAATAACTGATTGAACTGTGTCCGAAAGAAATCATATTAACCTTTCTTAATTGTCTCTACCTAAGGATCCTGTATTGTAAGATAAACATTCCTGAAAGTGTGTTGATGTAGTTGTGTAACACCCCCTTTCCGATTTATATATATCAGAAAAATGTAATTCATAGGTAATATGTCCAGCATATAAAATGTGTTTATGCAAGACGTGAATAATATTGAAAAGGGATAGTTTTTGTTAATTACATAGTGATTAGTTTAATCAAGACCAATTTCTTACACAGCTGTATTTTTGCTTTTTTATGCATAGAATGTTGAATGGTCACCAGATTCATGCTATATTCTGACTTGCAATTACAAACGTGGCTTATCAGAAGTTTGGTCGATAGAAGATCTTGACTGGCGCTGCAAAATAGATGAGGGAATAGCAGGCCTTGTGAAAGTATCCTGGGCTCCAGATAGCCGGCACATTCTCACAATTGCAGAATTTCATGTAAGTCAATTGTTTTTATTTTGAAGTTTGTGAAAGAAGATTTAGTTGAATACAGTATTTTTTAAACTTGTGCTCCTCTGGATTGCTTATACTGTACAATGATATGCACTTGTACTACTTCCGAAATGCCAGTTTTCAGAACTGAGTAAGAATGAGTCCCCTTGAAAAGGAGGAGACATTTTTCACTCACTCTAGTCAAGCGCACTACTGTGTATGTGCTTTTGGCTGGAGTATTAGTGGTGTAATAGTAATAGAAGATGCTTTTGTTTTGTCATTTTATGTAATGAAAGGTCAGTATTATGTTTACTTTTTCTTTTGTTATGATTATTTGTATGGAAGAAGTCTTTACTGAATACTATCTAAGTAAAGAGAAAACTGAACCTAATAAGGGGTTAGTGCCATCAGTGCACTGTAGGCATTACTTAAGGTTCTCTGCAGCATCCCTTTAGCCCTTATCTGCAACTGCTCTCATTCCTTCTACTGTACCTCTGTTCATATTCTCCTTCCATCTCACTTTCCACCCTCTCATAACAATTGTTTCATAGTGCAACTGCTAGAGTTTCCTCCCGTTACACCTTTCAAACCTTTTTGCTCTCAATTTCCTTTTCAGCACTGAATGACCTCATAGGTCCCAGTGCTTGGCTTTTGGCCTAAATTCTGTATTCCAATTCCAAGAGAAAACTGATGGGGAAAGTAACAATTGAGTAAGAGTAGAAATAACTGAGCAAACAAAAATACACATTCTTAAAAATCAAACTATAGCAAGTACCTTTACAGCCTTTTTAAACCTTTGAGCGTTGGCACTAGTAATGCCACCAGGAATATACTGTTCTATAGTGAAAGGAATGAAAGACTATTTGAACATGGTAGTGTGACCATGTAGAACCTTGACAAAACGGAGGATGCTGACACTATAAAGCGAGTAGCATGCTCTAGCTCTTCAAATGCACTTTTGAAACAGCTTTTGGAAAATGCTAAGCAGGATGCTTTTGGCACTGGTCTGAGTTAAAGTTACCATTTTTAGGAAGAAGGAAAAATTGCTTTTAGTAGTAATTCTGTCAAAAAAAATTATGATCTCAGAGGCTATGTGCATCCCGACAAGAAAACAGTATTGCAGCAAGAGTAAAACTAATGATCTGAAAATAGTGTTTTGGTAGCAGCAGATGGTTCTGTATATAAGTGATTTGGAAAAGAAAGCTTTGACCCAATAAAAAGGCCCAAAAATAATTGAAAAAGGGGATAGATGAGGACTGATTGATTTGTGGCTATTAAAACTGACATTACAAGGATAGATGAAGACTTAGACCAAATAAGAATTCTGACAGAATTTCATATTTAACCCTGTAAAGGGAGATTTGACTTGAAACTACTTACACTAAGCATTAACAAATATTCAGACAATAAGTACAATAAGTACAGGGTTACCTATGCAAAGAAGTATAAAAAGGTTAGATGTGTTTTATTAGTAAGGCAGTTATGTTGCCTTTGGGGTATCAGGGTCCTCTATATTTCATGGTGTCCCAATTTTCTTGTTTATCTTTAATACATGAATATGCCCTGAAGCAATATTTATGTTTGACGGGAAAAGAATCCAGTGATAATTGTATTTCCTAGCAAATGTGTCCTTTCTTTTACCCAGGTTGGGTCAGATTACTGAGGTTTTTCTACAAGGACATTGTATTGATAATTTAATACTTTTCAGTCTTACAGGAAGACTAGTTATTGTGACACATCTGTTGTATTCAATACATAGAACTGAGATCATCCCTATGCTTTCCCAGAACAGCCACATTGCCAATTACTGACTGTCTTTTTCTGTACTTCCTCTCCAGTCACCATAATCTTTCTTTTCTGCTCTTCCACATTTTAAACATTTGCATAACCTTTTCCTCGGTTTTCTGCCGTAAACACGACGTACCAGCTCTCGGGCCACCTTCCCAGCACCCCTTTGTAGTTTCCTCAAATATTACAAAAAGAGCAAAGGGCTGATATTTGATGTATTCTAACGTTTTTCTCGAATTTGTCTGATACACATGCTACTGTCTTCATTGTAGAACTGTTGTTATGATGTAGAAATGTCTCTAGGTTAATGAGTTACTTTGGTACTTTGTGTGTGTGTGTGTGTGTGTGTGTGTGTTTGTGTGCGCGAGTTCATACTGTCCACCTTATGTTTGTCTGGTACTCTGCCAAATGTATGCCCATGTTCTATAAATGTATTGTATGATCATCTCTGCATGGTACTTTTCCTTTAGTTGCCTCAATATCTAGACTGCTCCTGTTGTTTGCTTCTTTGGCATGAAACCAGACTGACAGTTATTGATTTAATAGTTTGTTGTAACTTCTCCTCCAGTACCTTTTTCGATATGTTCATAGCATGCTGAAACAATCCTTTTTTTGTGTAGTATCCACATAGCAGTGCATCCCTTTTTTCCTTGTACAGTATATCATTTGTATATTTTAATTTTATGGCTCTTTTCTCACGCATTTGGTCCTATCTCTTCTTATGTCAGGTTTTCATGTTTTAAGCTCTTGGATAAATATCTCTCGTGTTTTTATTGAATCACCTATTCCATATGGTCCTAGGTCTTTTCCATTTTACATCTCCTGTTAGCTTTCATAGCTTTTTGAGGTGTTACATTCTTAGTTAGTCCTCTATCTTACTATCCCGTAGTTCATATTCATTTCCTTCATTCAGAAGGTTGTTAAAATATAGTATCACTTGTTCCAGTATCTCTTTCTTTTCAGTTGCAATTTTCCCATTTTCATCGTTTATACATTCTTTCCTTTCATATCTTTTCCATCTTTCCTGCTCCATTTCTCGATCTGGGATATTTTCTCTTTTCCCTCTGCAGTGGTGAGATTCTGAATCCTGTCCTTCCAAATTCTGTTCTTTGCTCTTGCCACCTTCCTTCTAGCTCCCTTCTTTTCTCCCTAGATGCATCTGTAAACTCTTCCCTGCCTGTCCTCTGCTAGAGCTTGAAGAGTGTCTTTTCTTCAGTTGTCTTATGTACGTCTTGATTCTACCACCATGCCTCTCTTTCTGTATGTTCTTCAGAGTTACACCACATACTTCTGTTGCCTTTGGTATGCTTTGTTGCCTTTGGTAAGCATTCTCTCAGCTCACTATAATAACTATTTTTTCCTGTTGTTTGCTGACACTTTTTTGATACTCCTTTTTGACATGATTTCCAAGTTTCCATATTTTTATTTGGTTGACCATCTCATTTTTCATCCTTTTATCCCTCACTATCAAATCAACTCATAGCAGTCTTATGCTCCCAGGTCAGCAGTATGCAAAGGAACTTGCCATGCATAAATATGGTGTCCCGTAAGCTGTCATACGGTTGCTGTGCAGATATCTTCACTGTTTTATAATAACAAATAGTATGTTTAGTAATGAATGAGCCTTTATAAACAGTTGAAAGACTTGACCATGAACATTACTATTAGTTTATGATCAGATATGTTGTTTTACTTTATCATTGAAATAACCGTTTTCTGTTCCATTTGATTATCTTCATACTTTTGATAATCATAACATGTTTCTGTGTGGAATCTACTGCTGATACACCACTTGTAAATGTTTCAGATACGAGTCACTGTGTGGTCCTTAATCAGCAAGTCTGTGTCATATATAAAACATCCGAAGAATATAGCAACATGCCTGCAATTTAGTCCTGATCATGATTACCTTGCTGTTGCTGAGAGGAGAGAATGTAAGGACTGTGTATCAGTTGTGGCAACAAAGTCATGGCAGCTAGTTAAGGTAAAATAGTATTTCAATCCTTAATTCGTGTATGCTTTGCATATTGAGGCTTTTAACAGCAAATCTGCTCTTAACAGACTGTAGATTAACATTTTTCTTAGCTGTGTTCATTATTTTTAAAAACGGCATTCTTTGCTTTTATTTTTGCAGCATTTTGAAGTAGCAACACGAGATCTTGCAGGCATGTTATGGGCAAAGGATGGATCAGTCTTAATAATTTGGGAATCCCCACTTGAGTACAAAGTTCTAATTTATACCTTGACTGGCCATTGCTTATCTGTATACTCAGCATACCAATGGGCACTTGGAGTGAAAGGAATGTCTTGGTCTCCTTCTGGTCAGTTTCTGGCAATTGGTAGTTATGATCAAAAGGTATGTTCAGAAGTGGATTTTATATTGAGTTCTTATTCAAGTGATGCCACAATTTTAGTAAAAACAAGGTCACTGACTATTTGTTAATGATGAATAGGTGCTTTTTGTTATTGTATCCTTTTTATATTAGTCCTTTTATTGTTTATGCATAGCCCTTTATTGTAAGATACCAAGAAGGTATATAATATGGCTAGACCATTCACTTCATTGGAATTTCAATATAAGTCAAAATATTTTCAATTGTATTATGCATATGGGCTGGTAACATGTAAGACTAAAAAACCTGACTTACAGGTGCGGTTGATGAACCACATAACTTGGCGAGTAATAACAGAGTTTCACCACAGCTCAAGCATAGATTCTGAATCCTGTAACATTTATAAGGAGGTAGAAAAACCTTTAACAGGATATCCAGCAACATTAGCTTCTGTTCAAGGTCTTCCATTAGTTCTAGAAACATCATGTAAGTATGTACCATGGATTCAGTGGTTTTAACAAAAATAGAAAATGCTGTAATGTAGGACTAGTAGTTATGTGATTTAAAACATCATTTTAGAACTGTATTTCCCTATTAAAATGGCAACAGTTTGTTTAAATTTCAACCTACTGTGTTGTGATGAGTAAATCATCCTAATTAAAATAACAACTGTCTGTGGGGTACCAATACAGCAATTACAGATGGTCAAGTGTTAGAAGTAGAGGCTCTTAACATCCAAGAATCTCAAGTGTGACAGAGACTACTTTTAAAAAGTTAAACTGGATTAAGGTATCATAGTTATATGCACTTGGCCTAAGTATTTGCTTGTTAATGAGACAGAAGTGAGTGGTACACTATTTGCAGTACTGTTAATTAAATTTCTGTTTAGGTGTACCTTGAATTTGTGTGGTGTGTGAGGTTCTTCATCTTTGATCTTGCAGTGGATGTATATGGCAATAATTGCTTTCTTGTGTTCATGCTGAAATGTCAGTTTTTTTTTTTTTTTTTTTTTTTTTTTTTAGTAATTGTACATGCCCTTCTCAAATCTCTATTTAATAGAATATGAGCAGTTATACTTGAAGCAGCCATTCACATTCATTGATGCTTTCATCTTTTTCCTAGATGAAGAGGAAGAAACTAGACCAGTGACCTTAGCATCGATTACAGTAGAGCCCAGCAAACAGACACAGCCTCGACTTGGTATTGGTATGCTTTT
The DNA here is from genome assembly GCF_040412425.1 of Macrobrachium rosenbergii. NCBI lineage: Eukaryota > Metazoa > Arthropoda > Malacostraca > Decapoda > Palaemonidae > Macrobrachium > Macrobrachium rosenbergii. The sequence continues at coordinate 41,887,141 of NC_089754.1, read as the reverse complement.
ATTCAGCAATGACAATCGTTACCTTGCTTCCCGCAATGATAACATGCCAGCAACAATTTGGATATGGAGCATACCAAAGCTCATGTTGAAGGCTGTCCTTGTGCACGTAAATCCAGTTAAAGGTTAGTAAATCTTTTTACAGTTTGTTACAGTTCTTGTATATGTTTTGAATTTATATGAACAGTACCCTACCTGGCATGCCTGGTAAGAGCACTTGTTTTTATTTTGGGCCAATCTGGTTATATGAGATGTAACAAAATGCTAATATTATACATTTGAAGGTAATTTCAAATCATATGTTTCTTATTTAGGGATAAATATTAAGCATTCTATTTCCAAAGGGTTAGTTAGTTGTAAATGATTTGTTTAACCAGACCTATGAACTCTTTTATAGAACACAATAAGTTGTCAAAATTGAATGTCACTGTGAAAAATATAAAATTACTGAAGAAAGTAATGTTTACATGCAACAGGCAGCAGCAAGTATGTTACAAGTGATGAATTTTTTAGTATTTTTAGTATTGTAAATTTCTTTAGAGAACGCTTGTAAGGCTCACCTCAAAGATTAGCTCATATATGCAAGGTGATAACTAGAGCAAGGCAGAGTTAAATTAGTTGCACAGCTGTATTGGAATAGACCAAAGGGACCAGATGAAAAGTAAAAGGCTGAGAGCAGTACTCTGGGAACTGTAGCAACACTGCAAATAACCTTTTATACCAACTATTGTGTGCTGCACAAGGTACAACCCTCTTAAGGACATTATGTAGTATAAAATAGAATAGCTTGCTATGTAAAATAAGATTATGAACAGCACTTACCTCATTGTCAAGAAATTGTCTGTACAGCATTCCAGTTTTATTTTTTTAAGTCTTACTTGTTTACATCACATTATTTTCTTGGATGAAAGTTTCTGCTATAATGCATAAACTTGTTTTTGAGGTCAATTTTGATATAATCAGACTTGGTGAAATGATTTATGTATTATAGGTTTACTTAGAAGATTTTGCACCTAAATAATTACTTAATGGGTTTTAGTGTTGCCCACCTTTTTCAACGTTAGCTGCCATGTCTCAAAGTATTGATTTCCTTCAGATTTTGCGTGGGATCCGCAGCAGCCCAGGTTAGCAATATGCACAGGAACTAGCCATGTATATTTTTGGTCACCTTTTGGCTGTCTTACTGTTGCTGTACCAGGGGCACCTACACTGCAGATCTCATCACTCAGGTATGTGTTGCTTTTTCACATTACAGATGCTTTGGTGTATCTAAAGCTGCAGGAATGATTACTGACATACAGTACATGTTAAAAGTAATTTTATTATTAGAGCAGAGTAGAGGGGTAGCTGTTACACAAGTAAACTGTTGTATAAAAATAATTATTTTATTATAATGCCCCAATACCAGTCCAATAAACCATTTAAATGAATCATTTTTTAAAACGGCAGGTTTTGACAAAACTTTATTGCAGAACAGTATTTGCAAAGATCACCTTTATACTGAAGTACTTTGTGGTCCCTTGCCTCTGTATTATAACTGATCAAAGTCCAGTGCAGCCCAGTTTTATATTTGATGTTTAATGAGTAATTTTACATTGGAGGAAATAAAGGACATTTTAATTTTTTTTTTTTTTTTTGTCTTATTGTAATGCTGTCTTCTGTAGATTTGACAGACCTTTTGCCATTAGCAATATAACTACTTAAACAACAAAAACGATACTTATAAGTTTTCTGAGAGGCTTTGTGATCCTCAAAGAAAATGAGTGAATATAATGAATTCTTTCCCTATTTTGTAAAAAATATTAAAATACTTTTTGAAGCAGCTAATTATTGCTTTCAAATATACTGATCATTAGTATACATGTAGTTAATTACTTCTCAATGCCACACTTGGGAGCAGAAATAAGTCTAGTATGTTAGGCAATTAGTGTTCCCCTTATGGCACGGCTAATGCAATGTTAGCTTTGCTGTTGAAAGATTTGTTTTCTTACATGTTTTTTTTTTAATGGATTGCCAGCAAACAGTATTGGTTTGTATTTTTGAGTACTATATACCAGTGTGATTGGTTAGTATATTTGGCCACACTAAATCATGCTGTATAAATGATAAAAGTTGTGTTAATTACTCATCAACAGGTGGAATCCAGCTGGTTCACGTGTAGCTCTCATGGGTCGTGATCAGTTTTCAGTATGTTTTTTGGATGGTTACTTGCCGAAAGAAGAGACATTGGATTCCTCTCAGTTAGAAATACCATTTATTTCTCCTATCAAAAAATTGCCTTCTGGGACTCAGCCAGAAGAAATACCAACTACTGCTCAACTAGAAGAAAGGTTAGCTGCTTCTCGGTTAACATGAGAGGCATACCATAGGAGTATTGTGTTTTGTATTTAACCTTTCATAACAGGGAATTTATTATTAAATATTGTTTTAAAACAGTGTAGTGAGGCAACCAAGTCACATTTCTATAAATTCTTGTGAATATTGGACCAAGGTAAAGTTACAGAAGTTGGGAAGCAAAGTAGAAAGATACCAAACAGAATGGATGAAGAGTAAATGGCAGAAAGGGATGCAGCTGAGGTTGCAGAGATGCTGCAAAGTTCTTTAAAACAATCCACTTGCAAGTCAAACTAAATATCTTATCCAGTTACTGGGGAGATTTGGACTTAAAATTTTATCATGTGTTATAGTGAATATTTGATTCTTACAAAATGTAAAAACAAAAAGAACATGTTTGTTTTATCAGTGTGAAAAATCAACAGGAAAAAATCTTCATGAAGCAGCATTATGAGTCATCTCTTGATGACATTAAAATTACGTGAAACTCCATCCTCCTATGGAGGAAGTTTGTCTTAATTACAGAGCATAACCTTTACTAGAATGTGATAAGAACTTAGTCATAATATAAGGAAAGTATAACATAAATAATGAAATGAACATGTACAATACATCATTACTTTGATATTTCCAGAATATCATAGGTGACCTGCAGTGTTAAGTATTGTTTCTTATGAATTTTTTCAGTATTAATAGCAAAACTGTATTGCATTACAGTATAAATAACTGCATATCATTTTCTCCAATCAATACTTATCAGAAAGAAGAAAATAACATTAAAAGATTAAATGTTGTTCATCTTACATGTAATGTTTTATTGTAACATATCAAAATAAGCAATGTAAAAATACATATCAAAATGTTTGAAACTTTTAACAATCATAAATAATTTCAGTAGGCTAGACAGTCAGTGGTGGTTAGCTAGAGGAATGAGATTATGTACACTATGATGATTTATAATACTGATGTCACTGAAGCATATTTTGCAGGGTGGATGTTTTGCATTAGAGATGTTAATTTTTTTTTTTTTCTTACCAAGAGTTAGTCATGTGAAGAATGATGTTTAATCATCACTGGATTTCTGTATGTCCCATTACCCATCTGGACTGACCTCTGTTTTGTGTGTCTGTTTCCTTTTGTTGGGACCAAGTCTTGTTCTCTATCTAGCAGGATTTGAAAATTAGGCATCAGGTGAATTCCAGGTGAACTGGATTGGGAATAGGGATCCACATCCATTTGTATGTCTTATTTGAATAATGTATTGTTGTGGTCTCCTCCCACCATTTTACAATAATGTCAACAGTTTAATGAATGAGTGAGTTAAGTCACCGTTCTCACCAACCCTATTATTATTTTTCCACAATTCATGTAATTTTGCTTCTTTCAGTGTTAATTGTTCTATCTCACCACTGCCCTATCTTTTACTGTTTGTAGAGGAGGAGGGGCTGTTTTTATTGAAGGCGTTCATTTGTGCATAACATTCGTTTCCACTCAAAATACTCCTTTATACTTCCACCTACATGAATGGGTCACCTAACCTAGGAGTACACAGTGTAGATCTAGTATAGTGGCATCTCAGAGTGTATGAAACAACATTGTTTTTAAAAGTGCAGTACTGTATATGGTAGGTCAAGGCATAATGTAGTACAATAAATGTACAATTATCTGTCCTTTAACAAGTTTTTTATGTGAGGCTATTTTTATAATAAATTACATTTTATTGCTGAGTTTATATTGCACCTATGAAAGTAAACATTTTTATTCAATGGTACAAGTTACAAATTTTGACTTATAAAAGTCTGTATTCAGTCTTTTTATGTTTCCTACTACAATATGCATAGTTGAAATTGCAATTTCATTAGAATGCAATTAAACAGTGCAAATAATACTTTTACTGTTCCTTATAATATGTTAGGACCCTTACAATTTACAACCCTCTTGTTTTACTCATGCAATGTTCACTAGTGACTTACAGTTTTTTAACAAATTGAGAAGAAACCTAGAAAATACTATGAGAGCTTCAAAATCAGTTTAATACTGTATTAGGGAAAAGGAGACACTACTTTGCTTATACAATACACAAGAAGGACCCCACTTAAAATGTATCTTTTAATTCTGGCCACCAACCCAGAGGGACATAGAGCGATTAGAAACAGTACAGCCATGAGCAGCCAAACTAATACCATCAATTAGATATGGATATCAGAGGAGGCTAGACTGGTTCAATGTGCAAGCTAGAGATGCCTTAGCTAAGCAGCCATTTAACAAAAGAACTAAATATATGCAAAGGTTGAAATAACAAAGACTGCATGACTCTACCTTAATTAGTTGCCAAACTTGATGCAACAGATAGAAACAGATTAAAAAAGTTTAGTACCAGCCACTGTAAAAACGTCCTCATATACAAGACAGCTGCATTTTGGTACACTATAAGTTAAGGTAGTGATTAGTATTCACCTCTACTTACCAGTTCAAAAACAAACTGATTGTCACAGTCTTGTGATTTAATAATTTATAGTTTCTAAAGGGGTCTCCTCATATGAACTAGCAATTCTTTTGAGGCATCTCTATTCATGTGATGCTAGATCATGCCCTCATGCACACTCTAGAAACTCAGAAATAAATTCAGAGCAAAAATGGCATTCACTAAAACTTTAATTCTAGTACAAGAATGCTCTAGCCAGAAAAGAAAAATAACACCAAATGGGATCACACAGCCAAGATGGTTCATCAGATATTACAAACAAGAGACTGAGATGGGCCATGAAGAAAGAGTGCAAGAAGTTACATAAAATTATTTTTGGAAAGCAATCAAGAGTAAAATAGGCTTCTCATTGTTGCAGGTATGGCTGATCTGTTAGATGGATATTTTGCCCGTGTGTACACTAAAGACCCTAAAATTTTCCTGATGTCTAAATATGATATTAGGAGATAAAAAATTACAGAAAATTGAAATAACAGGAGAAATTGTAAAAATGATAAGATTACAAGTCCTCGGGTCCAGATGGATCTCACCCTAGGGTGATCAAACAAGTGAAAGAAGAAACTGATCCTCACCTCTGTGACATTTGCAAAGAATCCATGGAGTAAAGAAAACCAATGGAAGACTAGAAACTTTAAGAATATTCGAACAATATTCAAAAAGGGTTCTAAGGATGTGCCATGTTACTACAGGCCTCAACAGTCTGACTTTAGTTCCTGGTATGAAAATAGACTATCACAGATGACATATTGAGACGTTTAGAATTGAACAACTTTTCAGATGCCTAGCATGCAATATGTCATGTATATGATGGAAGTACTCTAACTGGATTTCCAGAAGGCTTTTGTCAAGCTGCCACATAAAAGATTAATGGTAAAAGACAGGAGTCGAGCTGTCACAAATGCACTAAGAGACAGGATTTAAGACTGGGACATCCCATCATTGGCAAAATGTTGCCAAGGGTCTGCCTCAGGCTTCTGTACTTGGTCCTTTGCTCTTTATTACCTTCATGATAACCTGAACTTGGATTGACTATGAAATTAAATTTGTTGAAGAAAAAAATGAGCATCAGTGATGAAAATGATAAAACAATAAAAACAGTTGCATGATCACCTAAATAGAAGAATGGTCGGAAAAATAGCCGATGTCGTGCATCTTGGATAAATGCAAAACCATCTACATAGGTTCTTACAACAACAATGCTGTGTATGACCTACTCAGCAAGGAGATAGCAAGTTATTATCAAGAGAAAGACTTACAATCTTCTCATTAATATAAAGAAACTGAGGAGAAGACCCAGGAGCATCCAAACTATTACCTTCAATCAGAGACTGGATATCACATGAGGCTAAATGATTCAATACATACTCTCTAGAGAAGCCTCAGTTAAAAGGTCATTTAATAAGAAGAATATTTAAGATACTCAATGGTATTATGAATAACATAAATTAGATTCAACGGATAGAAACTGGAGTTAAAAAATTATCATCTGCACTTTTGGAGACCTCCACATACTAGACAGTTTTATTTTGGAAGACTATCTATCAGTTGAGGGAAACAGTACCAAAACAGGCCAGCTTAGAAGTGATTTACACAACCTTTTACTTTATTTATTGATGTCTTTCAAAGCTGATAGAAGAACTAGTAAATCTTTCAAGCACATCTATCTTCTCTCACTCTCCAAATGTATAATGGTTTTCATTTCCCTTTCACTTGTTTTATACAGTACATAACAATAAATGATTCTCTCCTCCCTCTATGAGTTAAACAACAGGGTTCTTGGCACCACTGGAGCAGGGTTAAAAAACATAAATAAGGTGTGCTCCCTAGGCTAGAATTAATCTTTGCTGGCATAAAAACATCTTAATCTAACGACAATAAACAGTATACTGAAAAAACTTCTCACTTCACTCAATTCTTGGGCCGAACTCCTTGTTAGTTGAGTGAGAAATGAAGTGTCTAGCCACACTTATATAAGCTGCAGACGAACCTATATTTGGTTCTTCAAATTATAAATTAAAACCGAGACCTTCCTGAGGAACAGTTCATAACAGTACCTTACAACTTGTTATGGCAGAAGAGTATGAGACTCATGGTAAAAAATTCATATACAGTACTGTAGTTCCTTGGAATATGTGTCATATACATCTAGCCTATCTTTCAGTAAAATTAACCAACGTTGGGTATGGTCAGTACTTGAATGGGTGAGCATTAATGAAAGCCAGATGCTAATAGCACAGAAGCCTCCAGGACTATCTGTTGGCACATGGGGGTTATTGACATCCAAAAAATTTGAGCTTCAAAACTCACAACAGACAATATGATATTTGTGTGGGTAGCAAGGAGTTGAAATGAGGCCAATGCACGTCTCAGTACGGTTAAATAACAGATACTGCACCATTACTACATGGATTATCTCACAGGCAAAAAAAACCACAGACAGTGAAAACTTATTGCATGAATGTCACGGTAAGTTAAACCACACACACATCTCAAAACCTAGCTGGAGGTACATATCACTTTTTTTATCAATGCCATTTCATGATGATGTCTCTGGTCTCATGGCCTCACTTGCTTGCCAGAAAGCCCCCGAAGAAGAATACCCTACCAATAGATTCCTATGGGAAGTTCTTCCAATCACTGCTGCAACTGATCTTTTGTATCTTGAACATAAACCATTGGCTTGTAATGACTTCTTAAATGTCTACCGATTTCTCTTTCGAAATCTTCAATTCTTCCATTTTACAGTTGCCGTCATTCATCTTACGAGACAAGTTTGCTAACAACTTCGAGGTTAAGCCTAACTTTTTCACTTCCATATTTCCACCCTCATTTTACTTTGACTTAGATGATGGGGCCGTTCCATCGGCCTCAATATTAAATATTTTCAGGAGAAATAAAAACATACAAAAGGCAATCAGTAACTTAAGGTGGTGTGAGGTAACGTGTAGGGGCCTTATACATAGGTAAGTGGTACACAGGTAAGAAAAAACATTGAAATATAAGTCACACGGAGGTATGAGATGAAAAGCAAACGTAAAGAGTTACATTTGACCATGGGAGTCAAAACTATGACAAGGACAAATACGGTTCATTAATTTATGAGCAGTCATGGAAAAGCATGTTGTATCTTTTTTTTCGCCAGTCTATTTATTATCAAGCTGTTCTCTCTAGCTTCTTCATGGACATAACTCACATGTCCTTCCATACGAGTCAAAGAAGGAGCACGCTTCAAGTTGTACAAAGCTGGCAAAGTACATGTTGCTATACATGAAATATCTGTTTACACATTGCTATTCTTCGGTAACGTTCTTGTTAGTTTTCAGATAACATCCATGGTTTAAAACCCATACAAGATGTGTGATGTAATATTTCCAGGCTCTGCTGTAACATAATATAAGAATCCTTCCGTATCCTGTTTAGTCTGATATTATGACAGTCTCTCTCTCTCTCTCTCTCTCTCTCTCTCTCTCTCTCTCTCTCTCTCTCTCTCTCTCAAATAGTTAATGGATTTCATTTAACCCTTCTCATTGTATACTGTAAACTTTTATGTGTCGTCATGGTACACAGTTTATTAAGATATTCAGAATCTACGTATTTTGAGATGGTTTGGTCGTGTGGAGAGAATGGAGAATGATAGGTTGGTGGAAAGGGTGTATAATTCGGAAGCCTTAAGAAGGATGTGAGAGAGACCTACAAAGCAATGGATAGACAGAGTGGAAGACGTGCTAGGAGGTAAGGCCATTATTATCTAGGGGTCTCGTAGGTGCGTGCAAGACCGTTGTGGAATGGATATAAAATTTAGGCCAAAGGCAAAGTACTGGGACCTACGAGGTCATTCAGCGTTTAAAGGGAAATTTTAAAGGGTTTTAAAGGCGTAGCAAGAGGACAGCCTCGCAGCTGTACTATGAGACAACTGATAGCTTAGGGTGGAAAGTAAGATGGAAGAAATAGAATATGAACAGAGGTACAGTAAAAGGAATGAAAGGGGTTCCAGGTACGGGCCGAAGTGACGTTGCAAAGAACCTTAAGTGATGCCTGCAGTGCACCATGCGAGGTGCAATGAAGGCAATAACCCCCTACAGAGTATCAAGACTGTTGTGGATGGTGCAGCGTGTGTTAGGGGTTTGATGCATTGCTGATAAGCATTCTTGATACGCCAATGAAGCGGCTAATATTCTGGATTTTTCATCGTGATTCAATGGTAAATGTTTATGAACCAGTGACCAATGTCTCAGGTGAATGTTTATAAACCCGTGACCAATGTCTTGGGTAAATGTTTATGAACCAGAGACCAATGTCTTAGGTAAATGTTTTTGAGCCAGTGACCAATGTCTTAGGTAAATGTTTATGAACAGTGACCAATGTTTTAGGTGACTGTTTATGAACCAGTGACCTATGTCTTAAGTAAATGTTTATGAACCAGTGACCAATGTCTTAGGTAAAAGTTTATGAACCAGTGGCCAATGTTTTAAGTAAATGTTTATGAACCAGTGACCTGTGTCTCAGGTAAATGTTTATGAACCATTGACCAATGTCGCAGGTAAATGTTTATGAACCAGTGACCAATGTTTTAGATGACTGTTTATGAACCAGTGACCTATGTCTTAAGTAAATGTTTACGAAGCAGTGACCAATGCCTTAGGTAAATGTTTATGAACCACTCACCAATGCTTAGATAGATGTTTATGAACCAGAGACCAATGTTTTAGGTAAATGTTTATGAACCAGAGACCAATGTCTTAGGTAAATGTTTATGAACAGTGTCCAATGTTTTAGGTGACTGTTTATGAACCAGTGACCTATGTCTTAAGTAAATGTTTATGAACCACTGACCAATGTTTTAGGTAAATGTTTATGAACCATTGACCAATGTCTTAGGTAAATGTTTATGAACCAGAGACCAATGTCTTAGGTAAATGTTTATGAACCAGTGACCATTCTCTTAGGTAAATGTTCATGAAAGAAAACCAAGATTTATAAACAAGTGGAAGTACGCCGTAGAACTGCGAAGATCTTACGCAAGACTTGATCAGTATGAACAATCATGACCACATAAAATAAAATGGCAACAAACGGTTAATAAGAGACGAACAAAATGTTATGGGAAGTATTATTTCATAAGCAGGATCCTTGCAACGACAGAAACAATTGGATAACCTTGAGTTTATATGATGCCTTACAGTTAAAAATAACAGCCACACCATGTCTTCATTTAACTGACTTATTTTATTCTAATCTACGTTTTCTATATACAGTAATACTGCACAGGATTTCTATCTATACTTTTTAAGCAAATTTATCATTCTATTGCAAAGTTTGACGTGATGAACAATTGAATATTCTTATCTAGCCTCTTTTAATATACCAGATTCCAAAGGTCTGCGGCAAAGTTTAAAGAGCTGATTTTCGGGATGCTGTTGCTAGCCCCATGCCCGTGCTCCGTAGATGGTCAAAGGAGTTTATACGCAAAATGCCTGTAATTTATCGACGGCCAGAAATAACTGAGAATTTTACATTTATCCGTTCGTTTTGCTAATAAGAAAACCACCACAGTCAAAGATTTCAAAAGAAGGCCAATAGTTAAAGAGCACTGTCAATTCTATACAGATTTCAGTTAAGATAAGAGGCCAGGGCCACACGGGGTGGCAATGCAGGATGCATGAGGGAGGAGAGGCTAGAGAGCCGGGATGAGGATGGTTAATACGCTGGGAAGTCAGTTAAGCAGGAGAAAGGACTGGGACAGATTCATTAGCGTTCAGAGTGAGACAGGGTTACTAGTAGCTTCCACAAGCATCCTAAACACACATTTCATGTGTATATATATACCATATATATATATATATATATATATATATATATATATATATATATATATATATATATATATATATATATATAGAATCGACCGATCACTTTTACCAAATTTATATATATTTTTCTTTCCAGTTTTCCACAACGACCTTTTAACGTCTCGACTTCCTGAACAGCACTGCACAGAACTGAAAACGCTAAAAGCGTCCGTCCTTTTAGAATCCCAGACAGATTCTTTTCACATTTGCATTTCCACTTCTGCTGGAGTCTGTTTCCTACTTTTATAGTCCACCCCCTTAAAAAAAAAATTGGAAGTCAAAGCCATAAAGGAGTGTAAAAGTATACGGTTGAAACTAAGTCTGACGCTAAATGACGTTGGGCCATTGAAACTCCTGACACACGAAGGACCTATTTATTGATCAGCTTCAACAAACTTTAAAGGAAAGAAGAATTCCAGCAAACTACCTTTAACTGAAGTTATGAAACGCAGCTTGATAGAAACAACTGGTGCATTGTTAATGCTTAAAGGATACTGCAACAATAACCTTCCCTTTGAATTCCACGCGTGCTTTGTATTTTGATTAGCAGTCCGAGGTGACTAAGCAACCTCTAAAACGAATATGGTCTGATGTTGATGTTGCTGTAAAACAAGAATGGTGCATTCTCTCACACCATGTTACGCAACAGTAAATTACCTAAGTACTTGTAACTTTACGTACTTGCATTAAAAAGTACTCAAAGACAAAATAAGGTTGACTATATCTTACTCCAAATAATAATAAGTGACGGTTAGGTAACGGCTATTATTATTATGAGGTATGTTCTAGTTTTTTTCCTCTTTCCACCATACTCCTTTTCACCTAAGATGGATTGGCTCCAGATAGTGTTAGCCTTCCGTTTCCACGTACCGTTTTTAAACTTCCAAAAATAACTATCTTATTAATGGTGAAATGGTTTCCGTGACTACAAAACGTTACTTCTAAATCGAATCTCCGGAAAGACTAGAATCTCGAGAGGGCAACGTGAACGATAATTATGCCTTCAAAGTTTTATCACGGTATCGCCATTTCTCGAGAAATCCTGCTAAGACACAGGCAGGAGCGAAAACAAAAGCTTCCAACTTCGTTGCTGGAAGCAACAACAACAGAAATGAACGCACCAACATGAACCACAAAAAAAAAAACAATGAAACCTTTAATGAAAATACGATTTCTTCCCGCATAGCTGAAAAAAAATATTATATTACAAGATATAGACGAACGGACATTTTCGATGTTTGGCCTCTCAGATGAACGAATTTTGCAACACTAAGAATACTGTAAGTCCCTCCAAAATCAGCCACGACTTACAATATTCAGCTAACAACCAAGTGCATATTTCCAAACTTAGGTTAACGAGGATAGCTTGAATCTAAGGAAATGAACCCAAATCGTTCCTTGCTCATCCTCGTATCAAATACAGAGCGAGAGAGGTATATAAATGGTGCTGCCCGTTTCCTTTACTGTGGACTAACTTCAACTTTGGATTCCCGTTTTCTTCGACAGGTTTGCTTCATGCCAGTTTTCTCTGGGCGAAAAAAGTGACGCAGATCCTGACACGGTCGCAAAAATGCAGACCACGTCAATATCACTCGCCTAATAAAAGAGCTTTGAAGTGCTACTGAAAATCATAGAAGAACCACCCGCGTCACGAATGAGAAGTTTTCTCGTGAAAACAAAACCACATCACTTGACACCACACTCAGGTTCCTACCAACCAGGATTAGGTTAAGAAACTTTTTCACAACTAGCAACCTTGGTGAAAATCACGTACGTATGTTGCATCCTTAGATGTCACAACCACGAGGGATTGTTCAATAGAGAAGACATCGCAGAAGCAGTCAGTAATAGCAAAAGGCTTTAAACACTTGGATTATGTAACTCCCACAATTCTACCTTTCACGATTCACGTATATTATGGGCATCATCCCCTAGTTGCTTTCTGCGGTAATTATGAAATGGCATGAATAAAACTGATAAAAATTCCATCCAGAATCAATTGTTAGCAGTAATTAAAACACGAGGAATGAACCCCAGAATTATTAAAAGATGAGCAAATTTATATATATATATATATATATATATATATATATATATATATATATATATATATATATATATATATATATATATATATATATATATATAATCATGAAGCTACAAATGTCGCTTAATATCAAATTCACGCTAACTCAGGAATATCTCCGATGGAGAATTATCCATCGGAGATATTCCCGAGGTAGCGTGAATTTGATATTGCTTTACATTTGTAGCTTCATGATTGTATATAAATCACGGTGTGATAAAAAATTTCATAATAAGAGCTGCGTGTTCCAAACGTACCAACGAACTATCATGGCGGAGGTGGGTCATTGCCGAGGCTAAGTACAATTTCCCCGCTCACGACGGGAAAAAACAGTACAGCAGACTCGGTAATGACTTATACCTCTCTTGATGGCGTAGTGGTAACGTCTACTGGAGTCGCTGAATAGGCCCGTGTCAAGGGTTCGTGTCCCGACGGGTACCAATTCATTTATCACTTATATAAATTCCCTTCGGTGATAATTCTCCATCAGAGATATTCCCTAGGTAGCGTGAATTTGATATTAAGCGACATTTGTAGCTTCATGATTGTATATAAATCACGGTGTGATAAAAAATTTCATAATAAGAGCTGTGTGTTCCAAACGTACCAACGAACCATCATAGCGGAGGTGGGTCATTGCCGAGGCTGAGTACAATTTCCCCGCTAACGACGGGAAAATACAGTACAGCAGACTCGGTAATGACTTATACCTCTCTTGATGGCGTAGTGGTAACGTCTACTGGAGTCGCTGAATAGGCCCATGTCAAGGGTTCGTGTCCCGAAGGGTACCAATTCATTTATCACTTATATAAATTCCCCTTCGGTGATAATTCTCCATCAGAGATATTCCCGAGGTAGCGTGAATTTGATATTAAGCGACATTTGTAGCTTCATGATTGTATATAAATCACGGTGTGATAAAAAATTTCATATATATATATATATATATATATATATATATATATATATATATATATATATATATATATATATATATATATATTGCTAACTTCCTTGCTTCACCTATTCTTGAATTACCTTTTATTTTATCCTACCATCATCTAATATATTTACTTCCAAATACTGCGACTGTTATTCCATATTTAGCCTTCACTGTTCCATCTTCCTGTTTCAGTTTACACTCATAACATTACTCTTGCTCTCATTTACACTCATCTTTTTTTTTTTTTTTTTTTTTTTGCAAATGCTTTTAAAGTTTTTTTTGCTAATCTCTGCAGTTTCTCTCCACTATCCTAAATCAACACTATGTCGTCTATAAACATCATTATTCCTCACTCCCTTCAAGATCCATTTTCTGACCCCATAATTTTGTTACTACATGTACTGACCTTTCTCTGATCCATTTTCTGACCCCATAATTTTGTTACTACATGTACTGCCCTTTCCCTGACTTCTCCTATTACTCTATCCATAAAAAATAAACAGCCACACTTCTCATCTAACAGCCCACACCTATACCACTCTTTCTCAACACAACCTTCCCTTCTGTCTTGCAATAGCACCTCAAGTAGTCTCAAATTTTCTTTCACTAAAACTCTCACTGCTAGTTACATGGTCTCTTTGCTTCACTTTACTTTTACTCACTTGTCATAACTACCCATACAGCTATATTTCACCCCTTCCTCTACAGCTTGAAATTACATGAACCATAACTTTTGTTTCAGTCAAATAATGATCACATATACCTCCAGCCGATTCTACTCTCAACAACACATCCATTAACTTACTCTTCCTCATACTGTGTATATGCTCGGTCTTTCCTTTTTGTTTGTGCTTGAGTGTAAGCATGCATTTAATCCTGTGATCCTGTCTAGCTTTAAAGAGATGTTCAGTCCTAGCTTGATTCTTTTGCTACAGACGAAACATGACGACAGAGAGTTGTTTATTACTGATAAAATGACTTGGCATATTTTAACGATACAAAGTCACGACTTCCTAGACGTCACTGCATTTAAGCAATGCGCTTACTTTTCGTAATTTTGTATCTACGCAGACGAAATTGTTTTTATAACGTCATGTTTTCCTCGTCTCACAAACTCACGTTCTACAAAAAGATAAATGTTTATTGCTTCAAAAAGAATGAAGTTCAACCTCATTCTTTTTGCATCTTCCTTACTCACATGATTTCTTCGGGTCACGGCTAGATAAAGCACAGTTGCTTTCAACAGTGATCTCTGCATTTTAAGAATAAGACTAACAAAACAGTTTTAACGAGAACTTAATACTGACAATGAAGTAACGTTGGGTCCTTCGGAAAAGCTTTAAATTCCTACGTCGTCTAGCTTCTTATTCTTAAAACTGATTCTCCCATTTCTCTATCTCGGGTCACCTTTGCGGAACGAGGGAACGTAACTTCCAGATTAAACTACAAAAAGTGAAAAACACACACACACACACACACACGCCTAATAACCACAATTACAGTATAACCCCTTTTTTATGACGAACACAAATCTCTCTCCTAAAATGAAGATTATGTCCTGCTACTAACTACAAATATCAATCAAATCCGTCTGGGAAGGTGTAACTTGACTTTGTGAAAGATTTAAAGGACTAAAATAGCAACGGAGTACCACCACTACAAAAATTACTACAATAAATTAAATTCAACAGAAACAACCGAGCGTTACGATTGTTATTTCTCATGATGATGAATGGAATGGCTCCATAGAGCGTCCCCTGCTCACAGTGTACTCAATTTGGCAGATGCTATCCTTCATCTCCCATACCAACGACCATCTAACTGAAGCCTTTGGTTGGTGCACCTAAGCAAGATCTCAGGAGACGGAGGTTGCCATGGGATATCCAGTCTCTTGCCCCTTTTCTGGTGGAATCACCTTCAGCGGTAAGGTAAACCAGGACAGCTATGGAGTGGGCCTATTGTAGCCTCTGCCCGGACAGATTTATAATCCTCCTCTGTCTGTCTAAGACGTCTGCAGCTGCGAATTTCTCTCGCAAGGAGAACCCTTTCATCTTTTACTAAATAGTCTTCAACAAGTTTGTGAAGTAGTAACCTGGCAAGTGAGGGTTTCAGGTTGTATTCCTTGCCCAAGAGGGCCTGGGTAGCTGGGTTACAGGTTGTATTCCTTGCACAAGAGGGCCTGGGTAGCTGGGTTACAGGTTGTATTCCTTGCCCAAGAGGGCCTGGGTAGCTGCTATGCTGGGTGATCTCAGCTGCACCCTAAATCTTTACTTGTGAATTTTCATAATGATGCGGATCACCATCCCCTCTAACGGAATGGAATATAGAATTCCGGCCAAAGGCCAAACACTAGAACCTAAGAAGTCATTCAGCGCTGAAAGGGAAATTGACAGTATACAGATTTTAAAGGTGTAACAAGAGGAAAACCTCGTAGTTGCACTATCAAACAACTGTTATGAGAGGGTGGGAAGTAAGAAGAAAGAAAGAGAATATAAACGGAGGCACAGTAAAAGGAATAACATGGGTTGCAGCCAGGGGCCCATCCCCTCTAAAGATGATGTTTTGGTCAAATACAGATTAAAAATTGGTAAAAATTAACCTTCATATTTATGTCGTTCTGACAGTAGGAAAATTTTACATACAACTCTGTGCAACAGAACAACGGGCAGACAAAGATAAGAAATCGGTATGAGAGAGAAAGGAAATCCATATCATCTTGTTATGCTGGCGAAAATAACACCTAAAAAACAGCCCCAAAGGTTCTTTTTTTTTTTTTTTTTTTTTTTTGTAGCTCATGTAGCCTACGTTGACATTCACTGCTTTGCACCAGCAGTACTGGCCTCCCCAAGCACGGCGGACAGGAATGACCGTTACGTAAAAATTGCTTTTAAGTCATCACTGCAAGCATCTGCGTTTAGTTTTGAAGGCTATTGATGCTAATGGAAGTAGTGTGTGTTGGTATATCTGAATGGAGAGATTTCGTACAGTTCCACAACTTCTGTCATTCACTTACGTTAAGATTGAGAGCTACTTAACCGTAGGCTTTCACGGTCAATTACAGTACATTGGTCTACACTTTATTCCGAATTTTCCAAGATGCCTCGCAAAGTAGAGAGAGAGAGAGATTAAAACGAAGCTCCTACAAGTAGTAATTGTTTTCGAGCTCTCGCTCGAAAATTTAAAATTAAATCTGTAAGTGACCTAGAATCTATGTCCAAAGGATACAATAATGTTGGCTTCAAAACCGATTTATCTATGACAGCAACATTTACACAGAATCTGAGAATGTGTACACATTTGCTCTGACAATATGTACACATTTGGTCTGAGAATATGTAACATTTTGTCTGAGAATATGTACACCTTTGGTGTGATATTATGTACACATTTGGTCTGAGAATATGTACACCTTTGGTCTGAGAATATGTACACATATGGTCTGAGAATATGTACACATGGTCTGAGAATATGTACACCTTTGGTTTGAGAATATGTACACCTTTGGTCTGAGAATATGTACACCTTTGGTCTGACAATATGTACACTTTTGGTCTGACAATATGTACACATATGGTCTGAGAATATGCACACATGGTCTGAGATTATGTACACATTTGGTCTGAGAATATGTACACCTTTGGTCTGAGAATATGTACACAAATGGTCTGAGAATATGTACACATGGTCTGAGAATATGTACACCTTTGGTCTGAGAATATGTACACCTTTGGTCTGACAATATGTACACTTTTGGTCTGACAATATGTACACATATGGTCTGAGAATATGTACACATGGTCTGAGAATATGTACACCTTTGGTCTGAGAATATGCACACATTTGGTCCCAACAATTTATTTATTTAGGACTCATAAATTTGCAATTTACTAATCAAATCAGTCTGCACCATAGTTTGGCAACTAACTTATGGGACTGATTTTTAAATGAACGTTGGACCACAAAGCCAAACACAGAGGCACTTTCAGCAATTCAACGCTTACAGGTGAAAAGAGGGAGTTGGAGTGGTTGGACAGCGAGATGGTAGAAAGGAAGTGGGAACAGAGTTAAAGTAAAATGGTAAAAATGCGCAGATATGGGCCCTTAGTAATAACTAAAGTGCCCCACATAAATCACTGACAGCACTGCTTCCTTACGGGGAAATAGCTTACGAGCGTTATTTAAATACATCATCCCATACTAGAAAAGTTAACACCAAGGATACTAATATCAGACGCCTGAAATCAAGTTCTCTCTCTCTCTCTCTCTCTCTCTCTCTCTCTCTCTCTCTCTCTGATTAAAATGTTTTCTGAGCTTTTGAATGTCGTGTCTGCAACGGTGGAAGAATTTCTGTCTGTTTGTCTGTCTCTCTGTGACGAAAGAATTTCTGTCTGCCAGGGGGAAAGTCAGTTTTAGCTGAATCTCTCTCTCTCTCTCTCTCTCTCTCTCTCTCTCTCTCTCTCTCTCTCTCTCTCTCTCTCTCTCTCTCTCTCATACAAAATGTTTTCTGAGCTTTTAAACCTCTTGTCTGCAACGGTGAAAGAATTTCTGTCTGTATGCCTGTCTGTCTCTATCATGAAATTGTTTATTTGAATTTTCCAGAGGAAAAGCCAGTTTTAGCTGAATCTCTCTCTCTCTCTCTCTCTCTCTCTCTCTCTCTCTCTCTCTCTCTCTCTCTCTCTCTCTCTCTCTCTCTCATCTTAAAACATTATGTGAACTACGGCTTTGGGCACTTACCCTCTCTCCCTCTCTCTCTCTCATCTTAAAACATTATGTGAACTACGGCTTTGGGCACTTACCCTCTCTCTCCCTCTCTCTCTCTCTCATCTTAAAACATTATGTGAACTACGGCTTTGAGCACTTACCCTCTCTCTCTCTCTCATCTTAAAACATTATGTGAACTACGGCTTTGGGCACTTACCCTCTCTCTCCCTCTCTCTCTCATCTTAAAACATTATGTGAACTACGGCTTTGGGCACTTACCCTCTCTCTCTCTCATCTTAAAACATTATGTGAACTACGGCTTTGGGCACTTACCCTCTCTCTCCCTCTCTCTCTCTCATCTTACAACATTATGTGAACTACGGCTTTGGGCACTTACCCTCTCATTTACATCATTTACAGGACGTGCAACAAATGTCAGACTCGGCAGCAGCAGCACACAAATCTGTACATTGTATGAAATAGTAATGCCGTACCTTTAAACCTTCCAAAACAATACCAAGCATATGACGTCGGAAAACCATGATGAATTCACGTCACATCTTGAGGAAAGCTTTTCACAACAAAACACAAACATAAACAATCCCTGGTGGTCAGTCTAATTAAATCAGGGGAGAGCAGAACTTTTATTTTGAGATGCGAACAGAAGCAGATTTAGAAATCGTGGAAATATGTAAAACTTTCAACTTCACCTGACTCAATCGATTTTAAAACCTACACTACATGTATCTGAATGCCAATTCCTGTCATTTCTATTAACTATCGCGTCGTGTACATCACTGAAGTCAGACACCGTTTGGTTTGATTAGTACGCGGATAGGTTACCATCAATAAATACCAAACCCCTTTGATATATGAGATCTCGTGTCCATCTGCGAATCTAGAAACCTCGTCCCAAATTTTATCAGAAACTTTCATCAAGCCTCGGGAGCTTGGTGTGAGCGGCAATTGGTCGAAATACGGCCCGAGAAGACATCAGAATCACGCAGTTTTAAAATAAATCACTAGAGTTAAGTGCTCTTATTCCCTGTATCTGACACCAGCAAGAAAATGCAGATTGGCCCTAAGAAAGAAAAACGATTTTTCCCCCTTCCCTGAAAAATCTATAGCGCCAATGATGACCTTAGTGGTAAATTATGTGCTAGTAGGTTAGCTAACTCTGGTGGGTATAGCTGCCAGAGCAGAGAAGGGCATCAGGCACGCAACTTCATCCAAAAAAACATTTGGTGTGGAAGGAAATGATTAACATGCTCTGGAGCAACATCCTCTATGGGGTGAAATTCGTAAAGATGGGACATATAAACAATAAGAACAATAATTTACCGTATAGCTTCGTTTTTCATCACGATGTATTTTCACTTACACAAACAATGCTTCCACATCTAGATACAGTTCTGGTAACAATGCAGTCCGTGCCTTTGAATGCAATCTAAAATATTTCTTAATTCTATTGCTTTTGACAGTACCATCTCCAGTTATCACTACAGAGCATGCGTTACCCACCACCCTTCCCAACCTCACCCCATAATTTCTCACTTTACTGTACATGCTTGTTTACAGTTTTTCCCAAGAGTAGTGGGGTGTGAGGGCGAGGTTGAGGAGCTCTTCGTTGAAGGTTATTGAGAGGTGATAGGTCATTTAAATAAAGTAATTTTCTTTTAATCTATATTAATATGACAAGCATTTGTCTTTCTGCTTTCCCTGTGGCTTTCGGGACTCGTTACGACTCATTCCTATTGGGGATGATGTCAATCAATGTGGCATGTTCAGCTGTTGAATTTATCCTTTCAAAGAAATATAAAATCTAAACAAAAAGAGATTTTGGCGATAAAACGAGAGGCGAATTTGTTTCAAACAAATGCAGCAAAACTCTGCTTAAGCGTTACTAACTAAATTTTATTGCTATTACCTTTCCTAATTATTATCGCTACTGCCACCAACGTCGCCACTGTCACAACCTATCACTGTCTGTCATTAGTTGGTATAATTTTCTCCGTAAATACAGACCACGGTAAAACAATGGCCTGATGGCTTAGGCATTTATCATCTTCTTCTTCTTCCCATCAAACTTTCCACCAAGCAGTCACTATTTTTCCCTCTGTCACTCGAACCTTCCCATGAACGATTTCATTTAAGCCCCACATTATTTCTGTACCAGTGTGCGGTAAATGTGCCTCCCTGTCGAACTTCTCCAGTTTCCAGAGGTCCTTTATTCCTCACACCGTTGGACTGGAACAGCCTCCCTGAGGATGCCGCGCGACTGGAACTTCAGAAGTTCAAGCGAAGATGCAATGTATTACTACCTTAATACAATTCAACTTGTATTTTAATATTTTACCTACATCTTTATTTACTTATTTATTTGTTAATTTATCTGTTTTTATAACGATTTACCTCCTCTTTCTGTATTTCATATTACGTTTTGTTACTACTTTCGAATGAACAACGTATTCTTTGGAAGCTTGACTTTCAAGTCAATGGCTCCTTTTGTGGGCTTGTTCCATATAAATAGGGTTCAACTTCTGAATAATAATAATAATAATAATAATAATAATAATAATAATAATAATAATAATAATAATAATAATAATAATAATAATAATAATGAAGATTCCAAAAAGGCGATCGTATGGCACAGACTCACATTCACAATTTCACTCCATACCAAGGAATGCCTGTCACGCCACTCTGCAGAATCAGAACAATCAATCAGATAACAAAGACAAAAGTTGATTAACGCCGAGACCGCTCTTCGTCTAATCATGATTAATTTTACATGACAGGAATTCGTTCTGATAAAGCTTTCGTAACCTATAAGAAACGGTCACTTAATTTTATTTCTCTTTTCTTAAAGAGCCCAGTTACATCTTTGCCTCTATTACCAGTCTGGAAGAGTCCAGAGGTTCACACAAGACCTAATATCCCCAACTTTAGTACTTTGCAAACACTACGGAATCCCTTAAAGCAAAACTTGAGCTGGCACAAAACCAGCTTTATTTAGCTAAGACAACCACAGTTCCATTTACATTACAAAATTTATCATTATCATTAATATTATTTAAAATGAGTACACTTTCGCTGAGTGAAAAAAATGAGAAAAAACAAATATTCAAGAAAACAAATATTTAATAATATAAATATATATATATATATATATACATATATATATATGTATATACAAATATAAATATATATCATATATATATATATATATATATATATATTATATATATATGTATATAATATATATATATATATATATAATCACAAATATATAAAATATGGAACGTATATGAATATATAAATAATATTTTATACAAAACATATGTAAGGAACTGAATCACGAAAATATGGAACGTGAAATATAAATAAGACAAAAATGGAAAGTAATGGAGTGCTGTGGGGCCTTTCGACTGTCGTCCTTTACTCACCAGATTCAAGATAATATAAAAATAAGTTTACAAAGAAAGCTCATATAAATGACAGATTTTATCTTTACATATATTTTATCTTTAAATATATATATATATATATATATATATATATATATATATATATATATATATATATATATATATATATATATATTATATATATACATGTATGATGTAAAATCCCAAATATTCACGTGATTTAATTACCAGTTTAAAACACAAGAAATATTTAAAAGGAAACGACAGAGTGTAGAGTACCTTTGTGTATTTGACGTGTCTCTAGGGCAGAGAGAAAAGGAAATTGCCTGGTAAGTGCATCGTACACAATTCAAAAACGAAAAAAGCAAACTACTTGTCGACAAATGCACTAAATTAGCTAAATACTCAAATATGAATATATATACATATATATACACTATATATATATGTATATATTTATATATACTGTATATATATTATATAAATATATATACACATATATATTATATATATACATATAAATATATTGATTACATTATCCGTATCCCCCGTTTCAACTACAAAAATAATAATGCCATAACAAAATCGCTAAGAACAAAAAAGAAAATAATGCCATAAGCTCAAATTTAAAAGTCTGAACACATCTTTACAAAAGCAGGTTCAAACATATTCCTGCTAACATCATCATTACAAAAGTAAATTTATGTTGCTGTTTGTTCAGGCAATGTGCTCAGTAAAACTAAAATAAAAACAAATAATAATGCCATAACAAAATCGCTAGTCTAGAACACACAAAAGAGGCCAAATATCTAGTTGCTTTTCACTATTAGCTCAAATTTAAAAGCTTACTGGAACACATCTTTACAAAAGCAGGTTCAAACATATTCCTGCTAACATCATCATTACAATATCAAATTTATGTTGCTGTTTGTTCAGGCAATGTGCTCATCAAATTGAACTAAAATAAACCAACAAAATTTTGAATGGCCATTGTTTCTGCTTGCAAACGCCCTAATAATATCTATTTTTTTTTTACGTTAGAGCTTTCTTGCTGGAATATCATAGTGCCACTTCGTCCCCCAAAGATGAGAAATTTACAGGATAAACATTGGCACTGTCGTTTCCTTTTAAACATTTCCTGTAGTTTAAACATGTATATATGTTTATATATATATATATATATATATATATATATATATATATATATATATATATATATATATATATTATATATATATATATGTATATATATATACATATATGTATATATATATATATATTTATATATATATATACATATATATATATATATAAATTATATAAATGTTTGAAAAGAAAACGACAGTGCAAATACAGGAAATGTTAGGAAAGAAGTTGCACAATTTACTACGTGAGCTGTAAATTCTTACTCGTGTAAAATAAAGAGATATCTATTTATATATATATATAGCAAGAAAGCTACATATTATTAATATATAAGAATATATATATACATATATAAAATAAATATATATATATATTTATATATATATATATATATATATATATATATATATATACAAAAAAAGTATGACTGATGTAAATCATCTTATTCTATAATATATATATATATATATATATATATATATATATATATATATATATAAATATATTCACTCATATTCTTCATATTCTTCACTGTGTTACTCGACCAAATCTTAGTTGACTTTCAGCACTTCACTCGAAGGTGAAGGAACAGGTTACTTTTAGCTCACGAGAAATGATTACGTGGGCAAAAATAGTGTACAAAATAACAAATTAAAAAATTAAAAATGCAACAGGAATGTCTACATTAACCGCCTCCCAACCTGAGATTTTTAAAAAGCGAGTGGATTCTTCAGGGGAGAGACGCCGCATTGCGGTCACGAACCAAAGCGCCCGTTGAAATTCACTGCATAAAAACCGCGGATGAACGCAGGAAGCTAATGATGAATGCCCCCGACGTCACTGTCACGTGACATCTGGTACCACATACTACAAAACATGCCCAGACGACCCAGCGAAGCCACAGAGGAACGACAACCTCTGTCAAAGTAGTGAAGTCCGAAGTCGTTCTCTCTCTCTCTCTCGATATTCCTTCGCCTGAATACTCGTTACTTTGCACTGTTCCTTTCAAAGAATTAATGAGCAACTACATCGGCCTAGCAATCGTTCACAGGCTGAATTTCCTTGGGATCTTCCATTCACAGCAGGCAGAATCTTCTAGAAGCCAAGATGGGTAAGTTAACAATCTAAAAAAAAAACTTTTTTAAGCACTTTTTAATTTGCAGAAACTTCGTGCACACCTTTATAAATGTAAAGACTTGACTGTGTTACGTGAAGATAAATTATAAAAAAATTTTTACCACGAATGTACTAGAATTGAAGGTATGCTACGGGTCCATTAATGATCACGCCATGGAAGTATGGACGTTCCACGATTCTTGTTTGTTATTTCATTTAGTCACGACGGGGAAAAATAGCGGTTATTTAACACTTGCTTGGTACACCTGACATCGCCATACGATCACGGCGACAGGAGGAAGAAAAGTTATAGTATTCGCGAAAAACCGAAGAAAGAAGCGAATTCTAAAGCCCGGCGGCAAAGCAAAAGAAAATCAAGTAACTGTGCAATGTGAGGATTAATGATGACCATAGAGTAACTAAGAGAGGGGGGAGCCTAAGCCTAAGAATTTAACAGTAAACCTTAGAGATACAAGCAAAAGAGCAGGCTTACTCACCAACATGAAACAGAAATTGCAGAGCAACTGTTGGTCCAGTTCTAGTTTCGAGGAACACCTGGAAATAAGAGAAATTTGTGAAATTTTCCATCCAGCTTAACTTCATATGCAGTCAAACATATGTATAAATGACGAGTACGCTAAAAACTTAGTTAATGCACAAATAAAAAGTTGCCAAATAAAATTATCTAATATACAACAATTAATCTAATAATTAATTAATTAATCTAAGAAAAATAAGTAATAATGACAAAATCTGAGGAATAAAACAATATACCATGCATTTAATATGTGACAAATTACCGGTACAGCTGTAAAATAAATCACAGATATCAATAAATCTGAATTTTCTGTGGTCAGGTTACTCCTTATTAATTCAATTTATAGAATACGAGACATGTTACACAACCAAGTTCATATTCTTTTCTATTTCTTTATGTATTTTGTTTCTTTTACAGTCAACAACTAAAAGTATTTAAATTCATTTTTATGAAAACAAAACATAACACTGTTAATAAACAATGTAACACTACACCAATTATCCAGACATACGACTATGCTTCGAGCTGGAAAAAAAAAAGATATATGGGCTTATGTGGAAAAGAACTACTGGCATAAGGAATTGCCCTCGCATCTGCTTTTAAATTCAAAAATATATCGGAACGACATCTAAACTGTTTCAATTTTTTTTTTTTTTTTACAAATATTTCAGAGAACAACGGGATCAAAAAGAAGGAATCGGAGGCAGAGAGAGAGAAAGTCAGCTGGTGGGAATGGCTTAAAGATGAACTCACGCCCAACAGGGAGCTGATCAGCATCAAGTTCATCCTCTTCTGCTACACTGGAGGTAAGAGAGCAAGGCCAATTCTAGGATAACCAGAATACTTAAAGTTTACAAAAACAAAGGAAAAGTAGGTGGGCGATGCATGAAATTTGCCAAATTTATTGATTTTTCTAAACCAAGTGACAAAAAAAAAAAAAAAAAAAACAACGGTCATCAACGTCAGATATCAAATAGGTCTTCTCTGAATGATAAATTAATGATGAAATCGTTTCACTGTAGGCCGATGTTAATAGCCCTTGATCATAACTGCTATTTCTAGTTAAACTTTAACAGTACCCAAACTTGTTGCTAAAAGAACAGTTACTAAAACTTACAGCAGACCTCAGGAGACTAATGTGAGTGGCAACGGGTCACAGTGAGATCCCGAGAGCCAAAAAATGAGTCAAACTTTTTCATGGTCCCTCAGGTTCAGCCGCCTTCTTCCCGTACCTGACACTACACATGCAACAACTGGGGATCACGATGAAGGAAATTGCAATCATCTACGCAATTCTTCCGGTGGGAAGCATACTTGGGCCACCTATCTCTGGTAAGAACAGTTGGAAATATTCATTTCTCAGTGCTAATGAAGGAAAATTGCAATGCTTTTTCTGTTACATAACTTAGGGAGTAGCTTCTTTTTCTGATTTTCCAATGCTTTTTCTGTTAACATAACTTAGGGAGTAGCTTATTTTTCTGTTAGAATTTTAACTTAGAGACCAACTAATCTGAGTAATGCTTAATTTTTTCTCATTTTTGTGATGTTGGATGTAGTGTGTCAATGCAATAAACTGAATCCGACCATGCGCATGCGTGATTATGTAACAGTGCAGTGAACAGTTTGCCATTATCATAGAATTATGCAGTATCAAACAAAGGAACCCCCCAAAAAATCAGAAGGTGTTTTGAATTTGCAACATATTTTAGGAGCCTGATGAGAGCGATAATGGATCACATCAAGACCCAAGAAGCCCATAGAGTGAGTGATCGTTTTATAAAGTGGTGTAGCGGAAGGAACTATGCTTTCTGCCCACGGAACACCATTTCTTCATGTTGTATTCCTGTCCATAAAGATTCGTTTTTTTTCTAATCTCAGGAATGATAGCGGACAGGTTGGGGCAGTACAAGGTAGTGGTGGTCTTGAACATAGTTCTGGCGACAGTGCTCCACGTCCTCCTACTCTATATCCCAACGCGGACGCCAAATCCACTGACTTTTTCCTGCGGCCCCAACGGGAACGACATGACTTGGGCTACCTGTGACTATTGCCACCATGAACGCAACAACACGGACATCGCTTTTACGCTTGAGGTAATGAATGAGAGCACGTTTTAATGAAATTCATAAATACACACCTGCTTAACGCGGATATTTTAAAATAAGGTAAAACTAAATGAACAGGTAAATAAGTACTTATTTACCTCTGATTTTACCAAGGTAAAAGGAAACAAGTAAAGTAACATGTATGAAACTGAGACTGTAAAACATTGATGATTAAAAATTACCAGTAGTTGTGCAAAGTCATTAGTAAGAGATTTGCAAATTAAAAAAATCAGCATTCTGTTAATATATATTCTTTTGCACAAAATGTTTATAAATAAATATTAATCACCGAGAAATCCCGTTCAAACAACTCAATCCCAGATCTTTTAGTTTCAAGCACCTAAAAATAAAGTACACCACCTAAAACAAGACATCAAATGCCACTTCAACAACTAATATCATTTTTGTCATTGCAGGAATGCACATTCAAATGCGACTCTCCACCGGAGCAGCTTCAGCTGTGCCTCTCTTCAGGACTAAACGCGACTTCTTGCAGAAGCTTCGATGTTGCCGACGAGGTAAGTGGACGTTTCAGAGGAACACAAATACATAAACACACATTATATGTGTATATTTAAATATATCTATATGTATAATGTATATGTATGTATATATTATATATGTGTGTGTGTATTTATCACTACTAACCCTCTCAGTATTATAAAACAAACGACGCTTCACTTCAGATCCAGGTGAACGGAACAGTTTTCTCCCTGATGGAGAATGACACCTGCAGCCACGCCTTCCAGCAGATCCTGCACGAGGAGAAGGTCTACCAGAAGCTCACGTGCCCATCGCCATGCCCCGTGCAGTGCAAAGTGACCGGATCGCCCCACTGCCTCCACCCGGACGATCCTGCCAACAATCCTTACACCTTCTGGATCTACTTTTTCCTTCGCACCATTGCTACGTTCTTCCTGGCCTCTGGGTATACGATGCTGGTGAGTAGAAAGCCATCGTGATTATTTTTTTACTTTTATTATCACAATTCCCAATCACAAAACCACTCAGTTAAGAAAAACATAATTGAGGAATAAGATTTTCCTCTTATTTCACAAAATAGGCACTTCTAATAAATTAGCTTAGCAAGTTATTTGAGATCTATTCCCTGTTTTAAAAGCAAGACCATCCCTTGCTCGAATTTTGGGAAATTCGTCATTTCGTCTTTTTTTTTTCAACAGGATGCCACAACCTTGGCCATCCTGAAGGATAAAAGCGGCGAACTAGGGAAAGCAGAGACTTCTCATGATGTTGGGTTTGGCATCCATGCCCGTCTTGTCTGGCCTCCTCGTCGACTATTACAGCGAAGACCTTGGTAACTCATTTGTTTTCTTTGCAGTTTCTTAGGCAGTGATCATCTTCAACATTAACGTTTTCACGTCAAGTTTATAGTTCTAATGACTTCTCCCCACTCTCCTCTATTTGGTGCATTTTCTACCAAAAACCCCATTTGAGTCTAAGCCCCTCCAGCGGCCGGAGTCCTTCTGCCGGTTCCATATCTACCACTTCACTTTAACAAATTCTTCCTCTACATTCTCATCACATGCCTAGAACATCTCAGTATTTAAGCTCTGTTTTTTTTTTATCTTCTAAATACAGCATATATTAGTTGCATAAAATTTATGAGGGCTTCTCTTACAAATTGTGGGAAATCAAACACAAAAATCTTAACTCCTGGAATATAAAAAGTAGCAGAGGTTCATACATATATATCTTTCATTAGTTTTTACCAAAACTCAAAACGTGATATCTTTTACATTCCAGTCTAAAACTACTTGAATATACTATGGTGAATAGTCTTGAGATCCATTTACTCCAGTAATTAACTAAAATCTCTTTCGACTATGCATCAAATAGGTTACTCGGACTACTTGCCAGCTTTCTACATGGGAGGAGCATTTACAATGACGGCTGCAGTACTCGTTATGAGACTACAGTTTAAGGTAATGACCAATATAAGTGGAAATTTTAGTTGATTTTTCTACTTTAACTCTCGTCTGATGCGCATCTACGTATCTATCAACCCACCCGCTTGTTGATTAGTTCAACTTTATATAATTCTTATCTCTATCGTTCGATAACTCCTTCTCACTTCATGGACAAACCATTTCACCCTTGAAGTGGTTACGTTTCTTTCAATTTCTCTATTGGTTTCCATCAGGCTCTTATTGAAACATTCTCAGACTTTTTTCTTCAGTGGCTGCCTGTCACGCAATGATGAAATTATTTCAGTGGTTGTACACAGCTTCAATTTGATCCAGTGAAAATTGCAAATCCATTCGATTATTTAACTTATTCTTGCTTCTACTTAGGTTTCACGTCCAATGACATGACCCCGTATACCATCAGCAAGCACTGAATCCCACACTTCTTGATTCCTGGCATCAGTCACTGTCCAAGCATATTACTTGAATAGGAGGGAAAGGGAAAGGGCAGTGCCAAAACTTTTGAATAATAATAGTACTAGTGGTCAAGTGGATAGGGAGTTCCCCTGCACCAACAAAGGTCGGGGTTAGATTCCAACTGCGTCTCTGCTGAACTAAACAGTGACTTAAGTACTTGATGTTTAGCAGACGGAGAATGGTATCGGCCCAACGCCACTTAGGGACAAGACAAAATCATAATATTAATTAACAGGTAAACAAGAAACAAAATAAATCTAAAATTTTCGTTCTTCAGGTTGATGTGGCGGGAGAGGACATCTGGCACGACCTCAGGTCCCTTTTCACGAGGCTGGAGATCGACATCTTCCTAATGATGGTTCTCATCCTTGGCGCCAACCTGGGCTACCTTGAAAATTTCCTCTTCGTGTTCCTCAAAGATCTCGACGCTCCCAACGTATTGCTGGGTGAGCGAGAGTTAAATGGCTTACTAATTCATTCCATAAACAGCGACGAAATTAGAGGGATAACTGTGTGGAACATATTTATCATCAGTAACATCAGCATGATCAAGATCCCAAAATGAAAGAAGGTTCTCACTGGGTGGTGAAAGAAATATTTGATAACTTACATGAAGTAACGTGGAGAATGTTAAGGCAAAGATGAAATTCCTATGTCAATTATAATGTGATGAGCTTACAAATGAATCTTGCATCCTCATTAAAATCTATTAATAAAATCCACTCAACTCCTAGACAGCATAGTATTCCGTGACTCTGAGGTGTACTTGGTCAATAAATTTATATCAGTTGTGTACACAAAAAAGTGAGCGCATGTTATCCTGATTTATACGTACTAATTTATATTCCCTGTCTTCGTAACAGGTTTGACGCTGACCGTTGGACATCTGGTTGGGATTCCCCTTATGTTTATGGCAGACAAAATCATCAACAAAGTAGGAAGGGCCACCATCTTCACTATATCATTCATGGCCTACGCCCTGAGGCATCTCGGCTACGCCCATCTAACGTAAGTAAGCACTACTGCAAGAGTCAGAGCCTGTCAGTAATTATCTCTTGAAAGCAATTCCTGCTTAAATGTTGCTAGTCATTTCAGCAACACACTTTCTGCACCTGGTGTTAATGAGTACTACCCATTAGCACACACCTTTCCAGTAAGGGCCGGGCCTGATTTGCGCCAACATGGCCATCTAGGTCTCTGTAAAATATGTCATCACAATACTGATCTCACTGTAAAACCCTCGTTGTCCTCTGCAGCAACCCCTGGTGGACTTTCCCACTGGAGCTTCTCGAAGTTCTGACCTACGAACTGATGTGGGTCGCAGCTACCAACTATTGCCCAGTCCTGGCACCCAAAGGTTTGCTGGCAACGATGACGGGTTTGGCTGGGGCTACTTACTACTCCGTTGGTGAGGAATTTAGGATTGGTTTCCCTCAGAAAGTTGCTTTTCAAGCCATTAATTTCGTTTAGCAATAAAATTAGAAAGTTTCCTTTTCACCTAAAGTTACATAAGCAACTAATTAATAAAGTAAACTTGTATTCGTCGATTTTACCTTGCATAAGATCTCTAGTTGTAATGTACGATACAGTTGGAAATCTATTTGGGTAACGCGAATTCGCTACTTAGCTGACGATTAATTACGCAGATAGAAAATATTACAACACTACATCAATCAGGCACATTAAAAACAACGCAACACTATCTTTTTTATTCTAGTTTTTCCCAGCTAAAGAAACAGCTGAACCACCAAATGCAATGCACGAAAAAACAGAAAACATTAGTCACATTATTTCCTTCGAACATCTGTAAAAATCCTCTCTATCACGAATCACTCTCTCTCTCTCTCTCTCTCTCTCTCTCTCAACTCCTTAACTCACATGTCTCTCTCTCACTCTTCTGAATCAACACTCGAAAAGAGAAAATGATTCTTTTCGACGAAACTGACAAGATGCTTGTGCATTCCCCAGGTCGAGGCGTCGGATCCCTCCTGGGAGGGTACCTGATCGCCTCTATCGGTCTCTCGAACACCTTCCTGGCATTCAGCTCAATCTCCTTCGCGTCGGGGATTCTTTACATCATCATCTACTTCACATACCTGAGGAAAGTCATGCTGTCAGGTGAGTTGTGCAGTAGTGCAGAAATTGTTATGGAGTTAATTTAGAACAATTTTGTTCAAACTAGGAGTAGCCCCTCATTATTGTCTAATCACTACTCTTGTCCATAATTTAAGACAGAAATCAAGCTTAGTTTCTCTGAAAAATGTGTGCTACCATGCTTTGTTATAGATAAATACCTACTTATTTTGAAGATTTATCGAGCCTCTTTATTACATTTTGCCTAAGGTCTGTTGCAAGTTGCAAAAGAATAAATTTTTGGGGTGAGGTTTTTCGTCCCATGTCCATGAATATATTTACAAATAAAATCAAAATGATTGTCACTGCCGAAAAATAAACAAATATGCTAGGCTACACTATGACCAAAACTTTATTCCTTACTATCCGCAAACCCGCTTTCTTTCCAGAGGAGGACGTGAAAGAGAGGGAGAGGCAGGAGGCTGAAGAGGCTAAAGCCATGCTAGACGCAGATGGGAGACCTGCAGTCATTGTGACTCCCAAGGAACAGCAGAACTCTTCTACGTTGTGACTTACGCCAAGTTGCAGAAGTGTGGACAACCTCAAATCTTCGGATACTTCAGAGCCTTACTAAAACTCGTTGGGTCCTAGCGAGGTTGCGGGTGCTGAGGAGTCAGCATCTTCATTATCGCACTTCCTCTTAAATTATTTAACGTCAACAGCGCAAAACGTATTCTCAATAAATATAACTAAGATTTGCCTCTTAGTGTGCAGTTATCACCAGAGACAGTTACGTTTCCTGGGTAAAAAAAGTGCCTTTCTCGTGCATGGTATTTTTTCGACACCACAATTTTCCAAAATGATATAATCTTACACATTAGTGTGATACAATGTTTACCTCTCATAAGGCTTTACCTCTTCGTAATGACACTTGTTACACATTCTGTGATGTTATAAACTTGTAAATAGATCTACATTACTAATTTCTACTTTAATTATAGTTCCAAGCGAATCCATCACCAGAAGCAGTTGCCTTCCAAAAATTATCAACACTTTACAGCTAATTCACTACAGGATATTAAATCCAGGCACCAATTTCTGTGCACTGGACCAAAGGGTCTTGATATCTGATGCAGCTTGGACGGGAAATGTTCTCAGCAGTCCAATAAAATAGGAGCAAGCATTATTACCCATTCTTCTAACCAAATAAAAACCCAGTCACTTTTACTTTAATATTTCGCCTTCATACTCATTCAGCCTATAATAAGCACACGCCAAGGATCCAGGATAACAGTCCTAGTCAATCTTTCCTCTTTCTTCTTTATTAGGGTCATGTTGGTTCTCGTAAAATGCAGGGCCCAGAGTGCATGGTTTACAAGACTTTCGCTGTTCAGATTTTTCAGTATTTCTTTGCCCGGGACCATGGTTAACTTTTATCGTCATGCCAGGGACATCTGGCAAACAGCGGGGGCGATGAGATGCTGAGATGTATTTTTCACTAATTACGTGTAATTGTACAATGTAACAATGTACGGATCATGAAAGCTAACAAGGTAGGATGGCTATTGTTGGTCTAGAGCAGCTCATAGAATCTCGTGATCTGAGAGAGAGAGAGAGAGAGAGAGAGAGAGAGAGAGAGAGAGAGAGAGAGAGAGAGAGAGAGAGAGAGATTCATCGCGCTATAGTACCTGACTAGGGAATTGCAGACACGCTTGCTATAGTCGGTTTCCTTGCACTTTATTCAAGGACCATGGTTTGGGAAAAAGTGAATCGAAATTTTTGTTCCGAAAACAGTCCTTAGGGTGAGAGAGAGATTTTTAACCATCGGATTCTGATTCCCTTCACGATATAAATCAACTGCATTTCAACAAAATCATTACAATAATCGAACTGAACTATAAGCTCACCACTCTTTAAGAGGCTACGGGACCAACGCTGAATGCAAATACAAGCAAAGACATAATAAATCTTTGAACTACAGATTATCATAAGAAAATCAATTGTTTTAACAGTCCAGCAACTTGGATTTTTGAAGGGTGTCTTGATGTGTATTGGGACGGAAATATCTCATGGACTTTTTCCCTTAGCTGTTCTGTTTAGCTATAACATGACATTAAACAAGAACTGATAACCGATTTGGTTCCATGTATGTATGCACAGTATGTAATATGATGTATATAAATATATATAAATATATATAAATATATATACGTATATATAATATATATATACTTTCTCTTTACACAGAATGGCTGCAACCATTTTCAACCTGGCAGTAACTCTCTTAAGTTGAATAAGTACCAGTCACGAAAGTATATGAATGTGGTTCACACAGGCGCAATAGGTTTAGGGCCCAACGTACCCACACCACTTAATTCTTGTCTCGAATTCGAAATCTGGACTCTCTTGTTTGTAAACTGAGTCCTATACTGAAACTAAACATTCACATCCTTCAGTGTCTTTTTAAACTAAACGTTTTCATACTTCAGTAACTTGTTAAGTCAAAAGTTGTTATCCTCGAGTCCTTTACTACAACCAAATAAATCTCACCAATAAATAGGCCTACCTTAATCAAACCAATGCTTCAGTGCTTCTTGAAGCAAAATATTCCCGTCTTCAGTGATTTATTAAAACCAAATATACTCATTTAAGGCTTTGTCATATCCATATCTTTGTCATTCATTTGGCAGAGATGAGGATTAAAGTTAATAATTAGTGTAAGAAGTCAACTGCACTCACATTTGTATTTTCTGCTACTTAACAGGTCCTATTAATGCATTTCAGGTATGCTGTTGAATGTATATAAATGCATGACTTCGCATACGAATGCCGTGTTGGTATTCCAAGAGTGTTAACTAGAAAACATAATAAAAAATTAATTACTCACTGGTATCTTCATTAACACCTTTGCCAACCTAAAATAACTTACGACTCTTCTTGCTTAATAAGCTATGAACGTTTTCTGTCATATATAAATGACACCAATAGTTTCAGAAATAACTACATCGGTCTTACCTGGTCATTAAGGAGAACTTCAGTTAGAACTGGCCATCGTTGAGGGGCAAATAATCATACCAAAATATGAGACACCAGAAGCAGCCTAACCTAACCTACTTTTAGTATAGCCTAGCTGTCACCCGTGGTCTGCTACCACCATTGAAAGGCTAAATATACTTTCTAATATTGTACCTCTACTCTGTTCTACTGATGTGCTTACCCTTATTCTGAATCAAGACTTCCAGGTGCAGGACTTGAACGAATCCAGTTATAAAGTCTTCAAGCGACAGTGTTGTTGTTATATTAAGTCAATGGCATTTTACTGAACGCACTACTTAGATTAAGCCAGCCTTATGCTGGCAAGGGATCTTGCTCTTCACCAGGCCGTAGAATGCCCCAATTTCGCGCTGTATATAATCTGAAGAAACGGAACCACATCACTGCACTGATTACTGTTTAAAAATCCCGTTGGTATTTGATGAACTGAAATCTTGAAATGGGTTAGCGAGGAAGCGTGGTGAACTGGAAAACGACGGAAGGTTCTCGGTTCGGTAATACATTCACTTCACTATACCAACAATGGACTGCCCGGAATCGGGAAATAAAAGTTACTCGCATAATGCGACACGGACAAGACCAAGTGAAGAATATAAATATTAATATTATTTTACCGGTTTCGATATATTAATTCAGAGCATCTTTAGGCCAGATTTTTCCTTTACGAGGTCAGACGTCTGATGAAAGGACTTCTTTATATTTTGTGCATGATCTAAATTAATTTTCATGGGATCTTTGTCTCACTGCTGTGCCGGTTTTCCATGAACTAGAACTTTCTGGTGACCCGTACCCATGAACTAATTCTATTTCTCATGTCACCTTATTACATTTTCGGGTCGCCAATGGGCAAAGTAATGCTGGCACAAGGCCACGTTAGCATAAAACCAACCTACTACATTTTTATTAATGGAATGCCCTTTTCCCTACTCACCAAAGCGACAACCACCTCTGTCTTTGAGCTCTCAGTTAGTTTACTAGACTCTGAATCTCTCAGCCATAATGACTTTTGTAAAGAGCTATGTTCCATGAAAGTGAAACTTGGCAAGAATCCTACATGTACTCCCTAACCTTACCTCCTGTAACATCCCTGGTGTTTTGGCAAATTTTGCATCGTTTGCAACATTAGACCTACTGCGTTGCAATTTCACATTCATAATCGTGATTAGCGGCCCCTGATACTGCACCTAATGTAAATATCCAACAAATACTACTTTCTTTACCAAATTAGCATGAAGAAATCCCATCTTGGATTTAGGTTACTTGATTATTTCCAACACTTATTTTGACAGACACACGGGGCAATGAACTCTGGAAACCAGCGGTAGTACGTACAGCCAGACACAACGTCGCATAATACTGACATTGGGAGTATGACCTACCACGCAGGTGCATCTTAATTGTTCTAGCCTGTAAATTGGCCTGCTGCACTGAATAACGATGTTTTGATATTTTTTCCTAGAAAGCCAAAACATTCCTCTGTCCTCGTGGTACTAAGAATCAAATCATATTGCCTCTCTCCTTATATCTCCTCCCCTGCACCAGTGACTTTAAAAACTAAGTTTTATCTCAAACGTGCGATTTTGGTCAGGATCAACGTTCTATAAGTAACTGAATCTTCGTTTATCTTCATCAGTCTTCATTGCTTTTTCTTATTCATTAAGTTCTGAATGGAGTGCTATTATTTTTGCCAAAGTATTTGAGAGGGAAATTACATCAAGATAATAACGATAAGACATAATTCTCACGTATGATAAAAATACAAAATAACTGGCAAATGGCAATTTCCAGAGGTTTCGAATGCAACAAAATACGTACTTGGAAAACTTCGTCGGAACAATACCTTGTAGTGAAAAGAGAGGAAAGGAACATGAAGACATACTGATGAGAGTTGGGAATAAAAAAAGTGATATATTCAAGGATTATGAATACTCTTCTGATTCATTAAACATGACAACAAGCCGGCAATGTCTAAGCATATATGATAGCATTTTATATATATGATAATATTTCGCAACGGTCGGTAACAATTAATCATTTTAGTTATTAAAAAATCATGTGAGCGGATATGTTTGAGAGAGAGAGAGAGAGAGAGAGAGAGAGAGAGAGAGAGAGAGAGAGAGAGAGAGAGTCTTGTAGAACATTAAAAACATCAAAAGCAAGCAAGGTGCATTTTAAACAAATTTACAAGGATGATCCTTTATGACCGAAGGGCACACGGTGATCTGTTGCGTGATAGTACCGAGTTCCGCTCATTGCGGAACAGGAAATACGTAATGTTAACTATCGAATTTACAACAATGAGGACAGAGAGGAGCAGTGATTAACTGACCTCTCTTATCCCTTTACGCGAGCCTCCAACCAGCTGCCCCCACCTCTCTCTCTCTCTCTCTCTCTCTCTCTCTCTCTCTCTCCTCTCTCTCTCTCCTTGTTTCTCTACATGGGCCTTACTCAGGACCCATTGTTTCTCTTTTGCTCCTCTCTCTCTCTCCTCTCTCTCTCTCTCTCTCTCGTAATTTTAAGTTTAAAACTCCAAAACAAGGAATCCTGGAGATGGCCCTGGGTGTATGAATTAGCATTTAAACATTAAATTGCAGTTGTCCGAAACAGGATTCCCACTCTTCTTCCCTAAAATCGAAATGGTTCCTTAACATCCTTAAAATAATCTGAAAACTGGGGGGTGGGGGGGCGGGAGGGGGTCATAATACCCTGGAGACAGTAGTGGGGTCTTCACAGATTTCAGGGCCTGTACGGCAGTTTAAGCTAAAAAAATGTGAAGCTCCTGGGTAATGTAGTTCGTTGGTTCTTGTGATGAACTGAAAACAGCTTTGACATGGCGGCGCAAAACGACCTTTTGGTCCTAAAAAATTTTATTTGTATCCTCAAGGACCCAGTAATGTTGGTGATACTGATCACAACGCAAAAGGATCCAGGTGCTAAGAGATATTAAATGAAATACTCTCGAGAGGTTTTTCCATCGACTGGTTTATTTCCCTGGTAAAGGAAAAAAAAGCTGCATTTAGAGTACAAATAGTACTATTTGGCCCCATCCGCTCCTGTGCTTTTATTGTTGATGAGGGGAAAAATGTAAGGCTGCTGTGCTAAACTTCAATACAGTTTAAACTAAAAATTCGTTCAAAATACCATATAAGGGATATATAGCAATTATATGAAATATGAAAAAAATTATAATAGCAAAATGAGGTATAAATTTTCACTTCTGCAAAACAACACATTCGACAACAATGAAAATGTACACATTTATTTATACAGACTGTTTGCCAATCTGATAGGTATTTATGATCAGATGTAAATATTTACTTGAAAAATACAACAAATTTTTACAAAAAGAACCACAATACAACGAAAGTGATCACTATAATACGTCAAAAATTAAAAATTCAATATCGTGCAGTGAATATCAAGGAATTTCTTTGGTAATTTCCATTAATTAAAGAATACTTTTTTTTCGCTAAAGCAAAGGTCAATGGAACGGGTATTCAAAGTTCGCTGAGAGGGGGCGGGGTTGGGGCGACTTGACCCTAAAAGATGCAACAGGCTCTCAGCCTCCTGACGGAAGGAATGTTATTAGCCACGAAAAGAACAAAGAGAAAAAAACAGGTACTAAACTGTCAATCAATTTATTGAGAATAAAAAAATTCTGAATCAAGAATGCACCGAACATACTGAGCACAGGAAAAATTGCACAACGAAATTCTTTATTTTTTTCTTGTATTTTCCGCAGGGATTCTTCAGTCAGCTTAAAGGTCATTTCCTGAAAGACAGGACGAGCGCCCTTTTGCAGGGTGCAAAATGCGGACATGTCACTTCCTCTTAGCAAAAGACCAAATTACGCCTGCCAACTGCGTAACAATTGGACACGTGTGTGTAATGTGCTGTCATAAGGCTGAACATGTGTGTGAGTTCTCAGAGAGAGAGAGAGGGAGAGATAAACAAGAGCATGCAGGGAGTGTATATTGTGGCAATGGTTCCAGCTGACCAGAGAGAGAGATTCGCTTAAATGGAGAAACGCTTCAGACACTTTCGTTTGTTTTACCGTTGGTCTCTTGTCTTTGATTTTCACCACTTTCTGTTGATTTCGGTTGATAGGGGCCTTTAATACCTTCTCGTGATGAGCCAAGTCATGTATTCAACTTCACTCACGCAAAGTTACAAGCACCATGCATGTAAATAAGTTTCTAATAACGCACTGAATAAAGTGGCATTGCTTGCCGCGGAGTACTTCCCTTCACAAACTGGTCAATTTACAAAGGGATTTGAACAAGGTCATCGTACTACTGTTTTTCGCGCCTTTGGGATTCACATTTTATTCTTTGGAATTGTACCTTTGATTGGCAGATTTGAGACATGAAAAAGTAAGAAAATTTTTGAAATAAAATAAAAAAGGAAAACTAATATAGTTGCAGAAGCTGTGTGGACTTTATTACTTAACCAATACATCAGTTTTGCTAGCTTTTTTAAAAGGCTTAAACACACATACAAAACCAATGTCACGCGCTCCACATAAATAAACGTATGTGCACATGCTAAGTCATTATCCTGTTATGGATGCCATTTCTCTTTATCTGAGGTCATAAAATTTTCGCAAATGGTCCACTGTAAAAAAAAAAAGGGGGAAGTCCTTGGAGTTCAATGCCTTTTTCCAAAATGCTGAATGTAAAAGCAGTTATATTAGTAAACATCCTTTACAAAGCAGCTTTTCATTCACGATTATTTTTATTTTGAGGGAAATATAAGACTTAAAATTGTATACTAAAACAAATATTCTTTTCGTCATAATACACTACTTTTTCTTATATGAAACAATGAAAAACCGTCAATTCTTATTCATGTATGGTAGGGAAAATAATCTTCCGCAGAAAGCCATTACAGGCACATCAAGAGTTTCACCAAGAATAAAGTCTACAATCACGATGTCAATTGGCTTTTGATGATACACATACGAATACATACATACACACACGCATATATATACATACATAAATATATATTATATATGTATATATACTGTATATACTGTGTATATATATATATATATATATATATATATATATATATATATATATATATATATATATATATATATATATATATATATATAAAACACACTATGCTGAAATACTAGCAGGTCTCACGATGACGGCGCAGACCGGAATGTACAGCACATGTATTTCAAGAGCCACTTCTTCTTTTATCTTCTCTTCAAAGAGGCCTAAGCAGGAGATAAGGCACAGGATCGACTGCGACGGAGGAAGCTGCCCAGACACATCGACCCCGTTTGAAAAGTGGGAAATTGTGAAGAGAAAATGACTCTTGAAATAGCAGTTTTCTGTCTAGAACGTCATCGCGAAAATTTCTGCCCGGAAAGGAAATTCAATAATCACTGCGCAATATATGAACTCCGCGACAATGACATTCTAGTTTAGGACTCGATCAAAAAGCTAACAACATACCAGACGCACGATTCAGTCGAACAAATATTATTATATTATTATTATTATTATTATTATTATTATTATTATTATTATTATTATTCAAGACGTAACCCTAGTTAGTAAGGTAGAATGTTGCAGGACCCAGAACTAAAATTAAACTAGATAAGTGATATAAACACCAACCACATGAGATAAACAACAATGAAAAAATAAATAGGATAAAACTGAACTACGAAATAAAACACGTGTAAGACTGCTCAACCAAAAAAGTCTTTGCACCAAGTTCAAACTTCGCAAGTTCAAAAAGAAGTTCCAAGGACTCAGCTATATGGGGATGATCATTCCAGAACTTGATAATGGGAGGAATCAAACTTCTAATCGTGTTAACTAACCCTGTGTGGTGGCTGGTGTAGACGGGAAAGACCTGAATGAAAAGAATGATCAGAATTCTAAACAAATTTACACAGAAGCAACACGAACTAACTGACCGACAGCGCCAGCGATTAATACCAAGATTTCGGGCGACAAATCTAACAAGAGCTCAAGTTTTTGTCCAACAATTTGAATTAGTGTCAATGAAATATGGATGATCATAATTCAGATAACAATGATAAGATGCTGTGAGAAGACAGCTCGATTAAGGAAGGACACGTTTCCTCGTACAATTCTGTCACAGCAGCGTCTGTTGTCAAGCCTGAAAGCTCTCTTTGTCTGGTGATTTCTTGGCCTCGTTATGACTCACTACCGTTCACATCAGATTCGAAGTAAACATTGCAGGTTTCTAAGCAATGAAGTTTGCGATGATATTACTAGCCAATGCTCTCACAAAAGTGCACGGGAGATTCATATACTGGTTTGAGTTGATTTATCAAATTTAGGTTGTCAAGCCAAGCACTGGGACCCTTTGGCCCGTTCAGCGCTCAAAACGGTGAGAAGAGGGTGTTGGACAGGTTGAATAGAAAGATAAATCCTGAAGATAAAGGTCGAAGGAAGGGTTGGACAGCAAGATTGAAGGAGCCGGGAATGCAGGTGAAGTAAAAGGCTAAAAAATGGGTACAGCTTCGGGCCGTAGGGATGCTGCAAACACCCTTTAGTAATGCCTACAATGCACCAAGTGAGGTGCACTGCTGGCACTAGCCCTGTTGTTGATGGTCACCCACCCAAGCGATTACCAGCCCCAGTGTAACTTAATTTCACTATTAGGAGACATCGATGTAACATCATCCTCACGGCGCCTATAACACCGTCCACGCGATCAGGACTGGACTACCAGCAATCAGGATGTTTCACTAATTAAAATCATCTCGTTAGGCTCGGGAGCTGCTCATTGGTAGTGTTTCACTACCTAGGCAATGTGATAGCACTGAAGTCAGAAGAAAATATATCAAGCAAGACCGTTCCGTTGCCTAAAGACATTTCGATTCGATAAAATTCCTAAAGTGAAGTAGCACATCAACTGATTTCACAATATCACATCACTCACAAGAGTGCATTGCTAGCAACAGTTTCATTTGATACATCGTCTAATTAACAGAACCTATGGTAACTTTCCAACTTGGTAATAACTTTATTGAAAGTGTTTAGCGAGCATTATCTGTCGATTTTTCTATCAATATAATTGCACTATTGCTAACATTCATTAACTGCTACTATTGAAGGATAACACCTGCGCTGTCATACTAACTTTTTGTTAAGATATGGGATAACTATGACCAACCGCTGGTATATTCAAGACGATGATCACATGTCTCAGTTAAAACAAATTATTATCCAACATTTGGGAAACAAATGTCTGATAAGAATCCTTCCATATTTCATGATCTATCGCCGAGAAGCATCCATGCAAACACAAAGTTACATTACCTCATTTCCAAAGATATTTTTATTGAAAAACTTGGTTTCTCCAACAGAAGGTGCCTCCAAGGATTTTTAAAAAACCACTATTTTCCATTTTTCAACTTTCGAACCAAAGATCAACTCCCCCTTCAGAAAAATACTTCATTAAACGCTTCTTGTATACACAGAGAAGGGTCATTAGCGCCTTTGATCTCTATGAACTTTCTCGCTTCCTGGGTACTATGGGGCATCCCATGGTCCAACTAATTCGTCCCCATTACCTATTCCCTACGATTTTTCTTCTCCACCTTTCTAACAACACATGAGAATTGTACTCTCCTGTTAATACACTATCGTCCTTCATTCCCGCCTGCACCGGGAAAAAACCATCTCAAAATGCTCCGATCCACCTCTGATTTGTTTCTGCCCAATCCTGACTGTTCCAAACCTCCTTACTTAACATATATTACTCCAAAATCCCAACTGAATTAGCCGCTTCTGTCCTTCCACCATTCATTTTAACTTTTGATGTTTCATCCTCCTAGTTTTCATTCATTCTCATAAGCTTTCCATTAAATTTTCCTATTTCACAAACATTTCAAACTCTTCCACTAGACTGTGCAGTCTCTGTACACATCCTAAAAACAAACAAACGAACACAAACACAATCATATATATATACATAAAATTAAAACAAATAAACAAATATATATATATATATATATATATATATATAAATAAAACATATATATATATATATATATATATATATATATATATATA
This sequence comes from Macrobrachium rosenbergii, assembly GCF_040412425.1. NCBI lineage: Eukaryota > Metazoa > Arthropoda > Malacostraca > Decapoda > Palaemonidae > Macrobrachium > Macrobrachium rosenbergii. Next base: position 41,844,809 of record NC_089754.1, on the reverse strand, counting down.
TATATATATATATATATATATATATATATATATATTTGTATGTGCAAAGGTAAAAGTCTATGTTTATATATACATCTGTGTATGAATGTATATATGTATATATTAAAAGTATTAACGCGCATACAATTATAAAAACATTTTCTGATATCGAAGATTTTCCTCTGTACGTAAAAATTTACCTCGAGTTCTCCTGCCAATATACCCGAAATCGCAAAAACAATGTCATGTGTTTGAAGACAACAGAGGAGAAATAGCGACAGCAATCGGCGACTGCTTCATTCCTTTCAATGCATCGTAATCCACCTCTCTCCTCTGTTTCTGATCTCTTTCCCATACGGGCATTCTATTCTACGCACGCTTGTTTAGCAGGTTCATGAGATTTTAATCTTGCTTTAAAATAAGCGTGTTCCTACTTCCATACAATAAAAATAATTGAAACATACTCATAGTAGCCTGAGTCTTGAAATGGAGAAACAAATCCACAGTTATTGTGGGTACATATATTGAAAACTAAATCTGTTCAGAGAGCTTGCGGGGATCTGTTCGATTCCCCTTTTCAAGGAATCGAACAGATTCCAAACGCTCTCTGTAGAGATTTATTTTGAAAATATGTACCCATACAAAACTGTGAATTTGTTTCTCCAGTAATAATAATAATAATAATAATAATAATAATAATAATAAATAATAATAATAATAATAATAATAAAAAACGCCATTATCAAATTCGTTTTCTCATCAAGAAATTAATAAAAGACGCGAAACTGGACAAATAAAAATGAATTTAAAAAAAAGTAAAGCCTCGAATAACGATAACAGCAGCAAGGCTCGCGAACACTATTAGTATGCTACTAGATATGATTACCCAATCGAATTCGTGACGGTAACCAACAGCTGATTGGCTGCTGATGATGCCCAGGCCCGCATCAACAACCCCCTCGTTACATCACCTCTCCATCGGGGCACTAAAATCTGCAATGGCAGCAGCTTCAGTGGTAGTGGCAGTGGGGCATCGCCGTTTAAGCAGTGGCGTTCAGGCGGACGAACTCAAGTGACTCGGCTGGTCATTCCATCCCGCGCCTCAGTCACCTTAGGGGGACCATCAGTGAACTCGTCCTAAAAACAAACACATTCGTCCCCCTTTTTTTATTTTTAATCTTTCGCCGTTCTGTGATCTCGGTGGTTTAGTAACATTAAATTTCGACTTCTGAGATTTTTAGATATATTGTGGAGTCGAAACATTTTTCTTAAAAAAGTATTTTGATGTTTGTTGAACTCTTGTGGATTTTAAGCTGTGAAATTTCGACTTATTAGTATTTTTATGCGTGAGGATATTCTGAATCTTATGGTATAAAAACTTTCCCATTTAGTCCACTCTTTTTTAACTATTCTTCTCGCAGTATTATAGCCCTTTGTCTTCTTCTAAGAAACATTTTGCAATCTCGCGATATATTCGATTTAATGCACTTAAATTTCCTCATTTTTCATCTTATCCTGTTTCGAAACCTTGCGGGTTTTAAGCCTTTAAATTGCAGGCTCCTTTTTTTAGCTTTGCAGTCTTGAGATTTTGTTCATTTGAAAATTTAAATTTCTTCCTTTTTATATTTTTTTCTGCCTTGATATCAGCGGATTTGAAACCGTCTGTTTTTTTTTTTTTTTTATCATTCGCTGCCGCGTCCTTCAATGTCATTTTGTACCTTTTAAAACTCGGAATTCACACAGTTTCCATAAATCAATTTACACCGAGTATCTGGAATTATCGTTAGACTAAAAACTATCACATCTGTTTTTAATACTAGGAGGATATTGGAAAAGACACCCGTCTCCCTTTTCATCCTTCGAAGATGTCAGGTAAGCATGACGAACAATTCCATTTCTGGGCTTTGCATGTTTTAACACCTAATGGTCAAGGCGTTTTCCTTTGCCTAAGATGTGGAAGGATGTTTGTTAGGATTCTTGAGGAAAGAAGTATCTAAGAGTCAGGAAAACGGACGCAGGAAAGTAATTGTAATACTTACCTCGTTACCGTGGATTCCGAACCAAACTCTGCTGATCACTTGAACCATAGCTTATCACAACTAAGCGCACACAGAATCGCTGACCACTTAGCCACCTTGAATGAAACCAGTGGAAAATAATTTATAAAGAGTATAATGGATAAAAACAGCTAAAAAAATCAATTATCCAGTAGTATATGATGCAAAGTTCGTAACAATAATTTACTAACAACCAAAATCCAAATGGGAAATTCATTCGTTAGAAAATGCATAAAAAATACCTTAAATAAGTTTAGAATAAAAAAATAAAAAATTTAACAAAGTTAGAATAACTGTAAAAAATTTCTAAATAGCTTCGGAATATCGGACACAAAAATTTTACCTAGCTTTAGATGATATATACAAACTTTTACTTAAGAACAACGATTAAAAGTGTTTTAATTGCTTTCATCATAAAAATTCTTCTTGCTACAGAAACTACCATAAAAATTTCAACCAGGTTCTAACGTATTTGTTGGTTTATTACACAAGAGTAAAGAGCAAATGACACCAATCTGAGCTAATTCGCAAAGTATTCTGATATAAATTCTAGATCTTTGGGACAGATTTTGATGGAGGCTCTTTGCCATGTTTATTTACTATCTTATGGGTACCAGAAAAAGGGTAGGGAGCTACCGTCTACAGTGTGCCTTGCACATCACACTGTAGACGGTACTAAAGGTTCTTTGCAGAGCAGCTGAAGTGGCTTGCCTTCTATTTTTCTTTTGTTCCAACTTCTCAAACTTTACCTTGCTCCATTTTCACCTCTTCTTTCCAAAAACAAAATTACTCCTTCGATCGAACGGCACGAATGTCTGGAAATGTAACCCGTTAAACTATTTGATAATTGAACTGAATATAGAATTTAGGCCAAAGGCCTATGAGGTCACTCAGCACTGAAACGGAAATTGACAGTAAAAGGTTTGAAAGGTGTAACAGAAGGAAAACCTTGCAGTTGCACTAAGAATCAATTGTTAGGAGAGGGTGGAAAGTAAGATGGGAGAAAGAGAATATGAAAGGGTCAGGTAGAGTAAAGGAACGAAAGGGTTGCAGCTGACAGGCACGCTGCAAAGAACCTTGACAGTAATGCCTACAGTGCACCGCATGAGGAGGTGCTCTGACGGCGATAATCTCTACGGGGACTATTTGATAACCACCGGGTAATAAACTCCTCTTTTAGAGCTGCACTCCTCCCTCTTTCCCAACACCTGGCCCCTAGTGTATTGTGTTAGTAGTATGAAGAATGAAGGCACCTTGGTCTAGGCCTTGGGACTTCCTTGGGTTAAGATTTGCGGTCTCAACTCTTCTAGAGCCGCCATTTCTAATGATTGAGGTACTACTATAACTACTACTACTACTACTACTACTACTACTACTACTACTACTACTACTACTACTAATAATAATAATAATAATAATAATAATAATAATAATAATAATTTGTTAAAGAGGATGGCAGCATCAGTGAAATTGATTTTATATATGGTCTTTTCAATTCTTCTTATTATTTTCTCTTGTCAGGGCTGACATTTGCTAAAAACAGGCCGATGTTCATAGTCTGCATAAGGAATTGGTTTCTTGAATGATTAATTTTATTGTATAAAAGAAATGGAAGTTAAAAGGGGTGTTTATGCAATAAAATGAATAATTCAAGAAACCAATTCCTTATCCAGACTATGAACATCGGCCAGTTATTAGCAAATATCAGCCCTGACGAGAAGAAAATGATAAGAATTAAAAAGACCATGAATAAAAAAAATCAGTTCCACTGATGCTGCCATCCTCTTTAACAAAACATGTTTGAAAGAGGGTCTCTTACATTCAAATAATAATAATAATAATAATATTATTATTATTAATGCGCATAAGTGGTATTGCCTAATCCAAACTCTCGCCTTTAACTTGCCGCCAGAAACCAGTATTTCATATAAAACCAAATAAATCAATATTCAAAATCATTTCTAGGCACAAAAACAAAGTAGATACAAGACGTAAAATAAAATAAAATAAAATAAGAGTAGCAATGCAAATTAAAATCACCAAATGATACACCAGTTGAGAATTCCACACCAGAACTCTCATACACTTATCTCACCATCGTTTACGAATGGCCATTGCTCGGCTGTCATAAGGCCGGGTTAATCATACCAGTTAAGCAGCCATAACAATCAGATCTACTACGCAAATCTTCAGCATCCCGTCTCTCTCTTTCTCTCTTATATATATATATTATATATTGGGTATATATATATATATATATATATATATATATATATATATATATATATAACTATAATTAGTCTAATATGGATTGGGTATGATTGGTCTAATGACCATTGGTCTATAGACTCTATACCAACTGGTCCTATGCGAATTGGTCTAAAGCCAATTCGTCCAACTGTACAATTAGTCTAATAGGGCGATTGGTCTAACACCAATTGGTCCAATACTAATTAGTCTAATTACCAATTCATATATGGGACCGGTATATATATATATATATATATATATATATATATATATATATATATATATATAGAGAGAGAGAGATATATATATATATATAGAGAGAGAGAGAGAGAGATATAGAGAGCTTATGTGAAATGGCGGTTCGTAAATGATGGCAAAGTGTGTGAGTCAGTCCTAACGTGTGTCTACCAACAAAAAATTCAATTATCATAATTCCATTTCCTTTGCTATTACTACCACTACTACTACTACTATTACTACTACTAGGATTTAAGTATCACTGTTACCATTGGTATGACGTTACTGCTCGTTGTTACTACTATTTGACACTAAAATCAATCAATCAGGCCTTATCACTGAACTACCAAGTTTGGTTTGTTTAATAAGTCTTTAAAGACAAAAGTTATTCCATTTATATGAATGAGATGTCGTTTGGATTTTTATTTACAGATGAAAAAAATAACATAATGAGGGTATAAATGATAGCACAAGATTGAATTGATAGAAAAAAAAAACTGTTATATAACTTGATAGTATACTAAGACCAGAGAGAGCTAAGACTTAATGATCCCAACAGGTTACTCAAGAAAGTGGCTTATGTATTGAAAGCCTTCATAGATGACGTGTGAATATTCCGTTCCTTTTCATGTTTAGAATCGCTGGCATGGAGTTTATCGGATTCAAATGTTTGCTGAAGTTTTAGGCGTTGCTTGTATTGTTCCAAAACCGGTTGTTTCAGTCCAACAAAGAGTAATATTTATATTAGTAAGAATGAACACATCTTCATGTAGAGATATCTTCATAGAGTAGTCTAGAAAGTTCATTAACTTGGTGAACAAGGTAAAAAACCAAGACAAGATTAGCAAACACTCAAAAAGAAATAGTTAATAAACAAATCAACAAACAAACAAGCCAGAAGGGAACTAAAGAGACAAAAAATTACAATAGAGTGCTCCACAGGATCTCAGAATAGACAAAATAAAGTGAGCCATCTTTGCATATTTACTTAAATGTGATAGATCCAAATTTAATTTTCTTACAAACGATAATTTCTTTCTCACTATAAAAGAACTTAAAATTTATATGAAACAAAAGGATTTGGTTAATTGTATAATTTCTTATTGTCTAACAAAAGGAGAGAGAGAGATACGACTTTATCATTAACCTCAGCCTAGATTCATGACCTGAAGATACCGCAGCAGTCATTTTAGGTGCATGAATCAAACTGAATTCACCACATCAAAATACGAAACACAGGAGACATTTCGTAATTTACAGGCTCTGATATCTCACCATATTCCCCTTCTAATAACAGTAAAAGCCTCAACTTCTTCACGATGTCCTTTTGCAGCAAAAGAAAAGGAAGCACAGGCCGCTGCTGCCGCCGCCACCTCCAGCAACAGCGCTAAGAACTGGAAGGAGAGACTCAAAGGTGAATTGAGATGGAATAAAAAACTAATCGTCCTCAAGCTGGTCCTCTTCTTCTTTCAGGGAGGTAAGTGGCATTCGCCTTTTCAGAACAATTGTTTTCATTCACAGGCAAGGATGATTCTTATTGACTTACTCTGGTGGGTAGTAAACATTTTTCTCTTATAAATATTCGTTTTCCCTGTCAGGGGTTTCAGTGAAATGCACGAGGTAATGGTTACTACTCACATTCATCCTTTAGCAGCTAAATACATACACACACACACATCTATATATATATATATATATAATATATGTATAATATATATATATATATATATATATATATATATATATATATATATATATATATATAATATATATTATATATATACATATAAATATATTATATAAAATTTATTACTGTACTGCTATGGGACCAATAAACCTATGTGATTTTCCAATTAGTGTACTAAAAGAGCATCACTCTTTTGGAGAGCTCTAATGGAATATTTACTTCAATATTTAATTCCTAACTTTTCTAACTGGCATAAAATTAATCATAATCTATCCCCGTGGTTTTAGTTAATGGTGCTGAAGTATTTATGAGAATGTGACTCTTAAATAAAACATACTTGTGCAGTCACCTGCTATTATCAACAAGTTTACATAAAATACCAATACAAACACCAACTTGGCGAAATACCAAAATTCTACAACACCAAAATTCCCAATGGGTTACTTGCACATGATGTTCACTTATATCATTACCTGAACACTTTCATGCAAATTAAACTTCTTACATGTATAAGCGGATCATGGCTTAACATGTCTGGTTCACATCACTAATCAAACATGACTATCTAGTGTGAAAGGTTCTTCCATCCTTCAGGAACTATGGGCTTCCTCCCGTTTTTGACGCTCCACATGCAGCAACTAGGAATCACGGTTAAGGAAATAGCCATTGTTTACGCCTTCCTCCCAATTGCCTCGCTACTGGGACCGCCGACGTCAGGTATGGCTGTATAGCATGTAAAAATAAATTATGCGATATCTAAACTATATCATAACTTAACAATAGAGCTTTTGTTAGCATTATTATAAAAATATATATTGCAAAATAAATAAAATTACTATATTCATAAGCAACAAGCCTAAAAGCCAGTAACTGACAAAGCAAGCTTCCCCAGGACTGAATGAGCATACCTTAAAGACAAGTGAAATTGTGACTCTTTCTCTCCTACCAGGTCTCATCGCGGATAAGTTCGGCAGATATAAGATCGTTGTCATAATAAACATCATCATCACAACAATACTTCACTGCTGTTTGCTCTACGTTCCCCCTCGTGACAAAAACTCCCTGACATTCACTTGTGGGTTGCAAGAACCTCGACTCACCTGGGACACCTGTGATTATTGCCATGATGACAGAAACAACTCCAGTCTTGATCTTGTTCTTCAGGTACGGCTTGGTTACAGGAGTATCACACGAGTTCATATTAGCTGATCTTTTGTCAATTTACGTACATGTTCATGCTTGCATTATTTCATATTAGTGAATATGCAAGATTTCAATTTGACACCAACAAAAATATCAGTTGCATAGTGTAAAACTAAACTGTAAGATGCCAAAAGATGTCAAACCATGCCCCTGTGACACTTTCTGTGTTTTACAGTAATTTACAAGCAATGGTCACTTCTATCAATGTCCGTCGCATTTCAGTGATGAGCATTTACTTAGATGAAGCACAGTTACTATTATGGGTTAAAGATTTATGAATATTCATTAAACATCTGCTATTTTTGGTTCTTTTACTTTCATCAGAACTGCAAGTTTTTATGTGAGACTCCGCCTAAAGAACCAAAACTGTGTTACTATACTGGACACAACACTTCCACATGCCACACCTTCGACATGAATACTCAGGTAAGCTATAATTTTCTAATGCAAATCAAGAGTTGCATAGACATTGCATTTATTTGTACTTCAAAAAATTCTCTTCTAAACAAAAAAGTATTGAGAAATGGAGAGCAAGTGCATATGCTGTTATTTTGTTTATCTCCCAACAGCTACACATAAACGGGACAATATCATCCCTAAGAGTAAATGACACCTGTAGCCACAGGTGGGTCAATCTGACACATGATGAGAAATCTTACCAGGGTGTCAGGTGCTTTCATGAGTGCCCAATCAGATGCCAAGTGAAAGGAATGCCCCACTGCGAACATCCCGAGGACCCATCTAACAAGCCAGACACGTTTTGGATTTACTTTGCCATACGAATAACTGCTACTTTCTTCCTGGCCTCAGCATTCACCATGTTGGCAAGTATCAAAAACCCATTTTAAAAATGTTCCCTTATAAGATCTAATGGACACAACAAGTCCTATAGGGGTGACGGACATCCTTTTACATGTTTCCTTACCTTTTTTCACACTTCTGTCTGGTGTGCCAACCACTGAGTGATTTTCTTAAAGAACCAGCAGAGAATGGATGTATGGGAAATGTGACCTATGTCCCCCACCATTGATAATCTTATAAGCTAAGACTGGAGCATCTACTATGGTCCAGAATCCCTTCAATGCTGAGTTTTCACTCTCTTATTCATAGGCAGCATTTCATCCGTTTCTATTTCATTATCCCATCTTCCTGAACAAATAAACTTACTATTTAACAAACACACAATATTATAAAAATATATATACAGCAGTCCCGGTTTCACGGGGTTCCGTTCTTAATCGTCGTAAACCGGAAAATCGCCGAAAATCGTCAAAAATCATAAGAAAACCTTACTTTTAATGCTCTGGGTGCATTTGTAAACTTTATCATTGAGTTTTACATCAAAAACACCTTCAAATTATGATTATTCTGTCGTTTTGGGGCCATATTTCTTCCGAACAAAAACCAGGAATGAATATATTTGAAAAGCGTTAAACAAACAACAATCGTAAACAATATATATATATATATATATATATATATATATATATATATATATATATATATATATATATATATATATATATATATATATATATATATATATATATATATATATATATATATATATATATATATATATATATATATATATATATATATATATATATATATATATATATATATATATATATATATATATATATATATATATATATATATATATATATATATATATATATATATATATATATATATATATTTATATATATATATATATATATATATATCTTATAAATTATGATATATATATATAATACTGACACAGTTTCACATTATAAGTCTTATATATTCTGATTCAGTCAAGTTACAGGGAACCTGGCTGTTTTCTTCCACTTGCCCCAACAAAAGAAAGAAACGGTGCTGTATCTATCAAAATTGAGTAAGGGGTTTTCTGCAACAAAAGAACTACTAAATATGGGCAAAGCTGCAGAGTCAGAAATTCCATTCATATCCAAAACTTACAGTTGACTCTTGAAGAATTTATAAATTCCACATAACATTCACAGTCCTTTCAATAAATTTTATTCCCTTCCCCTTCATACAAGAAAAAGGCATAAAGTGAAAAAAATCATATACAGTACATGTAGGGTATACAGTATATACCTCATATACAAACAAATAATTATATATTTTATGCGTGTGCTTTAGATCTGAAATTGGTTAAAATTAAGCCTTCATACAAGAAAATACACATAACCATTTACAGTATTCCTATATATTCCTTATACACACACAAAAATGCAAATTTATTGAAATAAGACATGTTAAAAGTCGTGCATAATTTCAGGACGCTACAACTCTTGCTGTGATACGTGACCATGATGGTGACTTTGGAAAACAACGAGTTTTGAACATGATTGGCCAAGCAGTGGTTCCCCTGATAGCTGGAATACTTGTTGATTTCCATAGCTCCTCCATTGGTTGGTATCCTTTCACTGTGAGCTTTAGACACTGACTTTAACTTACTAAATTATGTTTCCACCCCAGAAATACTCCATAACATTAAAAGTCATCTGTCAATACTTCAAAACTCTAAAAGGTTTTAAACTTCCATGTTACATTGTGGTAAGTTCACCTCATATATATCCTATGCCTATACTGCAAAAGTTTTAACTATAAATTTAAGAAATGTTTTGTACTTCAGACTTCTGCAGTCTTTAAACCCCAAAATGCAATCTTCTTAAACTTTGATATTCTAATTTTGTAAATTTTAATGGCATTTCATAAATGCTGCTTGGTTTAACCAGTTTAGTATATAAAAACACAAATCTTGGTCAGTCTTCAAATATGAAAACTAAAACAAATCTATATCTTCCAGGATACTCAGATTACATGCCTGCCCTCTACCTTGGAGCAAGTTTTAACGTTGTAGCCGTTATTCTCGTCGGAAAACTGCACTGCAACGTAAGTGCTTTATCTTAAAGTTATCTCTTCTTGAAGCAAACAGACAGAAATAGATTCTGGCTGGCCTTTACAGTTTATTTTACTTTCAAATGAGGTATTTAGATAATTATTCCTTTAGACTCTGTACAAATAAAAAATGAGGTTACACACACACATATATATATAATTATATATATATGTATATATATATATATACTGTATATATATATATATATATATATATATATATATATATATATATATATATATATATATATATATATATATATATGAATATCTTTTCCTGTAATACTACAGTGTAATATAAGAATATAAGAAGGCCCATAAAACACTATTTAAACGTTGAAACCATTTATTTAGGGCACTAGCTTCTGTGCCCCTGATCACTGGTAGAATATGGACAGGTGGAAAGTTACAATGGTGTATATACAAAAACATAAAGGTGCTGGAATCTGCTATCATCAATCAAACCAACAATATGAACCTGTCAGGAGGACATTGGAAATCGGATGACATCGACACCTTTAATCCTCAAACCCCTCCTGAAAGATGACCCAAAAAATACCGCCAGATCCATCAAGTTTAATGAGGCCAAAAACCACTAGGGAATTTGGTCATTCTCCTCCTTCTTAAGAAACGCCACCTCCATAACATCGGAGGCCTATTTATTTACCTTTTATGTTTTTGTATATATTTCATTGTAAATTTTTCCTGTCCATATTCTATGAACGGGGCACAAAAGCTAGTGCCCAAATATATGGTTTCAACGTTTAAATAGTGTTTTTATTCTTATATTCATATATATATATATATATATATATATATATATATATATAAGATATATATATATATATATATATATATATATATATATATATATATATATATATATATATATATATATATATATATATATATATATATATATATATATATATATAATGACTGTACAAATAAAAAATGAGGTTACACACACACATATATATATATATATATATATATATATATATATATATATATATATATATATATATAAATATAAAAATATATATATATATATATATATATATATATATATATATATATATATATATATATATATATAATGTATATACATACATAATTTAAATTACTTTTATCTCCCATCTACAGTTTTGAGCATAAGAGCAATAACAGCATATAGTTTCAATGGGATAAATACATTAATTACAGTGGACCCCCCCCCGTATTCTAGGGGGATGCATACCACTCACCCCCGTGAATAGCTAAAATCCGCGCATACTTAAAACCCCTCTCAAAACACTTAGAACTGTCCATTTTGATAGCTTAAACCAAGAAAAACCCTGTAAAAATGCTCATACCTGAGTATTTTAATAGTTTTATCACAAAAAGTGCATTTATTCATGAAAATTATATGAAAATACAGTAATTGGTGAATGTTTCTCAGTGAAAAATACTGCGAATGGGCGAATTTTCCGCGTAAAATGGCTAGATATGTTCCACAGAGAAACCTGCGAATGGGTGAGTCCGCGAACCATGAGGAGGCGAATACGGGGGGTTTACTGTAATACCAAAGCACAAAGATATTCTACTTACACACAAAAATACATATGCATATAGGCAGATAAACACAGACAAAAAAGTCAAGTACAATTGTTTTCATGTTAACCCTTTGAGATTCCAATGACCAATGACATCATGCAAATTTCACCACCAGAAATTCCGATAACGTCATTTGTAGAAAATACAAAAAATAACCATAAATATTTTGACATGAGGTAGCACTGAGTTACCATATTATGCAGGCAAGGGCTGTTCAACAAAATTACTATATCATAAACTCAGTCTAAAAACCTGGTTTTTTCCATTCATTATCAGGTATACAAAGGCCAATAGTATTTTTAGAAAGGAAATTGATCTATTATTTTTTAAAATTATATATTTAAAAAGTATTTACTTATGGTAAGTAAAGATATTTCTGTTCTTGGCTAACTTCAACGCGTTCTAACTACAGCACGATTTTGCTATTTTTAAATTTTAAAGATACCACAATAAAGTACTGTGCTATAATTTGGCTTCAAAGTGAGACCAAAACCATAATTATATCATGAATGAGCTAAAAGTTAAAAGGAAAATTATTTGTACGCTCACAAGCAGTAAGCCAGAATGTGTGTTGTACTAAAGATGAGTTTAGAATGCTTCTCCCCTCCCCAAATCTCAGAAAGTTAAATTTTACACTTTGAAAAATTATTTATATGTCAAAAACTTGTACAATAATTTTTACAATGGAATATTCACTTTACTTTTTCATGGTTGGAAAATTTACTATAAAAATAAAAAGGTTTTATATCAAGCTGACTGGCATGTTTTAGAAAAACCTTTGTTTAATACTAATAACAATAATAAAGACTATAATCATTTACAGTATAAATTGGTTATTAAAATCGTCTATCATTCCACATATATGTGGAATAAAATCAGGTACACAATGTAGCCATGTGTGAATAAATACAGTCCAAAACCTTTTCCAAATAAACCACTGAAATCATATCTACAAATACAAATATTATGTATGTTTTCATATACAGGGTTTACAATAATGTACAGTTGACACATCGTCGTCATTGCCACCAATGCCATGTGACACAAAAGGCTTCTGTGAAATCCTGCGACTCATGTCTCTCCTCTGCTTTACCTTCTACAACTTCCCAGTCATCTCCAGCCTTCATTCTCAAAATATTTATTCAAGTAGATCTGGTCCTTCCAACTTTTTTGGTGCCCTCAGCTCAGCCGATATTATTATGCACTATTCTCCCAGTGGATCAGTTAAGGGACACATCCAAATTTTCTCCATCTCCCTTTCATCATTATATCGTCTACATATGCATCTTTTGCAATTTCTGTTAGGGCATCATTTCTAAACATTCCTCCATCTGATGCCTAATATTGATACATTACCTTTCAAGATTACCATTACTTCTGATATTGGCAGATTTAAGAAGTAGAGTATACGTATGTTACCCTTGGGAAATACTGGACTGTGAAGCAGGAGCTGAGAGAGCAGTATTAAAGATTAGCTGCAGCATGGATGAAACAGGATATAAATAGAGTAGTGGTGAACAAAAATGTCCCATTAACAGGCAGAAAAGACATACAATTAATACAGGGCCTGTACTACTCTTCATAACACAAAGAAAGGGATGACAAGGAAAATGGAGGAGATTTTGAAAGGTGTGACGATAGAGTGTTAAGATTCAAGGTTGGAGTGTTAAGGGAATGTCACATTATGAATGAGAAATTGGCAGCAGGATGTGATTTACTGAGCTAGGCAAACAGACAAGAACCTCAAAGATGAGATAGGTTGGACATGTGATGAGAAGAGGATGAGAATCAGTTGCTCAGAAAAGCAGTATTAATGGAAGTAACAGATGAAGAGCTATACAAAGGTCCAGGAAATCATGGAATATGGGAATAGATGAAGATCTAGACCTGGAAGAAGTTCCAGCAGAAAGAGAACAGGATAGAAATGAGTGAAGAAAGCTCATTCTAACACCACAAAGGGAAAAGCTAATGTAAAAAAAGTTTATGACGATGATGACTGACAGTGCTGATGGTTAAGTCTCACATATCATATTGCACACTAAAAAATACTTAATTTACTTTCAGGCTGACAAGGCAGGTGACAATATCCTCTCTGATCTGAAGAAATTAATAACGAAGCCAGAGATTGATTTGTTCCTTGTCATGATATGGGTACTAGGATGTAACTGGGGATTCATTGAAAGCTATCTATTTGTTTACCTTATAGAGCTAAATGCTCCAAATTATATGCTGGGTAAGACTCATACAAAATCTCTTGGTTGCATTTCTCATGATAAATATATTATATACTTCTAAAAACAATGTCAGAAATCCTACATACAGCAGATCATGAATACTTTTTTTTTTTTTTATAAAACTAGTATTACATCATGTCATGTTAACCTCTCAGCTTAGAAATAAAAGGTTTCATTTCATTACAGACCCTTCAATTGTATAAGCTCATATTCATGCTCTTTTAAATGTCATGAGACACTGCACTCTTTTGTTGAACATACAAAAAATGATGTACAGTAATAGCATTGCACATGCACTTCCTGGAGCCTCAAGTACCCATCAATCTGCCTCCTTTTGCGTTTGCACTGTTGTTAGCAGTTAAAGCAGAATTCCTAACACTTTCCTTCACTACAAGACCATCATTATTTATAAAGCATTCTTTTACTTTATTAAGGACTTGATCTTTACCCTGGGGCATTCAGCAGCATGGTCATCCCAACAGAATTGAGATTTGGTCATATAAATGATAGGTTTGTTGTGAAACAAGCTTAATTTTTCATGAAAAAAGAAAGGGTTTTCCATAAATACTCACCACTCTTAAGCTGAGCTACCTCTTCCCAACTCTACTGATCTCCCAGCCCTATATGCAGATTACGTATATGAAGGTTCATGAGACACCATGTGGTATATGAGCTGAACTCCGAATGATCATCTTTCGTCTGTTACACAAAGAGTGCAGTATATAAGGACAGTTGGAGGCCATGTATTTGAGCATATCAGAGACAGATTTTCATATAAAATAAAACTGATTTTGTTTGATCAGAAAAATGAATTTCCTTCACATTCTCCAAACAGTCCTTTTTCCTGTTCAGAACTTCTGCTGAATATTTTGCACTTGAGACACTGCTCCCCTAACAAGTAACATGTCTTTTGATCTTTACCAATACAGGTTTGACTCTCACAGTTGGCTGCATCGTTGGAGTGCCAGTGATGTATGTTACTGATAAAATAGTTGACAAGCTTGGAAGACACATGGTCTTCATTATATCCTTCGCTACTTATGCAATCCGGCAGTTTGGCTACGCAAACATTACGTGAGTTCACGTGTTTCCTGTCAATCCTGATCTACAAACATTAACTTTTGAATTATATAAATAATTAATCAAAATTCATATACAATTTACATAGAAATGAGTCTTTCAATTAGTGATATATAATCAAATGGTATCCTAAATGAAGACTTTTGCATATCAAAGTGAAACCAAACTCCACTAAAGCTCTTTCCTTCTTTATACTGGGCAACCAATTTCCTCTTTTTTGTACTGTAATACAGCACATGAACACTTGAAATAAAAAACTTTTTCTTGATAACACTAATCAAGTCTTCACCATCTCAATTTACTTATTTTCATTGCAGGGATCCATGGCTAGTATTTCCTTTTGAAATGCTGGAAGTGTTTACTTATCAAATAATGTGGGTAGCTGCGGTTACTTTTTGTCCCATTTTAGCTCCAAAAGGCCTACTAGCAACCATGACTGGACTGGCTGGGGCAATTCACTACTCAGTTGGTATGCAATTAGAAATTACTATCATTAAACATTATGACTACAATTAATTAAATAACCTAAACTGACCAAAGCTGTATTTTCTAAAATGTACATACCATTCTTATACCAAAACCTAACATTTCAAATTATCTATGCCGCTACCACCCAAACAGGTCGTGGAGTTGGAGCTCTATTAGGTGGATACCTCATTGCGCAGTATGGCCTTTCTTTCGCCTTCAGCTTCTTTGGTTATGTTTGTGTAATTGGTGGAGCAATCTACACACTCGTATACATCTTATATATTAAGAAGAGAACTCAACCAAGAGGTAAGTTTTTTATGGGACACATTTTGTATGTATAAAATGTTTGCTCTATGAACAAAATTGTATTGAAGTATATAATAAAATTCAATAACTTAAAAATAAGTAAATATTGTATATTACATTTTATAAGGCACCTCCCGATATCATATACTCTGTACAGCATACATACACACTACTTATATACCTTATGTTTTTCACATAAAATAATTTTCTTTTCATCCCAAAACAGAGAAAGAACTGAACATACAAAATATTCAAGAAAATGCTGATGAAGGAAAGCCAATGATAAAGAAAGAATCTCTTACCGGAGTTATTGTTGCAGCTAAGACAGAGAAGAATGAAGATGTGTGAGAACTATATAGTTCTTTGCCCAGTGCACTTTTCAAATGAATATCTTTCCTCGGGAAATGAATATTCACTACCTTGGAGGCCTTCAACTTAAGTTCAGCACGTCACCTCTTACAAATGTTTCCTGTGAGGTTGCTCGTCACTCAGGACACTGAGTAAGCTACAAAATGAAGCGATCAGACAAGGTTATTCTTTTCAGTAATTTACAAATTATCATCATTAAGAAGTAAATTTAACCAAACCATTACGCCAAATTCAACTCTAATATGGATGGCCAGTATATCAAAGAAATGAATTTTACTGCATTCCTGAAGGTTGTGAACTTGTTGTGTGGCTAAAAACTTATGATGGCTAAAAGTTAATTACAGATGAAAGAACAAGGCATCTAAAATAATCACAATGTAAATAAACTGAAATACTGTAATTTTAAAGGAATCTTTTAATTAATTTGGCATTTTATTCTTTATACCTTTATGTTAATTTTTTGTACAGTACAATGGATCATGCATCAAAACTCACTACAAGGAAATATTTGTCCATGTATCAAAAAATCAATAAGAAATTTAAGAGGGAAAACCACAATTAAAAACAATAAATAAGTTTGAAAGAACTATGTATATCACCATGAGAAAAAAATGATAACGTCCATGAAATTTCCATATAGCGCAATATACAGCAGCAGTTAAATGCATGTTTAAACGTGAAGCAGGACAAAGATGAAAAAGATCAGAAAACTAGTTGGGACAAACCACACAGAACAGATAAAAAATGCAAGGAACACTTTAGGCAGTATCCACTTGAATGTAATGTTATGCATTATGAAGTGTTAATTAACGGGGAATAAAGGGATGGAAATTCCATTTGTGGTGTGATAAGAGTGCCTCTTGCATAAATGTTGCTTTAAACTTATGGGTTGATGTGCTATGTAAATACAGGTTTTATCTGAGTTAAATGCAAGTTCCTGCTTCTCAGGCCTGCAGATTTCTTGTTGCTTATGGATCAGATAATATGAATACTGAGACTTACAGCTAAGACCAGGTCAGCCCATTCATACACAATACTATCCGCTACCTGCCATTTATGTATCTTTAAAATTAAGAACAAAGCATCTGGAATGCTTTTGATACATACAAAAGGCTAATTGTATGTATAGTATAGTAATGAGTTTATGAAAAAATGGATTTTGTTTAAACAAAACTTTATTTTAGAGATACAAAACTGTTCTTTTATCAAAAATTTACCCTCAACACTGGTGCAACTTGAAGTGTCTTTTGTTTCAGTATCCCTTTGGCCCCCTGCTGTTTTGCTTTCTGCCTTTTACTTTTTTAATTACCTCTGAAATTTCCCCAACTACCTGTGCAAATTCTTTCATTTCATACAGTCCCTTTTTCACTTCACACGTAAGACCAAATCATTTAGAAAAATATTGAGGAAATAAATGGTAAGTGGAACATAGTTCAAGGAGTGGAACAGAGGCGAGATATTCCTTATTAAAGACGGCCAGTTGGTTTACCTGTCTAAAGCATTCACCTTCTCTATAAACAGATGTACACCAAGCAGAAGAAATAGGGAGGACAAGACCTCTCTGGGAATAACAGATAGCAACATACTTAAAAACAAGTCAGGTTTTGAGATGTGGTCCACTAAGACCAAACAGCCCCAGCCTAGCAATTCAACATTATATATCCTTGAGCTGTATCAAATACAATGCAGTAACTTAGAAAAAATGCTCAACATACAACTCTTTCTAAGCTTAAATGTCATGCTCTCAACATCAACTGTACAAAATATGATAAAGACAAACTAACAAAACAAAAAAGATCATAATATTTCTGAAGTACTATAAACACTTGACCAATTATTCTTTACAGTCTAATACCATGCCATATAGTAAGGAACAACTGCACCCACCCCCAATTATCAACATGGTTAGGTTCCAATGATCGACTGTTAGGTGAAAATTGGCAAAAAGAAAAACTTAGGTAGCTTAAGACAAATCAAAACCATTTGAAAGTACAGGCAGTCCCCAGTTTACGACGGGTCCGGCTTACGACGTTCCGAGGTTACGACGCTTTTCAGATATATTCATTATAAATTATTTCCCGGTTTATGACGCATGTTCCAGGGTTACGACGCGTCGTACGCCGATCCGACGGAAGAAATAGGGCTCCAAAATGGCAGAATAATAAAAATTTGGAGGGTTTTTTGATGAAAAACTCAATACAAATGCAGTTTACATCGTTTTCAATACACCCAGAGCATTAAGAGTCAGGTTTTCTTAGGATTTATGAAGATTTTCGACGATTTTTCGGTTTACAACGATTTTCGGCTTATGACGCAGTGTAAGAACGGAACCCCCGTCGTAAACCGGGGACTGCCTGTATACTTTAGCCTGCCATACTCAGTTCCTATCATCTTTTGTGAAGTGGAATTTTTTGTCATTTTACACCATAACCTTCAAAGCTACAGTTACTTAGCATATGTTAAAACAACAGCATTCACACCAAATCTAGCCTCCTTGTTTACAAGGCTTCTAAGTACCATAACAGCTGATAACACAGATGTAAAACAAGAAAGAAACCATGTTTCATTGACCAACATTACTGCTGGCTCATTCAGGTACAGTAGTTACTATACCACTATGTCAGCATTGATTTTTGTTACTGCCAAATGTTTGCTAATAATGGCCAAACAGTTGAACACAGTATAAACAGATTTTACCACACGTACAGTATTGCCATAAATTCAAGGGGTGGGAGTAATATCAATAACCTTTTCTAAGTTTAAGATCCTGCACTAGAGTACAGCAATTAAAGAAAATACAGTTAATGGCTTACAACTTACTAAACAAAATAATTCATTATAAACCTTCTTACATTAAACACTTGATACACTTTGCAAACTAGGGCCATCTCATGATCCAACACCAGCACTTAGTAAACCATGCCCCAGGCAAAGATCTCCACAATAAAACTTCTTTCCTTTTTAACCAGAACAAATATGTTGATTATTGCTGACAACACATAAAACTGTTGAAAAATACAGACAATTAATCATGCTTCCGCCAGAGAATACCATAATAGGGAAATCTCCCAAAATACAGAAAACCTCAAGTAAAATTTTGTTTTGCCACACTTGTAACCTTGCTACTGGCAAAATCAGAGTTAAATTTTCACACATGACAAAAGTACAGAATAAACACAAAAAGCTAACTCTGTTGTATCTGTTAACATATTTACAAAAAATGCTGAACACACAATCTATACATATACAATGAAAATAGAGTAAACAGTAAATTTTTATAAAGTATAAACAAAAATAGAATGCTCTACTCATGTGAAGTTGTATCTTGGTGACAAACACAAAAATCATTAAATGCACATTTAGCTGAAATTGCTAAACAGCACTATATATATCACCATCATATATATATATAGCTCTCTCCACCTTCTTTCCTGTGCTCTTTCTGCCTGAAATACCATCAGGTCTGGGTCTTCATCTATCCCCTTCTGCATGACTTCCTGGCCCTTCCTATAAGTTAAGTATACCTTAGTTTAACCAGACCACTGAGCTGATTAACAGCTCTCCTAGGGCTGTCCCAAAGGATTAGACTTATTTTACGTGGCTATGAACCAATTGGTTACCTAGCAACGGGACCTACAGCTTATTGTAGAATCCGAACCACATTATACCGAGAAATGAATTTCTATCAGTTCTTTGTCCTAAGACAATGGGTAATAAGTGCAAAACAAAGGAAGAATAAATATCAATATGATAACTTAACTTTTAATCTTAAATTCTCTTATATAAATATGGTTACCAAAGAAATTATAATTCCAATAAATGTAGTTAACAATAAAGGTTATTCTGTACTAACCTTTGTGCAGAATTTACAATGCAAAGTAAATAACCTTACTCTATGTAAATTTAAAAGATACTATCATATTCATTACATTTGATTTCTGTGTAAATATAAAGTATAATGATATATATCATTCAATATATTTTTCCATTTCAAGGAAATATATTTATGAACTATAATTTTTAAACATAAAATTTTACAAATATAACCTACTACATATTCCTTAAAGGAATAAGTCTTTAACCATCCAATGCTGGGTAGGTGATTTTCAGGTACCTCTTAAAAATGTAGGGCTTTTATTTTGTATAATATTGCAATATTTTATGCTAGAAATGTACTATAATGTTGTAAATTTTTTTTTTTTAATTTAAATGTCCTCTGATATTTCATGAAATTTAATTTGAAATTCTTACATCATTTTGTTGTCAACAATATTTAGAAAAACATTATGAAAGTATATATTTGTAAATAAAGCGCACAAACTCGAAGACTCAACATTTTGTGCAAGTGAAAATAAATTAGCTATTTCTCATGAAATCACGTGTATATTTTGTAAAGTTAGATCTAATGACAAAATCTTCAAAAGATACAAAATCTACAGAGCTATCCAAGGAGATGAAGAAATTTTAATGTTCACATTCTGTTGACACCTGGATCTAGAACTATGGGTTGGAAGTGGTACAGCTTTCTTGCTACCCAGAATTAAAAGGTTATTTGCACCTTGATTCTGTGGGAAACTCATTAATAAGCACCATTTTGAGAATCAAACTTCATTTAGAACCAAGTTCATCAATTCCCACTTAACATCAAATTAAATCTAATACTACTTCTCTGACCACTGGTTGCTCTGGCTTGCTTTTGAGATGACTCAGAAACACCACTGGAAACTAAAGCTTTAGAGTGTATTTGTTTTATGAAAATATAAAAAAATATATCAAATATTTTAGCCTATGTTTTCGGGTCAGCAACACACATAACAAATAAATAACTAGAACTTTTAAGCTTCATCATAAAAGCAGTGCTTTTCAACTTACCTCTCACAAGATTCACTCTTCATATAAGGTCACTATAAAAATAAACACACAATGATATACTGAATATATGGTAGCTATTGGCATTCTTACTTATTTTAGCTAGATATAACACTCAAAAGTGCCAGTACCCATAAGTAAATAAGTTAAGTAAAACACTAGGCTGAATGTCACAAAATTGTTATAATTTTTCTTAATATTGCACTGTACATTTCTAAAAAGGCATTAAGTAAATCAGCTGCAATGATAGTTTTCTAAAAGCACATAACATGAACCTGATGTGGATTAAAAACTTAAGTTACTTTTCAACAAAGCTCCATTCATCATTAACACATACATACTCTTTAAAGAGGGAAAACATTTACGGTGTGCTTTACATATCATACCAAAATGGTACTAAAAGTTCTTTATACTGTCTCTGCAGCTCCCAGCTTTACAACTTTACAATGCCTAAATTTTCACTTCACTTTAGAACGAATCCTTAGGCAAGACTTTGAGTGCCTAAAATGGTGATTCAGTGGTATAATAATAATAATAATAATAATAATAATAATAATAATAATAATAATAATAATAATAATAATAATAATAATAATAATAATAATAATAATAATAATAATAATAATAATAATAATAATAATAATAATAATAATATAATGAAGGCTGCAGGTTTCAGAGAGATACCACAAGACCTTCAAATAAATGAACATTTCTCTAAATCTACAAGGTATATAGTGCTGTAGATAAATGAATACATGGTAACATTTATTTTGTGATTTATCACTACGACAACAATCAAGTTTCTAAAATAAATCTACTACAACATCAGTATTAGTAGTGGCAAAAAACTAGGCTCCAAAAAGGGGCAACTTTTGATGAAAAATACAAAGGCACCTTTCTAGCATAAATATGGTGCCCCTCCTCTTAAACTCAATCATTTTACTCAAATCAATTACTTATCATATGCCCATTTCAGTTACTGTCTGAGACACAACGATCCCCCTTAAAAAAAAGGCAGTCAACCACTAGATTTGCTCATGTTCAGGTGGGTGCTAGGACAATCTGTAGCGAATAACCATCATTCTTTGGGCTGCCTCAACCTACAATTGCAAGAATTGCAGGGCTGGGATGCTGGAGCTTTGTATTATAGTAATGGGTGTAACCTCAAAAAATCACTGATGCACATGACTTAGTGTAAGCACAAACCAGTCAGATAATATGCACCAAGCACTTTTGCATTTATTCACATATTTTGTACTAAAGGAAAGAAGACAAGGTGAATTTCTTGGATACAACAGACAGTAAATTTCCAAGTCAAACACAAAAAGTGATATTCCTTAACAACAAGCTTCTTTGTTAATCACTAGCAAGAAAGCAAATCCCAGTTCATGAAAAGCAGGTTAGTCAACACACATGAAAATATACAACAATTAACAAACCTCAAATACTAAAAATGGATCACTTACTAATAAAAAGTATTCAGTAAACTAAAGCCTACAGGGTTGGCTAAGCTTTGAGAAACAATACCAATCAGGTTAACTTACCAAATGAATGCACGAAAAAATAGCAAATTTTAAACATGTTAGCACTAACATTTTACCTTTAAGCATAAAATAATCCAGTACTTTCATAACTGCTTCAGCAAACTGCAAACCATACATCATGCAACTCCAACAGTTGTTGACACTTGCTATATTGGCAGGAAATTGGTTGGCAGCCAATTCTGTCATTTCAGGGAATCATTAACTACCATATTGTACTTACATAGAACAGAAGGGAAAAGATTTACAAATACAAAGTCTCAACAACTACACCTGGACATCTTAGAAAAGCAGTTATCACTTTCCAGCCACATGGAGAACAATATCAATTGCTCAAGAGGCCACTGAGATATGCCCACATATGCACAGTATTACAATTTGACTGCTGTTTTTCTTTAGGGGGACTGACGTGTCTCGGATGATTCAGTGACCATGAAATGAGGTAATTATACAGTAAGAAATGGGTTTATTATGAAACATATAATTAGCTACAACAATAATTAATGAAATGCTGAAACGAATATGCAAATAGTCACATAATTGCATATTTTTGGACATTACCTAGACTGTTTTAAAATCTAGTATTTCAAGAAATACTCAAAGACTGTTTTAAAATCTAGTATTTCAAGAAATACTCAAAGACTAAGTAAGGTGTTACACTGTTTGCAATAAAACATGGTATACAGGCAACTCCAATCCTTTAAAATAAACTACAATCATCAAACAAAGTTTCCCACATAAAGAGATTCTTCAATTAACTGATGGACGGATGACTGGAAGGACATGATGTAGGCAAAATATATAGTGCTGCACACAAGAATGGCATTCAGTGTCTTCCCTGATCTTGAGTTTTAACATAATAAAAAACATAATACCTACCAACCATAAGTGGTACCTAAATGCTCTAAAGTGCCCTGAGGTAGATACACTATTGAATGCAATTTCAGCACTGCAGGAATTGAGAAGGGTAAATCTTCAGTTTGTACTGATTTGCAATACTTTGATCATGAAACAAAACCATAAAATGTCAGTAAATTCAAGCACTAATGCTAAAAAATTATTTCTCAACTGTGTTAGCCATACCAAAATGAGGTAAACATTATGCTTACATTACTAATTAAATACATTAATATGAAATGAAACAAGATAAAGCAATACCAGGAGCATTAATAAAGATGAAATAAAATCAAAATCTTTATACCATTTTTCATAAATAAAACTTGATCAAATTACTCTTGCCATGGTTCCGGAGTGGACGCGTCATCGTCGTGGGACCTCTCCAGACGGCGGTGGAACGATGGCCGCCTGGATCAAACGTCCACAATACAACCCCACTGCGAAGACAAGGGAGGGGAGAAGAGGAGGAGTGGCTCCCCAATGCTCCGCAGGGTACCGCGCCCGGGGTGGCGCCGCGCAACTGGATCTCCAGTTTTTCTCTGAAGGGATATGGTAACCCGGCTACTATATCCCTACAATTAATCCTAGCCGGTGACATAGAATTATACCCAGGCCCCTACACATGTCCCATCTGCAGCACACGAGTCACAGCTTCTCGCGCCGGGGGTGGATCAGTCCACTGCAACTTGTGTGGTGGGTGGGTACACCTTCGGTGCACCACACTGAGAACACTAAAAGACTACAATGTACATTGGAAGTGCATCATATGCCGTAACACACACACACAAACAAACAATAACAATACACAACAAGCACTTCCTATCCAACAAAACACCAACCAACCAACACCACACAGATCACCATCTCCCACATCTACCACACTTTCCTCCAATCCCAGAACACCATCACCCATTCCTACAAATCAAACATCCCCACAAACCCCAACACCCCATAGCACACACTCACCTAACGCCCACAGAAATGCACCACTAAATACACGCACTCACACACTTAGACATAATCGCGCAACATAAACATCTTACAATTAAACATTGACAGCATTCGCAACAAACACATTGAACTAAAACATTTCATGCACAATAAAAGATCCACATAGCCATCATTCAAGAAACAAAACTGAAACACACACATAAAACACCCAACATACCAAATTACACAGCCATCAGACAAGACAGACAACATGGTGATGGCGGAGGCCTCATCACATACATACACCATAACATATCCTACATTGAAAAAACGCAGTACATCAGAACACTAACACAAGTAGACAGACACACAGAACTACAAGCATTTAATATCAAAATAGGGCACAATAAACAAATCACAATCATCAACACATACATCCCTCCAGAATATTCACCGGGTTTACCAGCAAACTTCACAATTAGACTGCAGGCGTTGAATACCCTCCCAGATATACTTCTGGGAGGAGATTTCAATGCCAAACACACAGACTGGTACACCCATCAAGACATCACACAAAGAGGCACAGACATCTCAACACAATTAGATCAGCTATACATACTAAACAACACAGATATGCACACACACATACCACACCAAGCTAACTTTAGTCTCACTTCCCCAGACATAACATTTTGCTCACCCAACATAGCACCATCAATCACATGGAAAACACAAACAGACCTATCATCAGACCACCTTCCTATTTTAATAACACTCCGAACCACACATGACACTTTCTCACATACAAGACACACCATCCCTAACTACAAGCGCGCGCCTGGGATGAGTACTTGAAACCACTGAGGCTCATTTCCAGGAGTTAAACCACACACACATAACATCATCACAGACACTAAACAACACAACAATACAATTCAACGACATAATAAACAATGCAGACAAAAGAAACGTTCCTAAAGGCAACAGAAAACACTACAACCCAAACTTCACGCCTGACATAAACAGACTCATAACAGAACGAAACAATTTAAGAAATACACCAACCCCACACACACAAATCACAACAAATCGCATACATGATTTAAAACACAGAAATAAACACCAAATTAACTCAAAAACAGACAGAGAACTGGCAAACTTTTCAAGGTACACTAGACTACAGAACCAACCCATCCAAACTACACAAAACTATCAACAGTCTCATCAATTCAAACAGTGGGAACACTCAAAGTCACGCCTCAATCACATCTGACAAGATCCTTCACGCAAACAACAAGCCAACATCTTAATAAACCACTACGCAAAAATCAGCCACCTACGCAAATACAAAGAAGACAGACACATCTACAGACGCAAACAACAGTTCCCATTAGATTACACAGTAATACTAGCCACAACAGAAGACACTGCTAGAATCATTAAACAACTTAAAACTCTGCAGCCATGGGCATCGATAACATTTCAAACATTCATTTAAAACATCTAGGTCCCCATGGCACA
This sequence comes from Macrobrachium rosenbergii, assembly GCF_040412425.1. Taxonomy (NCBI): domain Eukaryota; kingdom Metazoa; phylum Arthropoda; class Malacostraca; order Decapoda; family Palaemonidae; genus Macrobrachium; species Macrobrachium rosenbergii. The sequence goes on along the minus strand of NC_089754.1, from coordinate 41,818,672 downwards.
CAAACACTGACAAACATAGCCAATTATTCATACGCACACTGCATTATACCACACATTTGGAAACGGGAAAATAATAGCACTTCTAAAACCAAACAAAACACCTACACAAGCAGCTTCATACAGACCTATAACTTTACTCTGCACACCATCAAAAGTAGTAGAATGCCTCATCTTATGCAAAACCACACCACACATACCACTCAACATGGCTACAGACCACACCACTCCACAACAACGCTACTCACCAACCTTACACAAAAAATACAAGATGGCATTAACTCCAGACGCCCACCACAAAGAACACTGCTAATCACAATAGACATAAGTAAAGCCTTTGACGCCATCTCTAGACCACTTCTCATCAACAAAGTTTACAACACCACACTACACAACAACACCAAACGCTGGCTTGCCAATTACTTAACAGACAGACAAGCATTTGTACACTACAATGGCGAGTCATCCAAAATCAGAAACTTCCCGAACGGCGTCCCACAAGGCTCCGTCCTAAGCCCAACACTTTTAACCTATTCATGCATGACATACCAACACCACCTAACAACATATACATCTCCTCATATGCAGACGATCTAACAATCACATCAATACATGCAGACAAAAACGTATGCTCCACACAAGTACAGACTTACATAACACAACTTGAAAACTGGCTCACACAAAACAGATTACAGGTAGCACCAACAAAATCCACAAGTACACTACTCACTAGTCACAACAAAGAACATCAGTACAGACCCACAGCAACGCTGAACAACACCACAATTCCACACACACACGAAACAAAAATCCTAGGAGTCACATACAACACTTCAGTGTCATTTGCTCCACATGTCAGTAACATCATCAAGAAATACAGACCTAGACTAAATGCACTAAGATCACTAACAGGCACAACATTTGGACAACAAAAGAAACGCTCATCACAGTATACAAACAATACATCCGCTCCATAATAAACTACGCCAGCCCAGCCTTGCACCCTGCCATATCCAACACACAACTAAACAAACTACAAATAATACAAAACACAGCTCTGAGAATCATCCTTGGCAGTACACAATCCACACCAATAGAACACTTACACGCTAAACCAAGATTCTCACCATCAGGCAACACTTAGACATGAGAGGCACACAATTCTTGGCATCGGTCATAAACAACACAAACAGCCCATGCTATTACCTTCACGACCACCCTCCAACACACAGGCAAATAGCGAATACACCACACAGACACTATACAGATATCTTGAATTCTATACCACCACCCACAAACAGCACACAAAACAAAAAGCACATCCATACTCACCTCACCAGACAAGCACTTAATAACCTTCCCAACAACAAAATACTCGGCACCCCCCCACCCAACATAAGCAGTACAGAAACACAGCTCTCAAGATTGGAGAGAGTACACCTGACTCGACTTCGCTGTGGTCATCACCAATCACTAAACACCTACAAACACCGCATAGACAACACCCAAACAGACATATGTCCACTCTGCCAAGTTAGTCCCCACACAATTACACATCTCTTAGTAGATTGCCCTAACTTGGCAGCCCTTAGACAACAACACAACATCCACACTACCACACAGTTATGGTCAGATCCAGTAAGCGTGGTGTCCTTCTTGCGCGGTGCAGGCTTCCTGGCATAACAGAGTCTGGGGAACCACAACAACAACAACTCTTGCCATTATGCCTGGCTAATTGTGACAATGGATAATGTAATAATAAATGAGACTTCAAGACACTCACAATGTCAATGATACTGTATATTTCAGCATTCACAAAAAGTAAAACAAAATTACTTCTCTACAATCAATGAGTCTCGACAGCTGTTCAGTTGACTTTTTGTGACTATTACTGAGGAAAAAGTTTAACTACAGAACTCTTACTGGTTTATATACAAACACTAATGAACCATTCTTATAGGAACTAGGAATTTATCTAACTAATCATCAATCCAGCCATTCTTTTAATAAGAGTAATAATTATTTTGTTTACCATATTTAGTCCAAAGGCTTTGTTGAAATTAGCAAGCTGCACCATACAGTATTTCTTGTAATGCAAACCTGAACCTTCTGCTCAGGAGTACAATATAGCTAAGTAATAAATCATCTTCTTAACTTATTAAGGGATCATATCACAAATATAACAAAAATTATTCAGCAGTAAAGCAGAGAACACCATCAGGTTGTGGCTTCCATTAACATACTATAGGGTCAGTCCTTTGGCATACATGACCTAAATTATCTAGCTTCTAAAGCAATAGCACTCTAACACATACACAAAAGTTCCCTCAACCCTGAGAAATGGTATGTCAAATCCAGATAAACTGAACAACCTGGACTCTTGGTGCTAAGCATCTGCCTGGACACCAATTACTATGGCCACTCTGGCAAAATTTCTCAGATCTGGTTTGACACCCTGCTTTGTTGAGAATATTGTTCAGAAGTGACTGCAATATAGCATGAGTCTCTGCTAATAAAGGCAATTTGGTTGTTAAAAGCAAAAAAAGGCTATAAACTCAATGCCTAATTTGGCCTCATCATGGCCAGAAGCTACTTCAAGGCCAAATCTAGGCCGAAGCTGAAAGACAGGTGATAATGTGTGCCTTAGCCATACACCTCAGCTGATTTTTGCATTTTGTTAAAGGACAATGATATTGGTCTCTGAGTAGAAAGTCTCAGAGTATTTGGCTGATCTGGTGTTCAACCTGACTTTCTAGGCAACACCAGTTAAAGCCTGGTATCTATTTCTTAATTCAAGGGCTGTTTTGAAACTGAAAGCTACATGTATGCTGATTTAATCAGCTTTAGCCTTGCAGATATGGCCCTCAAGAGCACCATCTTTGAAATTTGTAGCACCTCACCTTAATAGACATTTTGGGGTCTAGCTTTCTGATAAGTACCAAAGTCCATTAAGTAACATTCAACTCAAGGGATATTTATAATACAGAAGAACATCTGAAATGATAGCATAACAAAGCATTCACAATAATGTAGCTGGTAAGTACAGGATGTCCACCACGTTGAGGACAGCTGGCCAGTCTTTTGGCTAGGGTCTTGAGGAATATCTTATTATAAAAGTGATGATGACTGAAGTACAAAGGTTGTTTTCCCTTCACAATCACAATGGTGGAGTCCTTGCTGTCTGAGATGAGGTGTAAAAACAGTTTCTTCTTCAATCTTATTTTTTACTTGGTGCCTCATGGATAACAGCAGATCTTTGTTAGTTATAATTCCTTGGATAGTTTTGGATATATCTTGCCACATTTCTGCATTATAGCATATCTCTGATTGCATAGCTCTACATGTAGCATTGATAGGCTGCTACCTTGTGCTCAGATGATGATTGCACAATGAACTTTGAAAACTTGCCACGCAACTCAGAACTTGTTCTTAGTCTCCAACTAGAGTCAAAAGACTCTCGGATTCTTCTCATTATGCATGGTTTTGACATTCCCTCTCACAAACACCATAACATCTGAGAATACAGCATCCTAAATATACAGATCTGCAGAATCTGTATATTTTCTGTCATTTATCTCTGAGTTTGCCACTAGGCAGTCAAGTTTTGGTTTCTAGTTAGTTAGTTATAAATGATTTGTTTAACCAGACCTCTGAACCCTTTTAGGGTTCTAACTTACCAGTTTTTCAAGCTTTCAGTATATCATCATTTACGGCACAGAGGGAATGAGGCTTTTATCTATCTTTGCCAATGTTCCTTTCCACCTGTTTTTAGATGTCAATGGAGAGTTTAAATTCATTCCTTTACTCCATAATCTACATTTTCTCATTAACTCAACCTGCTACAACATATACAATTGTCTGATCTGTCTGAAGTAAAAATAAGTTTTCCATTGAAAAATAATATTTGGCTAAAAATAATACTAAATGCATAATATTCCACAGAATACCTAAAAAAATCTATGAAAACATCTTAAGAACAAAAATACTTCAATGAATATACAATCCAAGAACTCTTGACATCAAATGAAGATTATTATTAAGCACTTCAGATAATTTATTCTTTGGTAACAATAATAAAGTTGCTCATATAAAAAATTACTCAACCAAAAGTTTTGATTTTTTATGCCACCTTAAAATATGCTTTACCTTATGTGATCACTTATCAAGCATACAGTACATGCAAAACCTTTGGCTATCATTATTTTTACTTAAGTACGAGTATAGTAGTTTCACATTTTTGTATTTCAAGTGTCAAGATAAATGAACTGCTTATTAAAGTTAAATTTGAATCATTTCCCATCAACTAAAACACAGTGCAACTATATCTCCCTATCTTTGACAGAACAAAGGTCCAACTACTATACTAAGTTACCAAAAAACTAAATGCCAGAGTTAAATATTACCATCACCGTCAAGGTTTATGCAAACCAATCTATAGTACATGTGTAGAAGCTAAAATATTTGTTAATTAGGTCCAATTTTTTCAAACATTCATTTCTTTCACAGAGACCCATCATTCATAATTGCCCATATTCATGATCTTTGAGTTTTCCCTACACTCCACTCCTGAATAACAATTAGATCACCTGCTGGATGGTTACAATTAATTCAGGAAACATTGGTCTGAAGACCAAATTCTGCAGTCAGGTGCTCCTGTACAGGATCCCTGGGTGAAGATGCTTGGGAGGCTGATCACAAGTGAAGACCACTTAGTCCCTTGGACCTAATGGAATAAGGCATCACCCTCTGTAACCATGATAAAGTTCAGAATAATCACTGACTCTAGGCACATCTTGAACATGAGTGGGCCAGCCACAGAATCAACTCAAGTAAGAAGATGAAGATCACAGATGTCAAAAAACAGCCTAGCCAAGCCTGCGTCTCAAAGGAAGGTTAATTTATGAACTACAAAATGTATGGAATTTGTAATGGCAAAGTGTGCAAATCTTAGCCAGCAAACTTGACCAGGCAGTAAGGCTGTTTCTCTAAAATTCCTTACTGCAATCATTCAGACTAACTTGGACCTTCCCTTTAACAATTTCATTTATAGAAAGGGAAAGAAAAAAGGTAAGAAATTAAAAACTCAATGATTAAGCAACTGAAACATCCCAGATAAAACCTGTCAGTTATGTGAATAAAGGGTTATATAATAACTTTACATAACTGACCGGTTTTATCTGGGATGTTTACCAGAAATGCAAATTAAGTGAGATAGTCCTTTCGGAAGACTAGCAAAACAACAAAAACATATTAATAAATAAATTCAGTATCTGTGAAATACAGATATGGTAAAAAAATATGTAAAGAGAAGGAGAGATAAAGTTTTCCATAGGATTGCCAAAGCTCACCTTATTAATGAATGGTAATAAATTTTAAACAATCCAATGAGAATTCTTGAACAAATGCTGATACAAAAAAGAAAAATTATCTATAAGTGCCCAAGACAAGACATATTGACAGAAGGGAGGTTCTCACCTCCACGGAACCATAGGTGCAAGGAGCTAAGCTGCCAACCAACCAGCAGACAATCTTTTCACTTTTCTTTAGGAAGAGAGTGTCTACAAGCATTTTAAGACCACAAATGTGGGTGACTATAAATGAGGGGTTTGTACAATAAACAATCACTACTTTAAAAATTCTAGTTCTTATAGACATATCTTAGAATTCATGTAAATATAGGAATTCTATCTAAATTATAGTTTTACAATTACTACTCAGTAATAATATTATTTCTATTAAAATTTTAAAAATCTAACACATTCATAAACACAAATCTGTGATTTCTTAAGGCCATTGTATATATCAACTTTAATTAATGATTTGTTCTAGACAAATGTTCATCCCTCTACAGCTAATGCCTAACCAATTAATGACTGATGACTGAATTTATTACAAATGGCAATCCTTTACATCTAGTACAGGTAGTCCCCGGTTAATGGCGGGCTCTGTTAATGGCGATCCGGTTTTAAGGTGCTTGTCTAGCAATGAAAATCGTCAGTTTTCAGCGGTGAAATCGCTGATTTCCGCTTATCGGGGCCGATACATACCTAACAGAGGTGCCGATAACCGAAAATCGGCGCTTTTCATCACCGATAAGCCCGAAAATCGCCGAAAAAGCGCCAAAAATCGCCGATTTTCAGTTATTATCACACCCCCAGAACGGAACCCTCGCCGGTAACCCAGGACTACCTGTACGACAAAATCTGATTTTTGTTTTCATATGAATAAACTGTATTTTTTGTTTCTATAAGTTTTCTTCTTACTAGACTAAATACAACTACCAATACTTCAATGAAGTTTTACCTTTCTTACTCCACCATTTTACAACACCTGTTTCAGAAACTTCAAACTTTTCTCATTCTTATGTTACTGGGACTCTGTAGCCATTTGCAACATCTGTAAGGAAAAATAATAATTAGTGATATTAACCCATACAAATACAGTATTTTTCTTAACCTATAAGAAAAAACACTTTTATTTGTACTTAGTAATTATGTTCTCTTATCGCAGATACATTCATCATTATAAGCATCCACGTACACAAAGCAAAAGTTCCAGAAAGGACAATTCCACTGCAAATGTTCAGCCAACTCCATACTTGAGGCACTTATCAGCTATCTTCATTCAACTGTGCACCTTCCTTCAGTGTAAACATGCTATCTTTCTCTCCCAGTTTTTCCAATACAGTGCTGTATACCTTGTCTCCATTAAAAAAAATTGTGTAAAATAAATTTATTTACACTAGCCCCAAAATACTTCATTTCCACTTTTCTTCAGTTTCCTTTACCAAATCAAATCTGCTGGGTGAGAATCACATACATCAAGAGAAAAGACAAACTAAAATTGCTCTATAAAGGTGACAGATGATAAAAAATCACTGAGATAAAAAATTAAATCTTAAATTTTTTCTATACCTGTACAAGGAATTCAGTAATGAGAATGTATAGTATTTAATCATAATGCTTTATTTTTTGCAGTTATGGAGGATTTTGACACTCCCTAAACTGGACCGTATGACGCATGTTTCATCCATATTATATACTGTACTGTACTGTTTACTCCATAGGGTATGTTAACTTGTTGAAAAAGTACCATTAAAATTGGCTGATGGCACCTCTTTCCTCTCTTCCCCTGGCAACACAGGTGAACAGCAAATCTTCAATTACTCTAGACCTTTATCAGAGTATGTGATATATCAACCCACAGTCAGCCTCTCCATCATCACATTTATGTATTTCAAAACAGGAGGTTTCCATACTACAAAATACATTTTTAAATTATATATAGTGTAAACATCTGAAAATTTTTGTTTTTTTAAAAAAGGAATATTGTGATAAAATACATGGTCACAGAATGGTTTTTGACCTTAAATTCATGTATATATGTCCCCAGTTTCTGATATAAACATCACACCCCTAACTATATATTTTCCAAAATGCTTGGCTTCTGAAGGTAGGTTAATATACTTGTTAACCTACTAAAAAAGCCATTTCCTCAACATAAGAGTATATAATTTTATGTCAAAACTGTATGCCCACAATGTCACTAAAAGTAAAGCTGAAATTATGAATCACTCAATTTTTTCACACTAATTCTCACCAAATCTGCCAGCAGTATCACTGAGACATGAAATTCTGACTGACTTGCTATGGTCCACAATGTCATGGTAGGGGATCTGTATCTAAGGAGCCAAGTAGCTTACATAAAAATTTGCCCTGAATTACTCATTTTCAAATAACTTCCAAACAAGTACATTAAAATCAAACCTATTATCTGTCCACGGCTGTGAAGGATCCTTCATGTTCATCAAGGACAGTGCATCCTCACTTAGGCTAGAACGTCCAAGGACGCTGAAACCCAAACGTCGACCTTGGTCATGTCCGTGGACATTGCAAGATGCGCGTCGACCATGGTCTTCCTTGAAAATCACAAAGAGGAACGTTTCCTAGACAAAGATCATCTTCACAGTTGTGCAAAACTCACAACCCGTTGATCTACACGACTGTATAAATCTCCACTTCTAACCCTTTCATCACCTGGTGAGACCTTGGTCGAATCCATTTCCACGGTCAATCGGTCATGCCCATCTACTGAGACTCATACGTTTCCCAAAGAGATCCCAACGTGGTCCTCATCAGAAGAATCCTGATCATGGATAACAGTGGAGGAGCCATGATCATTCAGTGCCTTGAAATCCTTATGATAATGAACGATCATGGGAGAGCAAAGGCCGTGGGCCAATGCTGACATGGGAACACAAATATAAACTGGGAGGTAACTGTCCTGGCTCAAGGATCAGAAACGAAGCCCCTAAACCTCCAACGTCTGACTGTCTTTGGGAGATCAACGACTGTGGGTCAATGTTGACTTGGAAACATGAACATGGACTGGGATGTGACTGTCCTGGCTTGAAGAAGAAGAAGAAGAAACAATCTTTCTTTCCCTGGCAATAGGATCAGAAACGTACCCCCAACACCTCCTACGTCCGACTGTTCGTGGGAGAGCAACGGCTGTGGGCCGATGTAGACTTGGTAACACGAATATGGATTGGGATGTGACTGTACTGGCTCGAAGAAGAAACCGTCCTTCTTTTCTTGGCACGAGTATCAGAAACGAAGTCCTTAATCCTCCAATGACTGGCTGTCCTTGGAAGAGCAAAGACCATGGGCTGATGTCTACTTTGGAACTCAAATATGGACTGGGATGTGACTGTCCCGGCTTGAAGAATGAGAAGAAATATCCTTTCTTTTCTTGGCACTAGGATCAGAAACGAAGCCACAAATTCTCTATCGTCTGAGGGGATAATGTACAGTAGAATCAGTCGACAGCTATTCTGACGATTATAACGAAGAAGACGTAGAAGGACTTCTTCTTACCAGCACTACCACACGTCCCTACAACGACCAAGTCCAGCCTCTCCATCACTGCTTGAGCGAGGAAGTCTTCAGTCGGAGCAGAAAGTGATGTCATAGAAGTCCAGCAGTCATGTTACTAAGGCAGATGAAACACGTGTGGAGGTTGTTGTTATGACCAAAATTGATTACGCATCCAAAGTTGTAACAAATGACAAAAATAGTGATGCTCCTGGACGTGAAAAAATGGTGCAGAAAAATCCCCTCCTCAAAGAATACGTCTGTACTTCTCTCGACAGACCTTCGTCAGAGGCAGCAGTGGATGACGTCCTAGCAGAAATAGCCATGCGTCACAATCTCAGCTGTGACGTCACCGAAGAGACGAACTCTTACAAAGCCTTTGGTACTAGTTGAAATCCTCTGGAGGAAACGAAGGGGGAGCAACATATAACGTAAAAACACAACCCAGTCGTGACGAAATGGCGTAGAACGATACCCAAAGGAGAGGAGAGGCGACACTGGAAATAGCAGGCAATCTGAAGTTGGTATTCCTGAGGGGCCATCATGTACTAAATTGATGACATCATACACATGTGAACCTGAAACAAAAGAACAAAATGTTGTTACCCCTACCATCCCGGGAGGGGGATATACACTAGAGGACACCAATTAGAAGGGGGTCACAGGCTCTGTGAGGAACATGCTGCCATCTGGTTGGGAGCCAAAACTTTCGCTGTGAAACCACTAAGATGGTCAAGGTACATCCAGAACTGAAGTGGTAACACTGGAAGAGCCGAGAGAATGTAGAGGGGCTCCCAGGCTCTGAGAGGAATATGCTGCTGTCAAACTTGGCTGTGATCCAACTCTTCAAGGAAAGCAGCAGGGCTGACAACCACACAAGCAGGAGGTCTAGAGAAGTCCAGAGACCAACCAACTTCTGAACCTTCGAGCCTGAAAAGAACCAGATAACATGCCTTCCCTCTCTCAGGAAGGGAAGAGACCACCCCACCCCAAAAGTAGCAGTACTATATCCTGAAGAAAAGGGAGGGAGTGAGCCAACAACTCACACCCCTGTCACCCTCCCCTCCCCTCCCCCACTGACCCCCACAAAACAGGGAAAGAGACCAGACATGAACCTCTGACTGGTCCGAATGAGTCGGGACCATCGCACTTTCACACCTCAATCTTCTTCCTTTACACAACATCTGAAAGACCAAAACATTACCACATTCCAAGAAATTCTGTAGTTGAAAAAGAACATACAACACAAATAAACACCGAGCAGAAGGTGTTAGAAAAACAAAAATGATATATCAATGGAAAAAAACTCCAATACTTATGCAGACGACACAGTAAGAATAGAAATATATCAAACAAAGACATAAAAAACATTTTGAAATGTTTCAATACATCAAAATACTCAAATGTTTCAGTGTAATCAAAGTATAAACATAAACTATACAACACAGAAGTAAAGCCGAAGGGCAGGACAGAGAAGAAAAGCGGGTCTCGTCGAGACAGCGGCCAAAAGTAAACTGTCTAGAGTTGAATGCATTCAGACCGGGTGGGAATTAACTCTACCCCTAACTTCGGTAACTGTTACCATAACCACCTTGCAAAAAACCTTAACAGCTAGATTTCCAGCTCAGTGAAAGTTAATCCCATATGTAAAGACCGAGGGTTTGTATTCGTGTAAGAACAAATGAGTTTAGTGCCAACTTCAATTGTTCCCTGGTATAAGGGCATCACTGGCTCTGAGAGGGATAAAGTTTAAACAATATCTTTACTTAACCATGTTATTTTCTTTAAATTATAATTCACAGAGTACACATCACTACTCTGCATCCAGGTCCCTCCTTCCTCACCTCTGAAAGGATGCAGAACAGTCCACTTGACAGAAAAACATAAACTTATGACAGGATGAAGAGATTAGTGGTTTACCCAACTTCAATGATCCTCTCCTTCTTTCAAATGCCATTTCTCAAGTTTGCCCTTCAAGGTTGGTATGACAGTTTATATTTTATGGAAATTTATTTGCTTAAAATTTAAACAAAATTTTTTATACAAAATGAAAGTAAGAAATGTAGGTTATTATAATACTAATTTATAAAATCACTCTTCACTTCAAAATGCAAAGAAATGAAGTCAAACAAGACAATATGTGTCAAAAGAATATACTCACATTGTACGCCTCTATTTTTCAAAATGCTTTGGAACATGTTCACTTTTGCCCCACCCAATAGCTCCTTTATTAACTAATTCATCATATGTTGGTGGAGGTTCTGAAAAAAATATAAACCTCTAAGTTTACCTTCTTGAGTTCTTATCAGTGCAGCACATTTCAATGTTCACTCAAAATTTACAAAAAAAAAACCATCAAAAAGCTTACTTCAAAACTTATTTACATATACAGGTATACAGTATTACAAAAGACAGGCAAGTAAGGAACACAGAGGATCTCATTACCCAAGACTCTGCTTGAAAAAAACACAAAAATATTTTTAATTATTTTAAAACTTTGCTAAGTCTAATATTGACAGATCTATTATTAACAGGGAGTTTAACTAGACAAATAAGTTAAAATTCTTAGCTCTTATGGGTCTGGCCCAAGGGTTTGGTAACAACAGTAACCTTATTCAACACACCACAGTTCATTAAACAATCTAATTTCATTAAATAATTTGTTTCTTAAATCTGACATTCATTATTGGCTGAAGTTATAACATTTACATATATGTTTACCTGCTAATTTCAACCTGCATTTTTTCATTAAATGCAGTGTACTCACGTGGCTACTCATCATATAAGCACAATCATTTTAAAGGCAAGATTACTTCAATGTGGCCCTCCTTCATGTATGAAGAATGGCATATTTCAACGATGGGTTTGATTTAGTGTTACTCTCTTTATCTCACTATAGTAGGCCATTCATTGAAGATAATGAGTTATAAGGATGCCAACTGGACTCAAAGGGTTAATTCGAGGGTGAAGACCTTGATCTTACATACTAAGTCTATTACCTCATACATGGAACCTCTTCTTGTAGTCTCTGTCTTCTTCACCGTAATGCTTAACCAATCAAAAAATTGCTGTCCAGGGCCACATGGCCAAGGAAGATTTGGGGCAATGGAGAGCACCTATTGTAACAACCAGCTGTGACTGCTGACTTCAAAGAGGACAGAACATCTCTTGAAGAAGGCAAAGTAGTAGAGCAGTTTCTTCTACTTGCCAATGAGTGCACTCTTCTTGCAACAATCAGTTTGTAGAGACTATACTTTGAGTAACTGGAAGGAAAGGAACTGCATCTACATCCATCAAGAAGTCCAGCTTTAGGGTCTTTTCCGAAAGATTTGACCCATGGCTGTAATGACAATCACTGTACCTCCTCAATGAGTGAGAGGTGTGTCTCCATCCCTGAATAATCTCTCATTCAGAATACTCTCATAAGGAAGAGTGTGTACCTCTGCTTTGACTTCCACAAGAACAGAATTTACATGAAAAGGTGAGTGAAGCTAAGAAACAGCACAGCCTTAACTCTAAAGTGGCTGATACAGAAGGTTTCTTGGATCATCTACTGGGAAGCAGCAAAGATGGAACAACTGGAAACTCAACAATAACAGAGGCACCATAATAAATTCCATGGATTTACAAGTTCTGATTGCAATATACCGAAAATTTTCGACGACGTATTTTGCTTTATGACGTATAAATGGAAATTCCGACCGTGGCTCGGCTTTTAAACAGAGGAACCCACATTTGAGAGGCAGTTGACAAAGCAGAAGAGACAGCAGTAGCAGCATGAGGTAGGAGAGATGAAAGGAAAGGCAGCCAATACAATAGGTACTTTTAATGAAACAGTGATGTAATAAGGACATCAGGTAGTGCAGGCAGTCAGAGGGTGGACACAGTCACAGCAATAACTTCTAAAATGTGGCCCTTGATTACTTTAGAAATGGAGGTAAAAATTTTCCCTTTCCACTCAACAAATATGCTATCTTATACTAGAACATCCGTGGCAAGTTAGAAAGGGGTCAGGAGGCAGCCAGAGAGAGAGACAGGCATCTGGTGCTGGGCAGGTAGGTAAGGAAGCAGTCATAGCTAGGAAAGCAGTATGGTCACTGGATAAAGCATGTGTTGTAGGAATGACATGGCAAGAAGGCTGGGTATCATATAAGGATTACTGAGAAACTTCACTACAGTACTCTCTGAACACTTCCCAAAGCACTGACAGGTACACAGGAAGAGTTGGGAGTGTAAGAGTTAGTCTCCTAGAATGTGTGAGTATGATAACTAAAAAGTACAGATTTTTGTTTTTCTAGTAATCATGTAATTGTTATATATGGTGAACCTGATGGCTTCATATAAGCATTAATTCATATAAATGAATAAGTTGTTGAAAGCAAGAGAAAATCAACCAAAGCACTGCTCTAGTTCCACAATACACAATATAAAAAATAAAGCTATAATAAAAAGCTTCAAATCCAAAGTCAAGTTCTATGACCACAACTTGACCTGAGTAAGCAATACCAGTGTCTGTTGAAGGTACATCCAATAAATGGAGATGGTTTGTATCATCAAAAGAGGATACAGTTCCTTAAGTGAATAACAGTAGAAGGTATTTTTCATAGGGTTTTATCAATTTGAAACAGTACAATTTCTTTGCATGCACCAGATGAAGTATACAAGAAAAATCAGAACTGCATATAATGTATTATCACAAGAGAGTGAATCACCTTATAAAATACACAAAATGAAGACTTTAAACTTACTTTGTTGTAATCAATATTCACTTAAAACTTCAGTTGGAAAGAAGAAATAGCATTCTTTATTTCTCACCTGATTCTGGATAAGAAGGTGGATCATCATGTACAACTTCATTCTGAACCACTGGAGCTGATGGCACTGGCAAAGTGGGCCCTACATTTTGTGCAAGCTGTTGCATTTCAATTCTTCCCAAATGCTGTGAGGGTTGCAAGGCCACTGAACCAATAATAATTTCACTAGTAACAGATGCACTTTTACAGCACCCTATCTTTGCCACAATCTGAAGAAAAAACTAAAATATATGTCTGCACACATAAAACTCATAAATTTCTATCATCAAGTTAGTGGACTTGGTGGTCTTGTTAAAATACCATATAATAATAACGACAATAATAGTAATAATAATAAAATAACAATAATTATAACTTTTCTGTCAGGCTCTCCCCTTCTGGGGCTTGCTCTCTGATGAATTCTTCTTGTCTATTATGCTGTGGACTTCCTGTGTAAATTTCTATTAAAGTCCCCAAACAAGACATTTCTTCATGTTTTGTTTGGTACTTCCAGATGCCCTACCACTGAATTTAAGTGTAAAATCAATCAGCCACTGAAGGGCTATGTCAAGATTGAAGTAACCAGGCAGTCAATGATCTCTACTTAACCTGAAAAACTTATCCTTACATATTCAATAACTGCAACAATCACTGAACCATATTTTATGGTATAACATCTGCCAAAGAAGTTAATAGAAGGTTACACTTTTGGTTTGGTTAATGCTTTGTCTGTTTATTAGTAAGATAACATAAAAATGTACAAATAATTTAAGAAAATTTTTTTCAAAAAGTGGACCTCATGGCCATTCATTAAATTTTGGGTGATAGGGAGATGTTCGCTGTAAAACTCCCAAGGGAATCAAAATCAAGTTAGCTTATCTCATTTTATTACCTCTGCCAAGTTTTTTAAAAGGTATGGAAAGTACTTCACAGAATGCCCATGAGCTATTTCATGTACAGTATCACAGATCATACTCAATCACGACCAAAAGGGTGCTAAGACACTGAAGCAATAGGACAAAGTTTTTCTCTTGAGGGCAAGAACTATAACACCACAGATCTGGATGGGATATCAAAATTGCCCCAGGCCTACAATGACACTGAATTCATGCCAGACACAATGTGACACCATAGGTTAGGTTAGGAAGTATCCCTGTGATTACTGCAATCAAAAATTTTGTGCATTAATTGGTCACCTTGTAATCAAAATTACTGTACACACTTATGTACAGGTTTTTATACATCAAGTCTTAGATATGGGGTAAAATAAGAATGTAATTTTGGGGATATGGAACTTCTGGGAGGTGAACTGCTCAACCTTAGCAGCTACTTGTTACTAAAGATACAAACATGATGAAAACTGAAAATGCTTAGCAGAGAAAACCCTCTGTTATTCTACTGAAAGTCAGGTACCGTACTACTAAAAAATGCATAATGTCAACAACCCACATATATTCACTTAACAGACAGTTCCATCCAACTTCAAATTTGTTTTCAAAACCAAATCAACAAAACAGAAATTATATTCTTCACGCTAAATTACCCCTGCATAAATTCCACGTACATGAGAAACTCAGAAACTGAAAAAAGTTCCTTACAAAATAGATGAACTAAATAAAAATATCAACTACAAAATAAATGTCAAGAGTACAATAAAACTTACTTACCTTCAATATATAACTAACATTTATAATATTGCAATGTTCTAAGATACTTGGGGTAACAGCAGGTATGTGCAATGGAACATGGTACCAAACATCTCGTCCACCTTGTTTAATACTAGGACGGTAGACCCTCTGAACAGTTACTGCCTGTTCCTTAATTTTACTTGTTGCACGAAGTACCACTTTCTGGAAAAAGTACTAGAGTAAGCAACAAACACATCACAGTGAGTAACTTTTTACCTTTTTAACTCTGCAACCCATAGTCCCTGGAAGGCACACTGTAGACAATACTAAATGTTCTATACAGCAACTTTCTGCATTTTATTTTTCTTCCATTCCATCTGGTCTCCTGCCACCTGGCTATCCAACATCTCCAGCTTAACCTTACCCCAATTTTTATGGTTCATTTTAGAACAAATCCTTTGGGTGAGTCTAGATGTGACTCAACAGTCTTAATGTGGCACTTTACAATCAAGTGAAATTAAACGTGATGCGAATTGTGTTATTCTTTAGTCAAATTTCTTAAATAGACAGGAAAAACAATTTTTATGAGCTCTGAATTTCCCACATGAAATGTTGCTGCAACATTACAAAAAATACCTGGACAAATGAATTTTTATTACACAAAATCAGTTTTCATATAAGGCAGTCCCCGGTTTACGACGGGTCTGGCTTACGACGTTCTGAGGTGACGACACTTTTCAAATATATTCATCAGAAATTATTTCCTGGTTTACGACACATGTTCCAGGTTACGACACATCGTACACTGATCCGACAGAAGAAATATGGCTCCAAAATGGCAGAATAATAAAAATTTGGAGGTTTTTTTTATGAAAAACTCAATAAAAATGCAGTTTACATCTTTTTCAATATACCCAAAGCATTAAAAGTAAGGTTTTCTTAGGATTTTTTACTATTTGCGACAATTTTTCGGTTTACGACGATTTTCGGTTTACAACGCGGCGTAAAAACGGAACCCCCATCGTAAACCGAGGACTGCCTGTAAACCCATCACTCGTTTTTGTCCAATTCATGGCTTACCCCTAGACATTTCTGAATATAAATTTGAAGATTTTCTGCTGGCTAACTGTGCACATGGACCTTCAGCCCTTCTGTCTCAGTCAGCTAACCACCTTACTTAATCATACAATCTGGAGGCGTCAAGCAACAATTTAGGACCTGCCCCCTACTACAGGAAAACTCTTTGAATCACTGATTGGAATGAAGGGGTCAACATAGAACATCAAAGAACCCAATGCTCCCAGAGACTGACTGATTTACAAATAAATTAATCAAGTGTCACTACAAAGGTTGCTGACACCAAAACCAAAGTTAATTCATATTCTAAAATTCTTACTGGTCCAAAAGACATGGAGTTATAACTTTATGGGTCAAAATCCTGAGCATATTGTGGTTAGTTAGTTATAAATGATTTGTTTAACCAGACCTCTGAACTCTTTTAGGGTTCTTCTCGGGCTGGAAAAGAAAGGGGGGGGGAGAATACGTAAAAAATTAAATAAGTAATTAAATAAATAAATAATAAAAAAGGGGGAAAATTAAAATAAAATAAAGAATTGAGAGGGAAAGAGAAAAAAATCGATGAAATAAAAGGGAGGGAAAAAAAGGGGGTGAAAATTATATTTTATTTATTAATTTAATTTTGTTTAAGAAGAGAATGATATTATTAATTGAAAAGTTATTACCTCCAGCTAGAATATCCTTTATTGATTTATTTTGTAAATAAGTATTTCTTTCATGCTGCCATCTGGGACAGTCAATCAAGTTATGTTTGATTGTTATTGGGATGTTACATCTTGTGATCTGAGTCTTGTTAAAATTACTTCATTAATTCTTTGTTTTTGGGTAGAAGAATGTCACTTTTTAACTTCGTTCTTAATTTGTCTTAGTTTGTTTTGAGGGGGTGTATTTGACCTATCATTTTGCCTAACTGATGCTAGCCACTCTGATATGGGGGCATTCGTAGTAGTCGGGGGGATTGTACAGGCCAATTTAGCAGCTTTATCTGCTTTCTCATTACCCTCAATGCCTACATGGGCTGGGATCCAACAAATATGAACTTGAAGGCCATTTGTAATTAATTGATGAATTTCCTGTTGGATATTTTGGACAAGGTGATTATTTGAGTTAAATGATCCTACTACTTCAATTGCACTTACTGAGTTGCTCAATATGAGTGCTGAAGGCATTCCTTTTTTTGATGTAATGTGGAGAGCCAACTGTATGTCTGTTAATTCAGCTGTAAATACTGATGATATTAGAGGAAGGCCCATTTGGATGGTTTCATCACTTGAATAGGCTGATGAGCCCACTCCAGCTTCATTTTTGGATTCATCCAAAATATAATTTTTCCACGATTGAGCTTTTTCGAATATTATTGTTTTTCGAAACTTTGCATTATATATATTGTAAAGTGGTTTAAAGTGATCAATTGTTATATTTATAACTATTATCTTATTTAGTTTGTTTACAGTATATTAAAAGGGCCTTTATTAACGGTGTTTAATCTAGACTTTAGTCTATTCAAATTACTTGCCAGTGTGTGTTTGGTTTGATTTAAGAGATAAATTGTTAGACCACCATGAGATATATTAGGAGTTGAAGAAGTTTTGGGGATGCATTTATCTGCAGCACTGATTACAAAATTGGAAAAGAAATCATTTGTGACAGCACTGTTTTGATTTAGAGGAAAGAGAGGGATATTTCTAGTTTGTAAGTTATATTTATCCCAATCAGCTTTCATTAAGTTATATTTTATGGGAAATGATTGTTTTTAGTTATTCAAATAATTCAAAACAATTGGAAAGTGATCACTTGTGTATGAATTGTCTAGGACATTCCATTCCAATTTTTCGATTAATTCCAGTGGGCATAATGAAATATCTATTGAGGAGAAAGTTAAATGAGTTTTTGAGAAGTACATTGGTGAATCACTTTCATTCAGACAATGTAAATTCTGATCATTTGTGCAATTTTCAATATTTGTGCCGGCCAAGTTACTAGCATGTGTGTTGTCCCATAGTGGATTATGGGCATTGAAGTCGCCTACCATTAGTAGGGGGCCATTTACATTATTTATTATTTGTGGTAAATCACTAAAGTTTGAGTTAAAGTTTGGCTGATTATATAGATTTATAATAGAGATAATTTGATTGGGCATATGCAATTTGATTGCAGTTATTTGATATGACAATGATGTAATATTTAAGGGTTCATAAGTTGAATCACTGTGAACATATATAGCTGTTCCTAGCTTGCAATCCGCTATTGGTGAGTGGCAAGCTAATTTATAGTTTCTAAAGTTCTTTGGAGTTGTACCAATATGCTGCAGACATATGCAAATAGGTTCCTTTAGTATTCTCTGGATTTGACCTAGCCGAAGCCGAGTAGAAAATCCATTCATGTTCCACTGAAATATTTTATTGGTCATTGTTTGGTGGGATTGGCATTAGATTTTGTAAGTTAATTGTTAATTTAGCTATATCCCATAACATTGTAAGGGAGTTTGTGTTACTTTGTGGTTTCTTTGTAGCCACGTTTGATTGCTGAATACTGAAGCATTGATTAGTTCTTCTTCATGTTTCCTTATTAGCAAATCTATTTGAGTTTTGATCATGTTTTTTTTTAGTTTTAAGGATTCCGAGCATAGTTTGCGATCTTGATGGAATGCTAAAGGGCATTTTCGGAACCTAGTAAAGTTATTTATGAAATTTTGAGTTACAATTTCATTTTTGTAGGTAAACGATTGTACATTATGATGAAACACTCTTGACATCCGCATGATATATCATGTTCCGAGTGTTGAAGGAATGTTTCTGATCTCTGGGTCCCAACTATTTTTGTTAGGAGTTTCTGATATAGGTGTATTGGATCTCCGATGTGCTGGTATAAAATTTTGATTTTAATTTTTTGGTTTATTATTATAACTATTCTTTAGTCTTGTTGAGGGTTGATTTGATGTGGTTGTGATTTGATGAATTTTGGGGGTTCCTGATTTTTCAGTGGGATATTTAATTGAAGATTTCTTCATTGATTTTGGTGATAAGAGTACAGAAGAGTTAGAGGATTTATCCATATTTGGGGAATCGTTATTTAAATTTGTCTTGGACTGTGGAACACTATGGATTTCCACTTGTGATGCAGTTAATGTAATCTGCTTCAGATTAATGGTGGGCGAGACTGGTGTTTTGTTAGATCAATCTGTGAACGGAATGTTAGGTGTTTTACCCTTAGGGGGAGTTCTGTCAATTACTTTCCTTTTTTTATTATGGTTATTTTTGTCAATTAAGTTTTCTGTGGATGATGTTAGCGCATTATGAGTATCCAGATCTGGGTTATTAACCTCTGTTAATTTTTCCATATCACTGGAATTCGTTTCTGAATCATTAACTGGGATTATTACTGGGGAGGTCTGTTGTGATGTAAGAGAGGTCTGTTGCAACTACTCTCTTGGGCTTTTATGAGTAGTAGAGGAGGGGGAGGGGTGTGTCTCAGCTATTCTGTGTTGAGATTCTTTATGTTTATTATGAGTTGTTACTGGATCACTGATTCCTCTCACCTCCAGTTTGAGTTTGGCTTTGCTAATGGGCATACCAGTTCTGTCCATTAACATTTGTAATTCTGTGTAATACTGATAAAATATATTGATAAAATATACAGTCTTTAGATTTTGCATGATGATTTAATTTGCAATTGACACATTTAAAGGTTTTGCATTTCCAACTTGTTGTATGATCTTCAGAACACACAGCACATATAGCGTTATCTCTACATCTTTTTGTTGAATGGCCGTATTTTAGACATTTTGAACATTGGAGAGGTTTAGGGACAATGGGGCAAACTTCTCTATTCAGTCCTAGAATTTTTATTTTTCGTGGTAGTTCCCAGTTTGTAAATTTTATTCTGACCATTTTAATATGTTTATTTCATCCTTTCTACTTGAGACAGTATATAATTCCAAGTCATGTATGTTGTTGTATCTTAATTTAAGGAATTCAATTAAGATTTGTTTTGATGTAACTCTTTTTCATCATTGTCTGGGAGCATCACTGCTCCTTGTGTATAGTATAGTGTTTCATGGCTGGTTACTGTTACTTTTATTTCATTTATGTTGGTTATTTGTAGAAATGTTGCTGATTGTGCTTTGGTTGTTGTTTGTATTAGCCATTCATTGTTTTTGATATGTCTACATTCCATATCTTGTGTAGGGTGTATATTTAATAATTTGTTCTCTAATATGGCTGGTGAGATCTGTTTTTCTGCTTTTAATATTAAAAATCTGGACCAATCGTCTGGTCCAAAAATATGTTCAAAATGAACTAGCGTAGGATTGACATGATAGTTATTTCTTTTTTATTTTTTACATTCATTGGTGATGAGTTGTCTTGTGTTGATGGGGTTTTAAGAGGATTACTTGTCTCTATTTTAGAATTATTGTCTATTATGTATGATTCCAGTGTTATGATACTGGAGTTTACCAAATTTGTTTCTTTTTGATTTTCTAAACTCTCAGTTTTTAGGAATTGATATTTTACTTGGAACAGGATGTTCCTGTGTAGCATTTATATCCATACTAAGGAGATGCAGGAGTGACGTTCCAATAGTCATCGACTGTGCCAGAATTTTACCATCATGGGGTCCAGGGGTACTGAAATCTTAAGACTACTTTGCATATAGAAAGAGGAAAAAAAAAAAAAAAAAACTAATAAATCTTGAAAAGATTTCATTGGCTTTTTATGAAATTGAATCTTCCACTAATGGCACAAGCAGGAACTGACTCCCAAATGCCCGTGTCCCTACCCTACCACAAAAAGGGGATGGCATATAGTGATTAGTATGGCCCAAGTGTAAGCAAAACCCGCTTGCTAGGACTGAGTGTATTGTAATAACACAGTCTTCCCATCCTAATCACAATATGGGCTAACCAGACAGAAAGCCGAGAGTCCTATTCCTAGAACCAGGCCCCCCTGGAATCCGTGTTCCAGCTCCAGAGAATAGTTCTGCCAGGAAAAACAGGTCCGAACATTATCAGGTATATGATGGTTCTACCACAGTTCCCACTATTTAGCTTCAGGTTCAACTTGACTCCATGCTATGATATGTTTTCCTGTTTATTAAGTTTGGTAATTTTGACAAAAGTGGAAAAATCCACAAAATTACTCCTAAAATATTTTATTATATATATGTGGGACACTTGGGATCAAACTTGGGGAAGAAAGAAAAAATCCCTAAGTTCGAGAGCCCCCTCACCACATCAAGGTGGTCCCAATTTGAGGGGGTGAGCAAGTTGTGAAACAAGATGGCAATGTAAACCAAACAATGTAAACCCAGCACTGGGGGCATGGTTTAGCATAAAACATTTCCCCTCACTCAACCACGTCAGGTACTCTAGTTCTATGGGTGGGGTGGCATGCTGTCTAACTCACCCTCCAAGTTACAAGCGTAGTGATTTCCGTAATTAAATACCATGCAAAGGTCCTCTACAAAAAGGGAAGAAGGGAAGGGGAAAATGTAAGGAAGAGGGATTAAAAGAGTTATAGGTCTCAATGTTCTGTTGAATCCACAGCGGAGAGAGAGTAGGTGTAAAAGAGCATACACTCCTTGCAGTGGATCCCTAAGCCGCCACCTCATCAAGGGGTTGGGTTTATGGGGAGACAGACTCTGCTATCAGCAAAATCCCAGATTACTACTCTCCTTTTAGGGATAACTTCATCCCTCAGCTAAAACAGTATACAGTAGGTAATCAAAATAAGAGGCTTGTCCTTGAATGACCACATATAAATTAATAACAGTCATCAAACACAGCAAGTGTAAACTAACTATCTTACTTCATACTTTCTAGGGGTGAAGTCTTAAGAAACTTAAGAAAAAGTAATTTTTCAGCTTTTCTGGCTTGACTGCTGGGATTACGTTTAAGAGCAACATGCATTTTGATATACTGTACAGCACTAGTAACTGTGACCCTTCACCATGCAGCAAAGAGAGCTAAGTTGTAAGTTAATCCACTTCTGGCTTTTTCATGCTTCAATCTGATCAATATCTATCTCAACATAACAAAACATTAGTACAGTACAATATAAAAACACAGTATAATGATCCTAATCAGAGAAAACAATTATTTCAAAATAATATTGCCCTAACATCCTGTAAAAGAAAAAAAGGAAAATCTCACCTGAATAAGCTTTGCCTCTGTGTATTTCACTTCACTAAAGGAGTTGTTATAAATGGTTCCATCGATGTACATCACTTCTCCTGGAACATATCCCATTCGAGGAATTGACAAATCAAAAGAAACTGGGCCTACTTTGCAGCAACAGCAGAAACTAGAAGTTTTTTCTCCATGAAATCGTAATGGACGCTGGAATTAGTGAAAAGACTTCACTGTAACAGCTTAAATCATGTAAAATTTTTGAAAGTTAAATTTCTCAGTTTTAACTTTTAAATGGCATACCCTAACAGTTATGGATACAATTCTCTTGCTGCCCCTATTCTGAAATATATGTGGTATCAAAGACTGGTAGTTGATAAATACATACCAAGATAGTGTAAACTTTGAATGAAATAGCTACATATCCCTTTGGGATATCAGCTACAAGATATCTCAATGAATTATCAGCAGGCAGTACATTAGGCTCTTTGGTTCCCATCACCACTAATTTTATAATAAATGCCTTTTGATTTCAGGCTATCTGATCATCCCATCTTTAATTTTGTTATGCTCCATTAAAAGCCAGTTCCATAACCTAGAAATAGGACCTCATGGTATAGCTGAAATATTCAAAGACGACAGTAATGCAGGATGTAAGCACCATTGATAGTAACGTAGGATATAAGCACCATTAAAAATCTTTTATCTTAAAAAATTAAACTTATTTTTTAAATGGCAACTCTTTACTTTTACATGGCCATTTTATGTGTAGCATTAATATTACATATCCTCCCATAGTAGAAAGAAAAACTGTTCCTCCAACTATATCCCTAATCTGAAGATTAATGTTGTTTAAGCACTCTGAAGATGAATATTTAGTCACAGAGTGAAATAAAGATAAATTTGAGGAAATAAAATTTAACAAGACATTTTGTAAAATTCTAGATGCCTGCATATGGAAAAATATCAAGTTTTTCAGTATTGTAATCAATGTTAGTTCTTTATATATGCCAAAATTGAAGATTAGTGTTGTTTATACACTTTGATGATGAAGATTAAGTCATAGAATGAAATGAGAAATTGGCATAAAATGAAATAAATGGAAATTGGAGTAAATAAAATTTCACAAGAAATTATCAATATTCTGCTGGACAGGGCATGGATAAAATGTCACATTTTTCAACGTTTCATTTCAGTTTTCTATGGCCCCGAAAAGAATGTTAGGCTCTTAGGATGAAGATTCAATCATAGAATGAAATGAAAGGAATTCAGAGGAAATCAAATTTCACCAGAATTTTTGTCAAAATTCCCCAAGTCCACATCTGGAGAAAATGTCAAATTTTTCAGTTTTTCAATTTCAGTTCTCTATGGCCCCAAAATGAAGGTTAGTGCTGCTCATGGCCTGGTTTCTCAATAATTGACCACTAAAGTTCATGAAAATACTGGCTAAATAGGATAAGTCATAGTTATCTTTAAAATACCTGTACTGTATAAATAAAGCACTGTATAAAAATGCTGATAATTACAATGCAAAAATATGCATCTCTAAAGAAAAACATTCACCTAATCACACAATGAACATGAATTTTACAGTTTACTTCCTACTTACAGCTGATCTACGATCCAAGTTAAGGTCATATATATTGTGAACGTTGATGAGTAGCTTTTTAACAGTATCTAAACCCCATGGTATATCAGCAGACGCTTTCAGATAGTGCCTGACACTTCCGTAAGTAGTTTCAAATGATGTTGGAAGTTGAAACTGGAGAACAAATGAGAAGGGAAATACATGATTCCCAGGTTCAAGCTTCTCATTTGAATCTGAAAGAGATGTGTACCTTAATTAGCAAATTTTCCATTCATAAAAAATGCAATTTTGAAGGGTTTTAATTCTAACAAGTTTTCACAAACGAAAGTTCTCAGAATAAACTGGAAATGGGAAAACATTTCAAAATAAAGTTACATACATTTTTTCACAAAGCCTATTGGTGTTTCTCATAAAATCTATCACTATTTATTACTAGCTGCTCCTGGTATGTTGGTGCAGGCACATACAATTCCCTCTAGATCACCCTGTGGCTGACTATTCCATCTCTTGTGTGTCTTTTGAATGTTTCAAAGATCAGTCTTTCCCAGACTAAAGTAATTGTTTATAACTGTCTTTTGAATTCTTTTCTCACAAACCTACTGATATTATATAACCTATTTGTGTATCATGAACAAATCCAGACATGTCATGAACAAAGCCGGCATGTCAATCCACAGTGTAAAAGAAAATGATCAGGTGGGTTCCGTAGGCCACCTAGTATGCTCATAGTTCCTTAAGTCTCAAGCAGTTACAAAGCCATTCTTTATGTGTTCTCTGTATGGGAATTCCTAGACTTTTGGAACCATTCAGTTTACAGTGTATTACAGCATTTCATTCATTTTTATCGTTTTTTCCTAGCACTAGTGGCATTACTATAATTATAATAAGGGGTTTCTTTAAAACCTGATGTTACTTCACTCCACTGCAGGTAGCCTTAGGAATTCCTGCAAATACTGTCCATACTGCTTTCATTCACCACTTCTGAGCTCTTCAGTTTCTTTAATATTTTAAAGCTGGCATTCATTTCATAATGATTTTATTTTTTTTTTTCTGCTACTGACCTTTCTGTGTGAGTCTTAATAAAATAGCAGTCCACTAGCTAGAGTTGTGGTTTTCAGGTTAGTAACTGATCATTTCTTCTGACACTACAGTATTTTCATTTAGGACTACAGTCACCACCTTACTTAAGAACATTCAGATATGAACAGACGGGGTCACAAGTTGAAACTGTGTTTAAAGTGCTCCCCTTTGCCATTCTGCTAGTAAGAATTTTTGCAGAGAACAGAAGAACACGAGGAAGAAGAACAACCTGTTCCTTTAACTCCTTCCCTGATTATCCCAAGTATTCTGGTGATTAAATACCATGTATTCTTCTTACAATCTTGGGAATACTCATTTATACATGTATAATATTCCAGTTCATTTGTATCTTCCTGATCTACCTCGCTCTTTGAATAATTCCCATTTTCTATATTTCCTCTCCCCACAGGAAATGTTTAGTATGTATTTTTGTCAACAGATGGCAGTGTGCATTGTTTACTTTGTGAACTTTCAATGTCAGATGCTGCTCTTGAGAAACTCTCTTCAAGTTCATAACTTTCAGAGCATGGAAAAAATAGTAAATTTTGAATGTTGCCTAAATAAAAATTTTATTTTCTTCTTTTTACCTTTCTAACATCCAAAGTAATTCTTTATAAGACTGAATGATTTAAAAATACAGTGAGAATGTAGAATATAATCTATGATTTCCGTGTTAACTCGGGAATGTAACAGTATCAACAAAATAATGCAGTATACATATTCAAAACCAACTTACAAACAATTCAAGATTCCAACAGCCATCCAGAACGTAACTTTTTTGTAAGTCAGGTAGTAGAGGAGCTTCTTTGATTTCATAACAGACTCAGGTTGCTACAAGTTTGGTTTTACTACTAATAAAGCACTGTGACAACTGTATATTTTTCTGCAACTGGCCTCTATTCAGTCTTGACTGCAGCAGAATGAATGGCTTCCATTATAGTGGGCTCCCACTGTATATGTCTCCATTACTTTAGACAATTAAACTGTCCTTTTGCTTAACTCTTGTCTTTCTTTTGGTTTAGGTGGTCCCTGGGTTATGGCGGTCTTGGTTTATGGCATTCTGACTTTGCAGCACTTAGCTCACAGTGCGGTTAATGTGATTTTATGGTGCCGTACCCAATTTTATGGCACTGTGACCTGGTTTTAAAGTGCTTACAGAGCTGTAAGTACCATTTATTCCCATTATCATTATCATTATGATGTTCCGGTTTACAGTGTTCTTCGGGTTACAGCAAGCTATCGGGAAAGGAACCCATCCTGTAAACTGGGGACTGCCGTAAAATTTTTAGGTTGCCAGTCACTTAATTACTTGTTGACCAAATATCTCACATGACAATGACAACTCTATTTCAAAACCACCACCACTAAAAATCCCCGAGCATATAATAAAGTTCTTCAGATGCTAGGTGGTTAAGGTGTTGGGGGTAAAGGTTTCCAGTAGCAGCCAATAACAGAACACTCCAGTTTGACAAAACAGTGCCAGTCAATTCCACAATGAATTACAGATAGCTCATTAGTTATGTAGGAGACTGGTTTCAGAACCTATGCAATATGTTAAATATTTATTGTTTTCATTCTCTCTTTCTTTAAGTTTCAAATTTGTAACAGTTGATTTAACTAAGACTGGCACTGGTTTTTATATTACATACAGTGATTGTGGCTCTAGTAACTGAAGAATGAAAAGTTTGGAATTTGCTTTGTAGTTATTATTTCTCAACACAAAATGCATTGTTCTCATCTTGAACCAAACCTGTAGAAAAACTTGCTCAACAGAGACTGATGACCAGTCTCTAGTCCCCAGTTGACCTTTTCCATTATAAAAGCCAGGAAAATGGTCGTCTATAAATTCCAGTGCATTCTTTTCCAACATCACTCTTACTACAGGACAGCTACTAAGCTAAACCCAATGTCTGCTCCACTGCAAACTGCATATTCCACTGCTCGCCAGTAGGAACAGCTCTTCCAGGCATAAAGTTTAGCTACATGCTCCTGGTAGCAAACCATGACAGAAAAGCTTGATTTAGATTGGCCCTTTGGGTCCAAGGTTTCAGTGGGGAACATGGGGGAAGGAGAGTACACTTTTCTGGCAAAGCTCCAGCAGGTATTCCCCTCTGACGAGCCAATTCACTGAGACACTAGAATTGAGGATCACCCTGGATTCAGAATCATCAAAGAGAATAACATACCACAACAACACAGATCTCTCAGTTCATGATATACATGTGGTTAAGCATAGTATCACAGAGCATAAGCAGATCTCATTCACCCACTTTAGACTTACATCTTATGCCCTGGCAGTGGAGGTTGGCAGGAGTAGGAGGAGAGTCTGTGTACTTGTGGTGCCCTACAGACAGCGGCACATGTGGTCCAGTACTGCCCAAAAACACAGATTATACAAAATATCTATAATTTTACAACTATTAGAGACATATTTTCATATCATCATGATACATATGTCAAAACATTGTAAATTGATACACTTAATTCTATCTACATATTTAAGTGGAAATTCCTAAGAATTGCTCAAAGGTGTTGTTATGCTTTTCATATGTTACAATTTTTTTTAGAACAGATTTCAGCTTTGCTTTGCAAGAGCAAACAATAGTAATTAAGGTTCTGCTTAAATGTTTGTAAGGTTTTTTGTAAAAGTTACAATGTTCAACATGTTGAATAACAGTTTTAAGTGTTCTGCTTTTAGATTTTTTTCATTCTTAAGATTTATGTGTATCTTTTATATCCTTTTGTTAGACTCTATTTAAGGACTTGAAATTTTAATAACTGCACAATGTTTTGGTCAATAAACGTTTATCTATATGGCTCCTCCAATGATCACAAGTCATACATTGGGATAGGTATCTACAATAATAAACGAGGTGGATCTTGCTACTGAGCTTTCCCTTCTGAACCTGGAAGACCCAGGGACACTACCTTTGATTTCACATGAATGGGATCCCTTGAAAGAAATTCTGGGCTCTCTATACAATAAACTGCTCTTGAAAACGACCCCAATAGGGTTACTTATTCTTCCTCTGAAGTTCCTGTTCCTTCATGGGATTATGGTCCTTCATCATAGACTTCCACGCCTTTGTCAGGCATTGACAAAGGAGCGGTTTCTAACAAGGAGATTCCATCTGAGTTTGTGTTAAGAGTCTCTGAAGATGATAATACATGGTATCAAGGTAGCCCTCGATACTGAAAGCCACCATATCAGAGACATGGTTGAGAATTCCTGATGGGAATTCAAGACAGTTCTGGACAATGAATTGGATGTTATCACTAAGTCTTTTTCCAAGGAGACTAGAAAGTCTTCAAAAGCCACCTGTGCTGGAACTGGTTGCTTCACCAAGAAATTTAGGTGCTGGTAGCAAGCTAACAAAATACCTAAGGCCAAAAAGAAGCCGAGTTGGTTGCCCAGATCCTTCCGTCAAATGACACAATGAGGTACAACCTTCCTGCTTCCACAGTTCCAACCTGTTCTAATACCACAACCAGTTCAGACTACAAATTTTGAAGCTGAGAGATTAGTGAACCAATACCTGCTCCTGATACCTGTACTGATATCCCTTTACATGATGCCTTAATGTGTATCTTGCTGCTAGATGACATGTACTGCATAAACGAAAGGAAAACAATGATTGAAGCGGAATGTGTATTATTTTTGGAACTTGACCGCTTTTCCTCAATACTGAACAGTGTTTGGTCCCTTCCTTCAGTAGGAATTTAGAAACTGCCAAAGAGGACTATTATCTTCCAAGTTAGTGTGGCAAATAAAGCCACTGAAGCAACCTTTTCTCCAGTTTAACAGATATGGTACCTCTAAAATCCTGGAGAACCAATACCTCCTATTAGGTAGAGAAAGCCTTCTGTACTTTCACTACTATAACAATTCATCATGTGAAGAAAGAATTTCAGAACTTTGCAGTTACTGGGAAACATGAATATGAAATAAATGAAACCATTTATATCCGCTGTCTCAGTATCTGACAACTCCTTGTCCTTCCTTGAGAACAGAAATAGGTCCCACTCAACATTGTTACCCAGGAGTTTGGTGCTCCTACGAGCAAATTCCCAGATGGGAGACCCACTTCTGAGTTCCATGCAAGGCTCCACCTCACTTTCAGTCCTAACTTTGTTCATCTACTTTTCTGGAAGTGACCACAAGAGTTTTCATAGTCTTCTCAGACTGTTTTGGCTGCGGTTGCAAAGGGCTTTATAAGGACCCATTGGGAGCACTACTATTTTATGGACTACTTTCCCAAGGCCTGAAAAAAAATCCCTGGCAGGCTCCAACATGTCACCCTCCTGTTACATTCCTCCCCCCTCTGCCATTATCTTTTTGAAGACTGTTGTAACATATCTCAATGGACAAGGCAACAACATAATTGTATGATGCCTACTTTTTTAAGTAAGACGGAACCTGGGAAGCTATATTCCTAGGAGCTCCCCGGAATTCCCCCAAACCATATTAACCTCATCATCCCCAGGGTATTCCCAGCATTTAAAAAGGGAGAAAAACAACAATAACAACATCCCTTTTACAAAAGCCAAAGATGTGCCTATCCATGAAAAGGAAAAGCAACTCCTGGAATGCCTAGTAAAGGCAAAGGAAGAAGTGGAGCTCAACAGGACTTACCAGTTTGATGGTTACATTCTACATTACCACACAAGGTGAAGTCCTCCCCTTGGGGGGGACAGCATTATCTCCAATGGCATGGGATGGCAAAGGTCCCACACACCCCCCACCCCTGGAAAAGTATGTACAGCAGGCACTCCTAAGGGGGCCATGGAGAAAGACATGTTCTTTTGTCATTAAGCACATCTCTTTAGCATTGCCAAAAAGGACCCCTCTGAATCAAGAATGATCCTCAACCTGTCTAAGCTGAACAAGAGGGAGTTCAACTGGTAGCCTACTTAGAAACCCACCAGAGAGAAGTGCTTATGAAACCTGCATCTAATATGCAACAGACTAGTCAAAAGGCTCCCTAATTATAACTGGGACGAGTCCTGACTCACACCCAACTGGTGTTCTATGTGGCTGGGACTTTGGTACTGTATATGCTTTAAAGCTGGTTGTTTCTTCCCTGCCAGACTCAGGTCAGAATAAGGACAGATCCAGTCCATGGTGTCTCCACGATAGTCAGAATGGATCCTGGGCCTGTTACAGATATAGTCTGTGGTAAAACTAACTTTCAAACTGCTACTCAATTATATCCACGATCAAAGCATGGATCTTGAACGGCTGAATAAAGCTTTGCAACAGTCTCCAACTCTGAAAACAGGTGGTTGGGAAGATACTGCTGCCTTGGAATTGGAAGGGTGCTCATGCCAAACAGGTAACTTTCACTCCCTACTGTACTGTACAGGTAGTAACACATGGATACCTCCCTGACAGAATGGGGAAGCCACTGGGAGGATCATCAAGTAGCTAGAAGAGTCATCTCTTTTAACGTTCCACAACAATTTCCTGGAACTGAAGGCTGTCTTCCTGTCTCTCTGAAAACTGAAGCCTCCGAAAAAACCAACATCTTATTGATCCTAGACAATGTGACAAGGAAGAAAAGCATCAGGAAACATAGCTCCTTAAAGTACAGTCATACTATCTATCCTACAGATGGCACTGGCAAGGCAGTGGCACTTGTCATCAATCCACCTTACAAGATGGCTCAGTGTGACAACAGACCCTGTCTTTGACTAAGTGAATGTTGGACAAACCCTCCTTCCAAGTGATGCCAACATCCTTCCACATCAGAAGTGGACCTGTTGCTATATGAGAAAACCCTCAACTTCCACAGATGTGTCTCCAGTCTTGGACAATCAAGCAAAAGCAAAGACATTTTACAAGACTGGAACACAAGGAGGGCAATCTCCTTATTTCTTCCACTGTCCCTTATTTTTGAAGGAGATGAACAGTATGTTAACCTTCATTGGAACCCCCTACCTAGTGGCATCTAACTGGCCCAACAGTCACTTATGCATTCCACTACAACTACGAGTGAGGATGTTCATTTCATAGCCATCCGTTCTTCTACCCCAGACAGTAAAGAAATGTCGTCTATGATTCTGTCTTACTGAGCTGTGACCTTCATGTGTGGATTTTCTAAATCTAGTCTACCATGAAAATTATGTATCTAACAATGTTAGATATCTGGTGCAGAAACCATGGGTATTAGACCATACGTATAGCAAGTGTGTTGGATTACCTCCACATACACAGCCTGGTCGAAATCATGATCGAAACTGTTCTAAAATTTTTCTGATCCACCTGTTTGAGGACACACACCTTGCCACTACCACAATGATAACATACAAGGCTGCAATGCCAGAGCCCTTACTCTATGAGTTTGGCTCAGACTCCAATAATAAAGTCTTCAGCTCCACCTCCTGGCCCTTTAAACTGCAAAGACCTGCTTCTATAAAGGCTCCTATTTCCTTGTCCTGAACTAAGGTTATTCAGCTCCTTATTTCTCCTCAGTTCAGTGCTCCCAATACAACAACAGTCCATATGCTCGAGAATGTGAGTTTCTTGTTCATCTTGGTGTCAAAGCCAGGAACAGTGAACTCAGCTCCCTGAAACAGACAAACGCTTAATTACTCACATCAATAGCTGTCTTTTGATGCTGTCCCCTTGTTCATTATTCCTGGGCAAGAATGAGGACCCATTGAAGAGGAAATCCATTATTCTGCAGAAACTCAATATCACTGGTAAAACATTATACCTGGTCAGGTCACTTCAGGTACCTAGATGTCACAGCTACCTTCCCAGGTACTCCTTCTTTACACTCTACCAATAAATGTTGGGGCAGAGTTGTGACACTGCAACCCACCCAAACATTTTCTAGTACATCATCCTAGAGCCATACATGTAATACATGTTTTGGGTTCTAGCCCATCCATCTTCATTATTAACTCTGAATGGGAATCCTGAATAAAAGAAGGTTGGTAATCACTTACGT
This sequence comes from Macrobrachium rosenbergii, assembly GCF_040412425.1. NCBI lineage: Eukaryota > Metazoa > Arthropoda > Malacostraca > Decapoda > Palaemonidae > Macrobrachium > Macrobrachium rosenbergii. Next base: position 41,786,556 of record NC_089754.1, on the reverse strand, counting down.
GTCTTTACTGTGGACCAGTTTTTCATCTGGGGCATTGGGTTCCCTTCATCAGGGAGCTAGGTCATTTCATTACTTGCCATTCTTTTATTTGCTCCTCTGAGGAGGATCAGTGGCTACACTATCAAAAAACAAGTTTTGACTTAGGAAATCCTATTTTTGATAGTTGATAGGAGTCCTCTAACCCACCCTCTTTCCCTGATGAAAAGGCATGGGAATTTATGGTGGGTGTTTTCTTTTACACACCTGGCAAACATAGCTGACTCATACAATGTTGCCACATCTGAGTGAGAAGGGTGAATAGAAAGACTGTGGTGTCTACCGTAGGCTGAAGAAAGAGCCCTCCTGCCTCGAGTCCAATTATACTCTATCACCTCGTCAATTGGCACTATTCTGGTCAAGACCAACTATGAGAGAATTCTCCGATACTGGTTGGTCTGTCTTACGGAGCCGCTGGAGCTACCATAAGGATAACCCATTTAAGGACGAACAGCAGCTACACTATCAAAAACACAGGAAAAGAAAAATTAAATGCTTAACAGTAATTCTATTATGAAATAGAAACACACTGCACTACAGTACTACATTTGGCAGTGTTAAATTCAAGCTATCTGAGGGCATTTTTACTTACTTTTTAAATATGGCAGCTGGCAGAAAAGTGCCAGACCAACAACTTTAATATGGAATGGGACTTTCTGGCCTAACAGCCATAAAAGCAAGTTTCCTGAACTATAAGAAGCCAGAATAATGGACTTATACTGTACAAGTGTCTGCAAAACCTTACAAAATTAAACACACTCTCATAGACAGAAAATGGTATCTTTCTTATACCCACATTCTAAATTTCATAAAAAGTTACTTGTAAAACATCTCACAATCCAAGCTTATGCCACTTCAGTTTGCATATAAAGTAATGAAAACCTACAGTATCAACATACCTGATCCATGCCAAAGGACAGATCTTAGCTCTGCATATACTTCACTATTTGAATATGTGTGTGTGCGTTTGTTACGACGCTCTGTCCACTCGACTTTTCCTTTGCCCTTTAAAGTCAATGTGATTGCTGAAAAAAAACTTTGGAATACAGTGATGCAAACAAATTAGTTTATTTCCATATGAACAGGGTTCATCCTCTGAAAAAGAAGAAGAAGAAGAAGAAGAAGAAGAAGAAGAAGAAGAAGAAGAAGAAGAAGAAGAAGAAGAAGAAGAAGAAGAAGAAGAAGAAGAATTACTGTACTAAATCACAGAATACTTCATCACTATAAAAAATCCATAATATACGGTGCACACACTTTATCTCCTGATGACAGATAAAGTACTGTACACCACTCCAAGCAGATCAGAAACTACTGTTAAGGTACCATAATTGTTTTCTGACAGAGTGAGCTATCTAATTAGATAAATCTAATTGACAAGGTTGGGAAAGATACCTCCCTAAAATACAGTAAAAAAAAAAAAAAAAAACTAATACCTTCCATGTTGCATAAATACAAAACTTTATTTCATCACCTCATATACAAATCAAAAGAATTCTTGAGTTGTTCTCTACTAGGCTCCAAAACTGAGTGATAAAAAAATGGTGGGAGTCAGGTTACGTGCATATCGGAAGCTGCATGCATATACCTGTGAGGACCCATGCTTATACTGTAGAGCAAACAGCTGTACACATCTCCATGCGTCTGAATCTAGTACATACATCTCACAAGTTCCACAGACATCTCTGTATTCAAAGAACTGACTTAATTCATTTATTTTCTTTCAGCCTCATTATAATTATAATTAATCACAGTAGTTATGGCACCATCACCCTGGTAATGTCATGCCAGATAACTTACAATCAGTTAATTTTCACAAACAAAATTAATATTTTTTTATCCAGGCATGTTTCATCTCTGTCTCATTTGGTGAGTTTTGCTGTTATGGCTGCGTATCAATAGAAGCATTGTAAGTATTGTTATTTGTACGTTTTTCCTTTCTGTAATGAGGAAGACCACTCACCTTTTTATCCTGGTTTAGCATCATGTTTTTTGCAATTATTCTTTTTTTTAATTAGCTCATTTGTTGGTCAGCACCTGACCAGTTTTACTCATGTTTTTCTAATTCACACACATGTAATGCAAATTTAACTAGTTATTTATTCCTTAAATAAAAAAGCATGTTCTCAACTTTACTTTCCTGTTTTCTGCCAGGTTAGGATCAGATACACGAGCCAAGCAATGAAGTATATAAAATTCTTACAAGTAATCTATTTTTCTTAGGTACCAAAACTAGAGCCTTTTATGTAAGAATTTCTCTGAGCAAGTAGAAAAGGTCACTGAAGCTTTATGTCAAAGTGTTCCAGTGGTGGCAGGAAGGTGGCCACTGGGAGTTCCCACTAACATGCAATAAACTAGCAATTCTTTCTTCATCATCAGGGGATATGTAGGGTGGCCAAGGCAGGATTATAATAAAAGCTCTGGTTTTTTTATACTTAAGAAAAATCCAAATTACTTTGAAAATTTTATATTTGTTCCAATGGAAATAAAAACCATCATCGTTTATGTCGGAGACTCGCTCCTTAGGTGGGATGATAGTCTCAACTGACTGGCAAGTTGAATCTCAACCCAGAAAAGTCATATTCCCAGTCAGAGTAATGAATAGGGAACCATTAAGTCTGATTCTTGTAATTGCTATATGTATATTCAGATAATTACTGACAAGCAATACAGTTAAGTTCTGAGCCAGATGAGGTTTGTCTGTACTCTCACTTTTAGGAAAACCTCAGAAAACCAAGTCCTGAATAAAAAGGGAAGCATAAGTCGGAAAGGCAGCCAACATCTGCGTCAATTATCGATTGGTTCAGACAACAGCTTTAGTGCCAAGACCCCACTTCTTAAAAGGGGGAACATAGGGAGTTAAATCTTAAGGTCAAAAGCTCTAATATACAATGCTTAATTATGAGGCCTACTTTCATCATAGCCTGTTCCAGTGATGGCTTGGCCTATCTGCTGCCTTACAGGAGGGAAATGAAGGGGAGAAGTGGGACTAAGAGGCTGGTCACTTGCTCATTCAATCTCAAATATTCTATTATATACAATATGTGTATACATATATATACAGTATATATGTATATATTTCGTCCCTTGTATATATATATATATATATATATATATATATACATACATATTCACTCATATATATATATCAGCATATATATATATATATATATATATTTATAAAATTTAATATATCTAAATTTGTATCACAGATTTTTCACTATATCGTGGGACTTTGCCGTATTTATTATTTTATCTGTGATAAAATAGGCATTTCTAGCCTACAACTTTTATTTTTGTGGTTAAATAAGCATTTTCTAGCCTAAAATATTGAAAACAATATTTGTTCCCCCTTTATTCCCTTTTTTTTTACAATCTCTGCTTCTGTATGCAGATAAACTACTCATTTTTTCATTGTTTTCCATGATTCAATAAATATATAATAAATCTGTGTGCTGATCTTCTTTACTTAATGCAGTGAATTTGGAATCAAAATAAAATATGTAGTGTAAAGCAGACGAGTAGCCAACCACTCGCACGTATGGAAAATGCAGTACAGCTGCTTCTGCTTAAGTTAGTTTGCCCACGCTGCGATCATACAAGGCACGCTGTTGTCTGTGGGATGGGAGGTGACCAACAAGAGCACTTTGTTCGGTATCCTGGGCGCTGATTGGCTAAGTGACCGTAGCAAGTCTCGTTCATCACCTTCATCGTCATCAGTACTGCACTGCTAATTCATCGCCATCTTCATCATTCAAGTTGTAGTATATTCAGTGGAGAGTACCCATATACAATTTTATTTAAAATTACCTAGGTTTAAGAGCGCAGGAAGTGTTAACGAGCGTAGGAAGTGTTTAAGAGCATAGGAAGTTTATAAGAGTATGGGAAAGGTTGCATTTAAATGTTTTCCCTTTACAGTACAATGTATCGTTTAATGATAACCATATTCAACAAAATAAATAAAAGAATAAAGCATTTCATAATCAAATTTAACATAAAAGACGAACAAAATCACAAGTCAATGAGGTGATGCACAGCTAACTCAAGATAGAGGGAGGGAAGTATTTATATTGTTGAGAAGAGGAGAAGAGACAGTAAAAACATTACTGTATGAACATAAAAGTAGTAAAAATTCACATAAAGAAAATAAAACAAGGCAATTTCACAATAAATTTATCATAATGATACAATTTAAAAACAATCAAATGCAATACCGTAAGTAACAACAAGAAATCGAACAAGTCTTAATTGAGCGAGTGTTAGGAACTGGGCTGGCTGAGAGAGATAGTAGAGAGGAGAGGGGGAGGATGGTCTTGGGTTATTGGGTGGGGGATGGGGGTATGCTTCCCACTGATTTCCAGCTAGGCTCAGAATATTTTTGTTTTTCACTGGTTTTCACCTGTTTCCTTCACTTACACTCTATTCACCCAAATCACTTCTTTTTGTTACAGTAAATACCTATCGAGTGACACTTCCTTTTTACGATTTTTTAGCACTGTAAAAGTACCTCAGCTCCATAACAAGCATACTGGCACCTCATTCAGCTTCTGCACACCTTAGATTGTTTAAGTGATTTCCTTGTGAAAAGTTTTTTGATCTCTCTTTCCTTTTCTTACTTGCATTCTTTACTTATTACTGTACTTCTTTGCAAAATCATGTTTACTGGATTATAATTCTAAATTCTGTCATTTGCCAACAGTAAGTTGATGTGCTGTGGCATAATTAATCTCCTTCTTGCATTCAAGATTCAAGTGTAAAAAATGCATCAACAATCATACACACATGAGGGATTGTTTTCACATCAGCCAAACGTTGATTACTCTCTCTCTCTAACATACACAGCTGGACTACGCATCTGGTCACTGTATGCATACTTGATAATGTCGACTGTTTGTCCAAGAAAGCTTGTAATTTTTTCTGAATAAATACTCCATTAGATACCATCCAGTTTGAATGAGGTCCTTTTAGTAATTCTACTATTGCACAGAACAATTGTGTATGTGATAAAGTTAATATATATATATATATATATATATATATATATATATATATATATATATATATATATATATATATATATATATATATATATATATATATATATATATATATATCAGTTATCATTCTGTTCTGGGGTGTGATGATAACCAAAAATTGCCACTAACTGAATATCGGGCGATTTCCGGCTCAGATTTCAGGGCTTATCGGTGCCGATTTTCGGTTATTGGCTCCTCTGTTAGGTATGTATCAGTGCCAGTACCCAATTATCGGCGGCAATAAGCGGAAATCGGTGATTTTCGTCGCTAGACAAACCAAATAAAACCAGATCGTTAACTGAGCCTGCCATTAACCGGGGGACTGCCTGTATATATATATATATATATATATATATATATATATATATATATATATATATATATATATATATATATATATATATATATATATATATATATATATATACATATATATATACATATATATATATATATTATATATATATATATATATATATATATATATATATATATATATATATATATACATATATATATATATATATATATACATATATATATATACATATATATATATATATATATATATATATATATATATATATATATATATATATATATATATATATATATATATATATATATATATATATATATATATATATATATATATATATATATATATATATATATATATATATATATATATATATATAGTAGAAAATCGACTGTACTAGAACTTCGAAATAATCGGATTTCAACACGGTTGAGTAAATTTTGTGTCGGAGTTCAAACAACAAACCGAATCCGACCATGAATCATATGATGCTTGTAGAAAAAGTTTGATCGGCTGCCTCGTTGTTGGGTTCTTCCCATGCTTATTTAAAAGCATTTAAAGCCCACACATGCTGCTGCTGCTGCTGTTGAAAAAAAAGCCATATTATCCCAGTATTTATAAACGAATTACTGTATGTCTGTTACCATAAAATTAAGAAAAATTTCCGAAATTGTCGAACTCAGCAGCCTGTGGCACCAAACAAACCAGGCGCCGCTCTGGTGGTGTATCGTGGTACTAATTACATAAACATTCAGAATGTTTATGTAATTAGTACCACAATAAACCAGGGCAGCGCTCTGGTTTGTTTATATCTGCCACAGGCTGCCGAGTTCCTAAACTTAATTTTATGATAACAGACATACAGTAATTCGGTTTATAAATACTGTATTATTAATTTCATGTGATATGGCTTGTTTTTCAATGTTATCAATTAACAACAGTTTTCATGTGTACCTGTTAAGTACATTCTGGTAGTGCCTATAAGGCTACTTAGCCTAGCCTAGTAATACGGCCACAATGGTCATAGGCCAACTTTTTTATACAGTGTGCATTTAAAAATGTAAAAGTGCTTCTGATACGGTATTATTCAACTCTGAACCTATTTAATTGTGATTTGTGTAAAGTTTTTGTATAAAAGGGCAAGGTTGGGGTAATGACTGGTGGTCAGGAATGGATTAATCCATTTTCAATTATTTCTTATGGGAGAAATTAACTCAGAATTTACAAAATCGATCTCGACACTTCTTCTGGATTATATACCAAGGTTCTACTATATATATATATATATATATATATATATATATATATATATTTATATATATTTATATATATGTGTTACTCAATGTTAACTAAGAACTGTAGTACTATAACCTGAAAATTCAGTCTTACAGAAATGTCTAAATGGGCACTTACTCAATGAATTTGCCCTGACACACCTTTAAAAATCAACTCCAATTATAAAGCTACAAATAAAAGAAGTAATCTCCATATGAATGAACAGGATATTCAATATTAAACAAAACTTGGCAATAGTTTGATTGCAAATTCATTCAAACCAAAAAGAAAATATAGCATAGCAAAAATGCAACTGTGCTAATTTAGTTCAGCCAGGTCACTAAGCAGCAAATTAAGCTAAAATAAAATTCTTTATATGAATTGCAGTCTCCTTATGGGGCAGACGAACACAAGCTAATTGTCAAAGTGCGAGGAAGGAAAGGTAAAGAGCAGGGATGATTCATCAGTTACCCAGAAAACTATGAGCCACATTTACAAAGTTAGACAGGACAGTGTCAGTCAAGTTTGTTTCAGCATCCCCTATATCCAGCTTGCTACCCAATTCTTAAATACAAAATATGATTTTTTCTCCATTATAAGTTGAAGCCCGTTAAGCTAAGGTACCAGTACTGTACTTGCAATCAGGTAAGTAGAATTCTGGAACTGAAGCATCAGTGAAGAGAACAAAAAAAGATAGAAAAAAACAATGGTTCCTGCTTCATATGAACACATGCAACTTGATATTCATTAAATGTGCAGTAATGTACATCAGAGATTATTCTGTTATTGTACCTCGACATGATATTTGTGTTGATGTTCTAGCTGTTACATAACCTTGAACTTGCTGACCGCTGAAGTAAACCGGTGCATGAGGCTCTAGTGTAATTTCGAATACATCAAAACCCATGCTGACCTCTGAAGAAAAATTCACAAAATTACAAAAATATAAAAAACATTTATACAAACCTGTCACAAATCATATCTCTTGTTTGTTTTTATATGGCACCATATTAAGTACTGTGTCATAGCTATGAAGTCCAGTGTGGTGCCACTTTACAAATATTTGACAGCAGCAAAATATCTGTATATAAGTCCAATGGTAATGATTAATTATAAAGAGAACATTTGTATCTCATATCAAAAATAGTAGTACATAAGAAAATAAATTACAACAATAATCGATGAAAGTTTGTTTTCATTAGTTTTAGAAATGTTACATTCAATTTTCATAAGTGATTCCATTGAAAAGAAATCAAATATACTGGGAAACATCCTAACCTATTGTTCCTTCACCTAGGCTAACATAAGCATTCTTGTCTTACTCTACAGGGGGAGCTGTGACCAGACTGGCTCCTCCTAATCTGACCTTGGATGAAACATCCCTCTGGTCAGGAGGAGGGGGGCTACAGTTACTTGAACTCAAACCAACCACAGCATAACGATCTACCTGACTGGAGGAAATTTGCATTTTTTCTAAATACAGTATAAATAATTAATCTTTCATACTCATATACTTTCAGAAAAAGCTGGTCTAACTTTAGAAGCTCAGTAACAAGGTGGTTAACTACTGGTAGGTAAGTGAGGGGTGGGACTATTACAGTCAACCCCCGGTATTCATGTGGAGTAGGGACCATAATCCCCAGTATTTGTGGGGGATAGGGACCACAAACCACCTGTGAATAGCTAAAATCCACGAATACTTGACACCCCCCTCTAAAAATGCTTGTAACTGCCTATTTTAATAGTTCACACAGCAAAGACCCCTCTAAAAATATATCTTAAACTATCTTACTTAGGGCACCATGCCCTGACCTGGGGGGGGGGTGGTTTGGTCCCCGTCAGGTAACACTGAATATCGGAAATAGATCGGCGTGGCTAAATTTCCATTTGGACACATGGTCTAGCACTGGCTACGATCTAACCAAAATTACCTTAACCAATCTATCCAAGAGTGTCGTACCCTGACCTAACCAGAACTTATCTTCTTAACCTGACATAGGGCACTATTCCCTGACCTGGATGGGGGGAGGAGGCTTCACCGCGCTGGACCCCCTACATAACACTTATCATTGGACATACGGACTGGCTTAGTCTATCCCTTTATGGTAGTAGGTTCAAATTACCAACCCGGAGCGAGTGTAGAACCACGGGAACAGGTTCTGCAGATGCAAAGAATCCTAACCTTCCCTAGAATGCCATGTCCCGACCTATCCAGACCTTATCTAACTAACCTCATTTAAGGTACCGTGCCCTGATCTGGAAAGGGGGTTTTGCCCCCACCGGATTCCCAAGTAACGCAAAACATCAGAGACGATGGACTTGGGTTCCGTTCGAAGGTAGGCTAGTCCAGTCGTTCTGCAAACTACCTTATGACTTGCCATTTCTGACCATTCTTTAGACTAGGTCAGTGCAATTCAAATGTTTTACGCCTTTCCCAGACAAAAATCCCCATTAATATACCTCATCTCATAATGGTTAGATCTTGACGCTGGTCGCACAAGCAGAAAGGAAAGTAGGTTATATCATAGAACTAAACTATATCGTAACACGGTTAGTGTTTGGGAAATAATTAATTTATTACAGTTCCCCATAAAGATAGCTTTGTATCAGTGCAAAGCTTTTGACATGTCTCTGATTACTTACACTTCCACAACGAAATGAACTTTTGCGTTTTAAACTTGGAGGGAAAGCAAAAGCACGGATCGTGTTTCCTGAATTCCTGCTTGTTACGGCGATGTTTACGTCTTATCCCTATGATTTTGGAGGCTGGTGTTGGATTATTTGGTGGCTCTTAAAAGCAAAGTATGGGTTCTTATATTTCCTTCAACCAAAAACCCCTATGTTGTTAGTGGCAGGAACCACCTAACTTTTTTCTGCCATTTGACGTATAGCCTCTGTCAAAAGAATTTTAATGATCGGTTCTGTTACACTGATAATCTGTCTTCCATTTTTACAGATATTGGTATAATAATGTGATCATATCAGAACTGAAAATGAAATTTTTCCCAACATATTTTTATGTATACTGTGTGAATATATTAAGGTTACTCAATAAGCAACACTAACGAATTATGCATGAACGAATATAAACAACAAAAGGCTGAATAACATCACAAAAATTGTCAACAATATATTATAGGGTTTCTGCCATGTGAACGCCCATAAGACTAAGAAAAGGGGCGTGGCACCATTGCTAAATGGTTACAACACACGAAGAAATCACGATGTTCACCTTGTTTTAGTCTAAATCATGAAAAAATCATAGCCGCGTGCACTTCGCTGTTTTTTTTTTTTATTATCTTGAAACAATCTTAGCTACAATCTTGCCCTGAAATGAACTATTAATTGTTGTATCTCAGATACAATTGTTGACCATCAAATCTACTTAGAAAATTTCCTTCCTTTTACGCACCGTAATATATGATATCCCTAATTAAAATTTATGATATGTTGTATTATACTGATGCTGCGATTATCAAGAATGCTCGAGTCCCTCTGTCATAACCCAGTGTCCTGGTGCCAACAAGATGGTTACTTATGCAATGTAGTTCCCTGTCAATATTTACCGCTTGATGCGAAGTCTGGCAGCAGTAAGACAAAATTTCTCATAAATAAATGTACTTCTAAGGATAACACCAGCACATTTACGACTCGTAAGTAGTCTATGGTGGTAAACACGTCCACCTTCGATAATATTTCATGTAGAGCGAACTGGATATTAAATAACATTTGTAGCTTAATGTTATGGGAATAAGAAAAGTCTCGGTGGTGTGATATATATATATATATATATATATATATATATATATATATATATATATATATATATATATATATATATATAATTCATGAACCAGGCAGCCCCAAATGGTGTTAACCTTTTCAACTAGTATCTGTGTAATAAAATTGTGTGCAATGGTCAGTGTTTCTTTAATAAAAAAAAAATGACTGTTTTTTCGACGACCGTAAACACGGATTTTAACAAACCATTTAGACAACAGGTGGTAGGCCACATCTCGACCACCCACCAGTTTCAAGAATCGGCTCTCTCTCTCTCCACGGCGCCATATAACCTCCAAACAACATACTTCTTCGCCTTCTTTTTCACCATTAGTTAGATGGTATTTATGACGACTTTTATAGGCGACAACGCAATAAATTCATTAACTGGGAAACATTTACATTACAACCGGGTATAAATAAGAAAATTACGATGTCTGAAGCAGCATTAATCTCAGCGGGTACTCATATTTCCAGTTCGTCTTGCATGTATGTATAGTCGGTGGAGGTGATGAATTCTTAACGGAGGAAATTCGAAGACAGGAACATTCGTATGTGTGTGTGTTATGGTGGCGGGGGGGGCGGTCTATACGAACGGGTTCGGGAAACGTCGATGATTCGTCATAGAGCCTGTAATTACGAACTTGATTATAACTGTATTTCATCAGCTTTTAAAGCAAATTGCGGCACAGTTCGCAGTGCTAGTACCACAGGTCATCAAATGGCTCGTAGTAGGCCTACATTCTACATACACGTAGAGCAAATTTCTTTAATTAAAATTTCGTATCATACTGTGTTTTTATATACCGATATAAACTGCGTAAGAAAAATTATTTACATTTTCATACATGTATAATTTTAAAATAGAATCATTATCAGTCTTGCATTTAATTACAAGATAATTCATTCTGCTGTGAAATGATTCCCAAGAACATGTGGGAATGTAAAATTCTTCCGACGATGATGAAACTGAAGCCATAATTTTACTTTTACTTTTTTATTATTTCCTATGAATATGATAAAATTACTGAACCACAAGGAAACAACACAATTAATGATTCTCATTCGCATTAAGCTACTAAGATTAGTTTACAAGAAAAAAAAATGCTTAAAACCTTGTATTTGTCATTTTTCATCACTCCGAATACTGACCTTTGTTTACCTTAGGAAGAAAACGGCGGAATTTTTGAAACGGAAAACGAGCAGCACTGGTCTCGTGGTTCGGCTGAACGAACGTTAAAATATTTTAAACCACGGATGAATTATATTTTCTTATAGATAATAAATGATTTTTAATGTGTTATGCCTAAGATGGTACATCGCAGCCAATGAGTAACAGCAGT
>NC_089754.1:41712270-41769770 GCF_040412425.1 Macrobrachium rosenbergii | reverse complement strand
TCTGAGAAGGTACTTCCTCCCCAAATTGATGGGTGAACGAGTCGAGTTAAACATCGACACCGCCGTTTTAAGTGGGTCATTTCTTTAGACCGGGAATTTAAACGTGTCATTTCATTGCGGGCTCGGTTTCCAGGTCGACGGATGCTGCGTTTCAGCCCAAAGATTCGGTTAAATTGTTTCATGGAGTTACTGATGGTGTGTGTAGGATGTTTGGTTTGTTTTAGTCATTATTCTGGATTAGAGGCGTTTTGCTTTCCCGTCGTCAAATTTCACTTGGTAATAATGGTTTGTACTGTACACTTACAACGAACCTTGTAAATCTGTCTCAAGCGCCAGTGAGTCAATAAAATCCGAAAGCTAACAGAATAAGTAAATATTCATGGCTTGAGAATATTCTACCCGCACTGATCACCATAACACAGCGAGGAGTTAATCCAGCAGGTTGAGGGTGCATACGCGCTCAAGAAAAGCTCGTATAACACTCTAGAAAGGCTCTTATTTGGTTCATTAGGGGACCGCTTCTTCCTTGTTAGATACAGCATATAAATTACTTCCTCTTCTGCCTCATGATATCTGTGGATAAGAGTCTCAAAATTAGAGCCGATTACATTAATATCTTTCCTTTTCACATTTGTAATGGTGGATCGTGCTTCATTAACCAACCATGTCATCTTAATAAGTCTAGGAAAACTTTGGCAACAACAAAGAAACGGAGGAAGTCATTACACGCCAACGTGAGAATCAAAGGGGCGAACTGAAGCAGTTATCAAGAACTGGCGTCGATTCTGCAGCGTGCGAAAAAAGCAGGCCAGACCGCTGGCACTGGCAGCGCGACCCCTGAGGTCTGCAGTCGCGAACGACTAGATCCAAATCAGACAAAAATTTCAGGCGATTTCTGTGAGCGATGGCCAGAAATCACGATCTTCATCTTGTCTCAAGAGTAATCATTTTTTTTTAGTCAGCAGCGATTCTGTTTGTATTTTCTAGCCTGCAACGGTTCGTGAAATTATTGTTTTTGTTTTTTTAGTCCGCAATAACCTGTGTAAAAATAAAAAATGAATTACCAGTCAGAGAACTTCGCAGTGTAGGTGGGTAGATGTGGCCGACCAGATTTAGTTCATTTGAGCTGAACCGTAAAAACACATTTTATACAGTATTCTATTCTATACAGCCACAGACAATAGAATGTTTTCTATTTGTGGAGAAAATGACACGGCTATTCTGCCATCCCAAGTGTGATACTTTGTTGCCTGATATCGGGTGTTGTCTATATAACCGATCTTCGCGATCTTGAGTTGTGTAATAACCTTTAACATGGCCTATCACAGTTATAAGATTGAGTTTAAGGGAACACCCCAGTATTCATCTGCTCGTTGTTATTAGTCTTTAATGATGTTTTAATTCTTATTTAATAGTACCAGAAGTTTTAGATATGTTTTACTAAACACCTTTCCCTGTTAAAAGCTGGTCAATGATGTTGTTAAGCTCTTGGTTCTCATTGGGCCTTTTTTAGGGGTGAGGTTGCAAGCCTAAATCACTGTCAGTCGATGCTGGTACCATTCAGAGTTGATCTGGTATATATATATATATATATATATATATGGTTCTATATATATATATATATATATGATATTGCACACACACATATATATATATATATATATTATATATGTATATATATATATATATATTGAGTGTGACTGTATATGTATATATGTATGTATGTATATATATATATATATATATATATATATATATATATATATATATGATACCTGCTGGGCCAGTACGTATCCTTTCTGATCATCCAGTAATAAAAAGAAATATTTTCATATATATTTCCTCATTAATGATAAAGACAATGTTGGGATGGCTGAGGGAGACTCATTCAGCATGATTAATAATACAATATTTAGCACAGAAACTTCAGGAATTGCATGCTATATAAATATATATATATATATATATAATGATATTTTTATATATATCATATATGATTCATATCACATCAAGCGATTAATGCAACAAACGTCCTTTAATATCCTCACTTGTTGGCCGTGGGATTAAAATGCGCGTCACTGTAGTCCTGAGTCCTTGTCTTCCGTGGTTCGAGCCCACGAGACGACGAACTTATTATTAACTAAAAAATTTCCCTTCGGGTAACATATATAAAAATATATTATTTCCGAGGTAGAGCGAACTGGATATTAAAGGACGTTTGTAGCTTAATGCTTGTATGTATGTATGTATGCATGTATGTATATATGTATATATATATGTGTGTGTATATGTATATATATATGTATATATGTATGTATATATATATATATATATATATATATATATATATATATATATATATATATATATATATATATATATATATATATATGCATTTCAGAGAGAGTTGCAACAAAATACACTTTTGATTCGTTATATTAACGCTGAATCACTCTCCTGGCGCCAATTAAAAAGAACTGAACACAAGTGTAAAGATTATAAGAAAATACAAATGTACTGTTTTTTGTATGTCTCATAACAGAAACTAAAAATAATTATCCCAAGCCCTGTGAAAGCATTATCTGTAGAGAGACACCTGTATTGCATGCTACATTTAAACTTTAATATCATATTACCACCGTATAAATAGTAAACCAGCCCTAACAGGATGTGTTACACTACCATGTTATTTTATTTTGCTTTTGGAAGCATAAACTTACACACCCCAGCTACTTGACGCATGTCCCTTGAGATGACGGCTACGTATGAGATGAAGTCACTGATACATTTAGTATCCCCTAAGGAAGAGAGAGAGAGAGAGAGAGAGAGAGAGAGAGAGGATGCTGTGTCACGTCATTTAAGTACCTAGTAGATATCGTAATAACCCACTGCAAGTAATGGGGTCCCAACTTCTCACTCATTACCCGAAGAAAATATCATCATCACCTGTGTTTGACGGGGGCTAATAGTGCTGTGCCTTTCTCGTCCCGCCAGAGTTCAAAAGCTTCTTCTTTAGAGGACACAAAAGACGATTAAACGCTTTGAAAGACTTATTTCCTTTTGATTGTGATGTACAAGTGACAGTGATTGATCAGAAAAGCGTTACCCTTATAAAAGTGTTGTTAAACAGCCTCGTCCCGCCACCCCACCCCCTTCCCTTTCCAAATAGAAATAGGAATTCTTTGAACAGATCTTATTTTTAAGTCAGGAAAGCATACTTGAAGATGAATGCACACTTATTTTTTAAGTAGACAGGAACTTCAGAGGTATACAAATGCTTTTAAGGAAAGCAGACGTGTTTCAGATGTGAAATAAGGTTATTAAAAGTACATGCGTATATGTCTAAATAGTGTTTGCTTCGTAGATGATTTATAAACGTATTGGACAAGTTGACTACACATATGGGAAGCTTTAATCATTAGGTAGGCTATATAAGACCGAGTAAGCTAGATCTGGGTTCATCGGTGATGTTACCTTCGCAAATGTTAACAATAAACTAAAACTGCCAATATTAGTTACTAACCTAAGGCAGGCATGTTGGCTCCCCCCATCCTTACGCCAATTATAATACTTTCATATGGGATGGGATTTAAGAATACTCACCATGTGCCCTCATTATAGGTGGTGTTAAGGAATCGCGTTTTCTGGAGTCCATTAAGATCTCGTAGAGACAAGCTTTATGTCCAGTATAGCCAGTCTCAGTGGCGAATCTGATGCAGCGAATGTTCGTTCCGTGTCTCTAGTACGATAATTATTTTGCGGACGAGTGAAGAAAAATATCCAACAATAAAGATTCGATCAACGCATTAGAAGTATCCTCAGCCTATGCTAATAGAGCTCTATTTTATAGCATATGGTAAAAACTAAATTTGCTCGAAAATTTAGATATACAACAGCAACTGTCAGTACTCAGTTCCTGGAATGCAGGCTCCCATGTAGGCTTCCAGTAATATTTACATTAAATTAGCATTTTTTTTAAACAGAACGTTCTAGAAAATTAAAATATTTGCCAAAAGGACAATACTGAGTGCATTATTTTGACGAACATACTGTATATTACACGACAACTTCTTATGCTGTGTAATTTTGAGGAATGAATAAACGATGTGCAGCAGTTTCCGGATTAGGCTACGTCTATATAGTAGCGTATGTAGCCTTTCGGTGTTTACTGGAAAATGCACGGCTAATTAATGATTATCCGCCAATGAAAATGTTTGATTTGATTTACTGACCAAATAATTTGGCTGCATTATCATTAAACGCATTTAAGACGACTGCTTCTTGAAAGATGGATAGTACCAGGGTTGATAGTACTAGCGGCTTGACAGAACGAGCATTGCAGGGCAAAAACTCCATGTTGCAGGCACTTTAGTTTAAACGTATTTTCTATGATATCTATAAATTGGAAAGTAATTCGTTCTAATAGGGAAAAGGTTCAAGTTCAACCGACTGATCTATCAGCAATTCCCCCAAACTTGTTTTTGTGAGTTAGGTCTATCACCAATAAGAACAAAGTAATATCTCATTCTCACTCTGAGTAAATTCACTTTAAAGATTGTTAAATTATTTTATATGAAGAGAATTGGAGTCATATAACTACCGTTTTACTAATAATTTTCGTATGTGCCATCTGATAAACCTGATATATCAGTCACTACCGTGCTATCTCTGAACCCACTTTGTCAACCGAGTTCAGTATCACTATGGAAGGTGAGGTGGGTGGTTGCACTTTTGTAAGTTATCATCCGTGGGATATTAATTTCGGGGGCAAGAATAATTTCCCCTCATATTTTTCACTGCATAGGTCTGAAGCCGGCAAATGAATGCAGGCTATTAGGAAAGGAAGTACACTTATCCTAACTGAAAGCGTCATGAATGAAAATCTTCGTGCCAGACTGAAATGGCGGCAAAGCAACATACGAGAACGAGGGACTTTCGGATAACCAATTTATCCCGAGACGAGAGCCGTGGTCATGCCTTTCAGGGTAAGTCATAACCTTATGATTTGCGCTAATGCCGAAAAATTTGATATTTTGTTATTGTTCCGGTATGTAAACAAAAACAAAATTTTTTTGCTCAAGGAGGGTGAAAGTATTGTTTCGTGGTCTACCTTCGTTAGGTGTCATTTAAAGGAACAGCGTTCAAGGTATTTTAATCGTATAACGGTTTCACGTAAAAATGAAAGAAAAAAGTCCTAATCTTTTATTTGCGAGTCAAATTGAAGTAAACGAAACGAAAGGTAATTAGACAGTTCACAAATTTCTTTGTCAGAGGCATAGTTAGTAAGTTAGTCACAGACGAAAGGTTTCCACAAGCCTCAAAAGGACTGACTCGCGTGAGAGCACAAGTTATGCTCATATGTTTGAAGCAGTTATGGTAGCCACTTCCTGCAATCACAGTGGGAGGAATCGCCATGTCAAATGATGTCAGGTATTTGTTTACGGTTAACCTTATCACCTATACATGTTCTTACTGACTAAAGTGTTCCTTTTGTCTTTCACATTGCAAGGTGAGAGTCAGTGTTGTCCCTGTCGATGTGACAGCACACTGAACACACCTTTTGGAGTGTAGGCCTACACGCACGTGTGTGTGTGTATATATATATATATATATATATATATATATATATATGTATATGTATATATGTGTATGTATGTATGTATGTATATATATATATATATATATATATATATATATATATATATATATATATATATGTGTGTGTGTGTGTGTGTGTGTGTTCTTAAGTGCGAGACTGTACGAACACAACAATCTTTGTAGGAATAGTTTTCTGTCATTCAAGAAATGGGTGTCACTGGATTTGTTACCTCATCATTAGAGTTGTAATACTGATTACACACACATGTATATATACACGAGTGTATAATATATATATATATATATATATATATATATATATATATATATATATATATATATATAAGTTTGAAGCTGAAATATGTTTACTTTTATTTTTATTTTCAGGATTTGACGTTTTCTGCCCTTGACTCTGAAATGCACGTATTTGCCACAAGTCAGATTTTCAATTAATACAAAAGTCAGTGGGAAGAAAGCCCACTGCTTTTGTCTAGCCCAGGCTTCAAGCAAACAAGAAATTAACAGTCATGGAGGAAAGAGAGAGAGAGAGAGAGAGAGAGAGAGAGAGAGAGAGAGAGAGAGAGAGAGAGAGAGAGAGAGAGAGAGAGAGAGATTGGGTCCTAATCGAAAAAAGCAATAGATTCGCTTCTCAGAAGATAGAGGTTTGTAAAAGTCAGGAAAAACGGAGGCAGGAATCGAGCTGCAAAGCTTGTCAGCAGATTGAAAGAATCAGTAGTTGAACCGCGTAGTCCAAAGAGTGTACTGAATGAGCGTTACTAATCCATCTTAACTTTTCTTCTTACTCGTCTCTGTTGGTAAGGATTAGTCCAGAGGTCCATACTTGGCGGCTTCATGTACGGTACCCTTCAGTACTTTACCACTCCTACGGTCGGCCTATAGTCAAGGGCTTGATTGCGGCGTGAGTGTGTATTCTCGTGGTAGTGTTACCTCTTGAATAAGTCAAACAAATCAAGAAAGGTAAACAGTCAAGAATGCCTCAAGACATACGCAGCCATTCTAACAAGTTGTCTATAATTCAGCAAGTTATCTCGGCGACAAAATACAAAAAGGCCTTTGGGGTATTCAAGGAGAAATGAAAAACGGATTCAAAAACAGTGATTGCTAAGAACAAGTTATTTCATGAAGACTATAAACGGGGACCCACTTGATGGACTCGACTGAAAACCAACAGGAGGGCCTCTAAGGAAATAAACTAGAATGATGATGATGATAATTTCACGGAAACACCGTAATGTGTCTCAGTACTCTGAGATGTAGATATCAATAGTGCTAAATATAATACATATTTTCTGTTGGTCCTCAGGACTTTTTAGACTTTTTACAAAGTGCCCTTTCAGCTTAAATCTCCGCATCCCCATTCGTCGTCCTCTTTCGAACAACAGCTGTTGCTGCTGCTCTGCTACGAGACTCTTGAGAAGTGGGTTCCTCTTGGAGGACTTGTTCAAAAAAGGAAGCCGCTCTGGCCACCAGCAGCCGCTGTTCGGATGACAGTGGTGGCCGTGGCGGCGGCGGCAGCCTGCAAGACAGGTGGAGGAGAGAGGTTTATTATAATTGCCGACGTTCATTGAGAACTCGCTCGAGTTGACTGCCCCTACACCGTTACATTAGCTGCTCTTTCTTTCTTTCTTTCTGGCTTTCTTTTCTGTTTTTTATTTCATCTATCATTCTTTTGAATCTCCTGAGTCAGTTTCGTCCATCTTTGTTCTTTCTCCATTATCTTTATTTTTTTATTTCCTGCTCCAGTTTCTTATTCATCCTGCTAATTTTTCCTTGTCATCTCCTTTTGCAGTTTTTTTTTTTTTTTATTCGTTTCATTTATTCTTTTTCATTTGATGCTCCAAACTTAATCTTCCTTTGTCGTACACCTTCAGCTGTAGCCCTTCGTTGCGTGTTTATTTTTATTCATATACTTTCGTTCCCGCTTCTATTTCCTCTTCTTTGTCATCGACCCTTTATTCTTGTTCTCTTTTTCATCCCTTCCTCACATTTCTGAGGTTTATTATCCAGTTCCTGTATGCCATTTCGATGAGTCCATGAGACTGCTTAAGGAATGATTCTAGGTGAAGCGATAAGAGAGAGAGAGAGAGAGAGAGAGAGAGAGAGAGAGAGAGAGAGAGAGAGAGAGAGAGAGAGTTCATAGTTATAACAGCTATATTCAACCGTGTGAAAATAACGCAAGGACAATAGTAATGGTTTCCTTTCCTCCGTGATCTCACCTAGATAAAGGCTGACCATTTCCCTCCAACTCCTTAGATTATTATTATTATTATTTTTACGTTAAGTCGTTTCTCCTGACGGTGGTTGGGGGTTGGGGTTCCAGAGAAAAACAACATGGCGGTCATTATCCCATTTATACTTTGAACTGTTGAATTTTTTATGAATCTCCCCCTTTGCAGAGAACCTCCAAACCCTTACACACACACACACACACACACACACACACACACACACACACACACACACACACACACACACACACACACACACACACAGCCATTCACTTCTATCGTGCTGGCAGCCTTGCTCTTCTTTGATATCAAGGCCCTGTTGCTGTATTCCAATTTCTTGCCATTTATCGAGTCCTTTCTAGGTATTCCATCCCCCCTCCCCCCTCCTAACACTTTTCACTAGGCTATACTCCTTCATTCTTTCCACATGACCGAACCATTTTAAAAGAGTGTTCCATCGATTCCTATAGATAGAGAATTATACTATAAAGGGATTGGTAAAGGCGTAGGTGATCCCTTAAGGCGTATATGATAACATGAGGTGTTTGAAATTAACTCCTGGAGCCACTATCATTGTCTTGTAAGGTTTGTCAATATTGTCAAACCTTTAACTATATATTTTTGTTCAACTATTTCTTTCACATATGCTGGCTTTTTATCTCCTTTACGTAACTCTATATTTCTCACCATTTCCATTCTCGTGCTACATTTAATACTTAAACGGTTCATCACAACGGCTTCAATCTTTTTTCTTTCGCTGTTTCGCTAGCACTCAACATCCGCACTTAACTCCCAAAAAGGAGATTTGGCTTAACAGTTCCTAAAAACACTCCCATCGTGACTTCCATTGACACTGCAAGACTCTTCCCTATCTTTTGGACACACTTCTGCCTTCATTGCTTCACCTATTCTGTGACTCACCACTCTTCACATTAAAATCTTCCATTATATTTACTACTAAGTACTGTACATTTACGAATCAGGTGCTTTAATGCAACCATTCTTAATATTATTCATTGCTCGTTTTCTTGATTTTCCTCGATCTTCATAGCCTTAGTCTTGCTCACATTTACTCTCAGCTTTTAGTTTTCTGAAAAGAAAACTATTGAGATGGCTTTGTCTGTCCGTCCGCACTTTTTCTGTCCGCCCTCAGATCTTAAAAACTGCTGAGGCTAGAGGGCTGCAAATTGGTATCTTGTTCATCCACCCTCTAACCATCAAACATACCAAATTGCAGCCCTGTAGCCTCAATAGTTTTTATTTTATTTAAGGTTAAAGTTAGCCATGACCGTGCTTCTGGCAACGCAACAACACAGGCCACCACGGCCGACGGAGAGTTTCATGGGCCGCGGCTCATAAAGCATTATACCGAGACCACCGAAAGATAGATCTGTTTTCGATGGCCTTGGTTATACGCTGTACAGAAAACTTGCAAGTGATTTCAAACTCTCACTAGCAGGGAGTCTCTTAAAGTGTTAGTGTGTTTGTGTAAGTGAGAGACAAAGAGAGAAAGATGGAGATATTACACGCAGATTTACCGGAGGTCTTTACTTTACATTGTATTTTTATTATACTTTTATACTCGTATGTAGTTCCTTGTTGGGGGAGTCGGCTAGCACTCGCTAGGCCCGAGTTCGAGTCTCCGGCCGACTAATGAAGAATTAGAGGAATTTATTTCTGG
Source organism: Macrobrachium rosenbergii (assembly GCF_040412425.1). NCBI lineage: Eukaryota > Metazoa > Arthropoda > Malacostraca > Decapoda > Palaemonidae > Macrobrachium > Macrobrachium rosenbergii. Next base: position 41,760,242 of record NC_089754.1, on the reverse strand, counting down.
TGATAGAAATTCATTTCTCGCTATACTGTGTTCGGATTGTACAATAGCTGTAGGTCCCATTGCTAAGTAACCAATTGGTTCTTAGCACGTAAAATAAGTCTAATCCTTTCCTAGGAGGGCTGTTAATCAAGTGGTCTGGTAAAACTAAGCTATACTTAACTTATTTATACTTGTATGTGTTCAATATTACAGTATATCCTGCATTGCACTGCAGAATAATATTGGCGGGGATAGTTTTCCGTAAAGCTGATTTTTACCTCTCGTTTCCTGTAGTCTAATTCTTTAGTTTTATATTTTTCTTAACTTTTGGTTAATGTTTCAGTAGGTCTACGCGTTCCAATATAAGAAGAGATGATCTGGTACTTACTGCATCCTCAATAATTATAGTACCACTTCACTTCAAGTGAAAGCTTACCGTACATTTTGCTTAAGAATATTATTACTTGGCATGTTGCAAGCACAATTTGTTTGTGTTCTGCAACATATTCCCAGACGCGTTGCTTGCACAAACAGGACGAGCTAGGTTTAGGTAAGGTGTCTGGTTCACGTATTTAAGCTGACCAAATAACAAAGAAAGTCTTATCATTAGCTACCGGATCTCTCTCTCTCTCTCTCTCTCTCTCTCTCTCTCTCTCTCTCTCTCTCTTTGTATATATATATATATATATATATATATATATATATATATATATATATATATATATATATATATATATATATATATATATATATATATATATATATATATATATATATATATACATACAATATTTATACACATAATTGCAATAGCCACAATGCCCTCTTAACTTTTCGAATTCTTCGCGCTTTTTTGGATAAGCTTGTCACTAGAAAGCCTTCAGAACCAAGAGCAAGAAATTGAAGTGGTAATGTTATTGTAAAATGCGTATTCATATGTCTACTTGAGAGAGAGAGAGAGAGAGAGAGAGAGAGAGAGAGAGAGAGAGAGAGAGAGAGAGAGAGAGAGAGACGATGGACCGTAGTTATTCAAACCACTTCCTGTTTTTCAGCGAAGATTTGTCAGGAAGAAATCAACAGAGCGACATTTACAACCCTGAGTGGTGTTGTTGGTTAATCGACATTCTATCCTATTACGCGGACGAACTTCTTCTCTGTACACCTTAGTGATACGTTTGCTTTTCTCCATTACTTCTGTTCAGTTTTTTTCCTAGATTATTTTAATTTAGAATTTAAATTAATTTTGTTGTGTCCATTTTCCCTATTTTTCGTTTTCGTAATTTGACCCTTACTACCATACATTGGAATTCTCTTTCTGCCTTTTCCCCTTAAACTGCAGTCTTCTTTTCTCTAAGAAGCAGATCTCCTTCATCGGGATTAAACTTCACTTTTTCCCCTCATCTTATTTGTTCTTTACTTACAAAATCTGGCAGCTCTAGATTTTCTGTCAGACTGCCATTCTGTCTGCCTGTCACCATCTGTCACACTTATCTTGTCATCACAAGTCCTTCTGAGTGGCTGAAGACATTTGAGTCATCACGCGTAATTTTACATGAAGGGGGATCGTATGTCTTTTAAGATTGCCTGTCTGTCATTGCACTCCTAAGAATTTTTTGGTTTAAAATTTTTTTTTTTATCCTTTATGGTTATGCGGGGACCATGACCATTGGTGAAATCAGGGTTCTCAGTTCCGCAGAGTTTATACGTTTCAGAAACCCTACCGTAAATTTAAGCTAAAACTAAATTAGACTTCATATTTGGCATGCATTATCTGCCACTGACACCCCTTTCAGATGACAACAAGGTCAGTGACTTTGTAACCTTGGCCATGACCAGACCTGCATACCAAAAATAGCCCGAAGCATTGCTGCTTCACAAACATACGTTGTCGGGAGGAAATTTGAGTTTTTCCCTTGCAGGACTTCTCAACATTTCATCAACCGAATGCTCTTGGAGAGGAGTTGGTTTGTGGTCGAAAGGTCACAGGTATTGGTTTAGCATTCTCTTTCAAACTGTTTATCTTTTCTTGCGTCGTGGGCTGGGCTAGTTATTAAAAGTTGCTTGAATCTTCTGTGTTGAATAACAATCTAGAATAAATTCATCTTCGTTACTGAATTTAAATTGTGAGGAAACATCTAGATATACATAAATCTTTTTCTGTTTCGTTGGTCAACTTCCCCACTTATTAAAAACTATTTTTTTTCTTTGTATTTTGTTCCTAATACATATTTTTTTTTACATATGCGTTCTCAGTCGGGGGATTTGTAGGTTTAAAGGATTTTCTGTTCAGGTATTAATATTTTTTTAGTCATTCTATAATTTAGATATATTTGCGTTTATATGAAATTTAGAAAATTATGTATTTGATCATTTTTAATTCTGATACATGTATGTATGTATGTATGTATATTATATATTATATATATATGTATATATATTTTTATATATATGTGTGTGTGTATTTATGTATGTATGTATGTATGTGTATATACATATATATATGTATATATATATATACACATATATATATATATATATATATACATACGTTCATCACCTAAGGATGCATAAGCTATTGCTACCAGTCATCGGTTATAAATAGGGGGGCAGAGTTGTAAGCGATAGTGCGCTAGAACTAACCAGCCATCAAGGAAGTAGTGCAGCAGATCCTTCACGGCAAAACAGGAAAACGACTTCTCCTCTTGAGGAAAACCTCAAGTAATCACTCGAACCAGGAAGATTTTTGACAAACTTAGATCACGTCACCAAGTCTGAGCAATTGCGGACTTAGTTTCTCGGGAAGCGTGCCATGAATGGCTTAGTTAAACTTCTGCGTTCGTAAAAGCATCGTCAGTGCTTTTGAATACGATTTCGACGTAAGGAGCAGGTTAGAAGTGTACTGAAATTCCTTAATGCTTTGCAGTGCCAGGTGTTTTGCTTTAGAAAATAGACCAGCCTTCTGGGTTGCAACGGATTAAAGCGACCTTAAATGAATTAAGAAAATAATTGCAACGATGAAGGAATTTGTTTCAACTACTGAGGCAAATGGTGAGCGGAATAGAACTTTTCAGGTGGAATGAAAATGAGAGTGTCATTAATAGGAAGGGAGCGAAGCCATCAAGAAAATAAGAACACAATGTGAGTGAAAATCAAGACGGTGTATAAAGGAAGCGGAGGAAACAAATGTTTAAAGGAAAAAAAATACAGGACCATACAACTTGTAAGATATTTCCACTTAAATCCGTGTTAATAAAATACTAACCTGTTTCAAAACCAGACTATCGAAAATTGATCAGAATGGAGGGTACGGCTCCAGATATTATTAATCATCGGGTTGTCCGAGGATTGGACCAAGGAACAATCATTCTTCGTGCTTACATTGGGCGAAGGGGTGGGAGAAGCTGGTCCCAGACTGGACGACGGAAAGCCTAAATATGGAGTTTTTTAAGCAGGATGTTGTTCCACAGGGAAAGATGAATTATACACTTTCTTATGTATATAGTAGTGTATCCACTTCCAAAAAGGACGGTAGTACAAAGGAAAGTCCGGACAGGGTAAGGACTCTTCATTCTTCGTGCTTAATAGTGGCTAGCTCCCGTAGGAGGTGGTTCCGTCAGTGCAGCTCACGTGGTGTACTGTAGGCATTACTTAAGGGTCTTTGCAGCGTCCCTTCGGCCCCTAGCTGCAACCTCTTTCATTTAGTTTATTGTACCTCCATTCATATTCTCTTTCTTCCATCTGACCATCCACCTTCTCCTAACAATTGTTTCATAGTACAACTGCGAGGTTTTCCTTCTGTTACACCTATCAAACCGTCTTACTGTCAATTTCCGTTTCAGCGCTGAATGACCTCATAGGTCCCAGCGCTTGGCCTTTGGCCTAAATCCTATATTCTATATATCAATAGTGGCTAGTAGCTGGTGAGACTAGCCCTAGCTAGGATACCCATGGACCACCATCTCGAAACCTGGATCAAGGTACTTTTGCCCTGCCAGTTTAATAAGAGCCATCAGCAAGAGAAGCTGCCACAGGTTAGTTTTCTCAAAGAGTCCCGTCCTGACCTTGGTGTAGTGGTGATAGTGAAGTTATACACAAAATGAATGTATTAATACACATTGTGTTATTATATATAATACATACATACATACATACATGCATACACATATAAATATATATATGCATATATATAAATATATATATATATATATATATATATATATATATATATATATATATATATATATATATATATATATATAATATTTGCATATGCAGGCAAGCTTATGAATCTATGCATGCATTGCAGCTAGAAGATATATTTGACAGTAATTGTTGTCTCGTTACTCACCGGAGCCACCTCATGTGAGGCAAATGACTTAATGGGAAATATATTCACGTTCGACATGAGGTTAATAATCTCATTTTTAAGAGCCCTGCCGAGAACAAGAAGGCTCTATCCCTCTACATGGGAAAAAAGGTGTGTGGTTTAAAAAAAAAAGTGCATATATGAAACATTACACGAATCTGTATCTATAATACACAGTCCCGCACGCACAAACATCTCATTAGGACAGAGGCCCTCAGACAGCAGCAGCTGTCAGCCACTCAGACCATCGAGCCGCCCGCAAAATCATCCTTAATGCCAAGAATGGCATCGTCCTCTGTGAGGTTATTCAGGGAATTAGCATCCGTCTCCGCCAGACACCAGAACCGACAGCGCGAATTTAATAAGTTTGGTTTTCAGGCCCAGAAAGGTTTATGTTTTTAGATTGCAATAGTTTTTTTTCGGTATTGGCATGAAGTGAAGATTTGTCGATCTTAAATCTTATACACATTTTGTGTTTATATATATATATATATATGTGTGTGTGTGTGTGTGTGTGTGAATGTCTTTTACTGTAATACAGCAGTATAATATGAAGATAATAAGACCCATAAAACACTATTTGAACGTTGCAACCATGCATTTCGAGCACTTCCTTCTGTGCTCGAATATATGATTGCAACGTTCAAATGGTGTTTTAAGGGCCTTTGTATCTTCATATATATATATATATATATATATATATATATATATATATATATATATATATATATATATATATATATATATATATATATTATTTAAGATACAAGTGTACTGATATTTATGTACGTATGACTAAATCTCTGATGCTTGCACTTGCATATTTCTAAAGCTTCATTTTACAATTTTAAATTTTATTTAGACGTGGAGAGTTACATGGAACAGGAGAGGTGGTATTCATCCTCAACATGAGTAATTCATTTCCTTAGCCGTATGACATCAGACAGATCGTTTGTGAGTCCTCTCTACTCTTAGGACTAGATAAGACTCGGGAATTCCCTGACTTCCTCTCTAATCCCAGTCCTCCTTTCTTTCCTCGTTTAATAGTCAAATCTGTTCTTACGCCATCAAAGGTTCATTGACCTTAATCGTCTACATCCTTGCCTCTTGCATGAATGTTGAATTTCGGCGGTTTGTGGCCTTTCTCAGGTTCTTTCTCATAATCACCAAAGTATTTACAGAAAAATCAACTTAGCTATTCTTAAACAGTTAATCGAAGCCAGTTATGCAAATGAGAAAACGAGATAATGACCGTGATCAACTGTAAATACAAATAAGTAAGATAGCAAGATCTTAGTGAGTTCAAGTAGCTGAATTAAAACAGTCTCGCGAAAGAAGGGAAATTAAAAAAAAAGAGAGAGAAAGGAAACTTGCGGTTATGAGAATTCACACACGCAAACTCACTTACCCGCTTCAGGAAGATTCTTAAGCGACATGTGTGGTACTCTGTAAGCAATTTATGATAATTCAAAGGACATCGGGCTTGAAGGTATAACTGCCTAATCTTACGTCTGGCAAGAGGGAGTGACGTTAATTGAGCAGTAAGCTCTGATCCATAGGAGCAGATGACGCTCTTCTTTACAAGTATACCATAATGATCGGAGGTATAAATATAACGTTGGATTCCATATGCTGAAGAAAATTGGAGTTTATGACTCAAATATATATTCATACAATTGTTGACTAATGGGCCAAAGAAGGACACCAGTCCTTTTGCCAGTGGAAGTAGTGGGTGGATCATGTAGCAGTCATGATTTTAGGGATCCATGTTAATCAGTGGTCTGGCTCCGTAGGGGGTTAGTGCCGTCAGTGCACCTCACGTGCTGCACTGTAGGCTTTACTTAAGATTCTTTGCTGTGTCCCTTCGTTCCTTAGCTGCAACCCCTTTCATTCCTTTTACTGTACCTCCGTGCATATTCTGTTTCTTCCATCTTATTTACCACCCTCTCCTAATAATTGTTTTTATGTCAGTGCAACACAGTGTAGTATAGGATAGGTTTGTTTATTCTTTTGAAAGTCTTTTAGATTTATGTGCTTCCGACATTTTGAGTGGAGAAACAAGATGACCATGGTTTTAATTTAGAAGTTAGTCAGCAAGTTCTTGAGTAGCCGTGGTTGCTTTAGTTTAAACTGGCCTTATGCCAGCACGAGCTCTTCCTCTTAGCTGCGTAGAAAATGTATCACAGTTGTGTGAGGCACTTGTAAGTTCTGATTCAGAATCCATGTGAATCAGTAAGCTCTAGGGTAACCCTTGTGGTTGCACCAGAATGAGTGACAGAACTGTACTATCGTCAGGCTTGATAATCAAGTTGAAAGATTCTTTCATCAGATTCTCTCATCATACTTCCCCACAGGACGATTCTTGATCAGCGGAGCTTAGCTTTTCTGCATCATAATTTCATGTGCACGTATCTGGGTCTTTCGTGGTAATTTGTTGTGATAAGGTGTTTTACGATTAAAATTCTTTTGCTTAGCCGAGTATGACAACAAGATCTGCTATCACATGGAGCGCATAGGTGGGGGAAGTGTTTGCAGAAGTAACAGTCAGTCAACATATTTTGATGGGAAGACAATAGATTAAAACACGATCTCTGTGCACGATATGTGAACTCCCATAAATGTGGGAAGACAATAGATTAAAACACGATCCCTGCACACGATATGTGAACTCCCATAAATGTCTGTTGCTAGAACGAGCATCTCATGAGAATCGCCCGTATTAGTCACAGAGGAACGGAGTTAATGAGAGAGAGAGAGAGAGAGAGAGAGAGAGAGAGAGAGAGAGAGAGAGAGAGAGAGAGAGAGAGAGAGAGACGCGAGTAAAACAGATGGTAGACACACATTCGATTAGTCTTCGCAAGATTTCCTCTTCCACCATCCTTTAGAGGACGCATTAGGACACTATAAGTCAATGACATCGTCTTTTTTAAGAGTCCGACTGGCAGATTCTTTCTTCTTCATGGTCACCTGATTCGTCCTCTTGGGTTTTTAATGTAGCTTAGATAGTTCTTACCTCCGTCGGCGAAGTTTAATGAGGATCTGCTTCTATAAGTGTCTGTGTACATAGGAGTATGCTATCAGTGTATATCGAAAATGAGTAATCAGAATTATCTTGAAACTTGAAACACCTCGGGATTATCACCTTGCGGGAAAAGTCAGTTTAGTATTCATGATTTTGCTATGGAATCTTTCTCAAATCTGAGCCAACGTCTCCCCAAGGTTAATCATCCCAAAATTCTCTCCTAATGTATATATCTGCCAGATTTCATTAAATTTTGTTCTTCAATTCATGAGATATCTTGCAAACAAAATGAGACTTGGATTTTCTCCGGTTTAAATGCTTCATTATCTTGCCACAAATATGAGGGACCTTTACGAAGGTATATTCCCTACTGAGTGCTCTCTTTTATTAAGGTCTTTTCTCTAATCTTATGAATTCTTGCTGAGTAACCTTTCTTTATCATTCTTATTTCATTCCCATTTAATCCTATTAGAACAGGCGTAAAAATGTTATTTTAGATTCCATCTAATGTTATCTAGATTAACTATGCTGAGGAAAAATATTACTTATATAGAATTTATGATTTCTAGCCCTCCCACTGAACCATATTTAGCCTCAGTTACTGGATTTATAAAAAAATTAAATTAAGTTTCAATACGACCATGAGATGGTCAATCTTGACCTCATCTGTAACAAAGTTAGAACATAATTTTCGTTTTTGACTCATCCTTCTATTAATTTTGATTTGGGTCACGCCAGGGATTTGCTAAACATTTTAGCAATTACAGACTTACCACAAAGGCTTACACCATACCATATTCGTAAAGGAGAACACAAGTCATTTCTTTTATTTCGACTAACGTCAACCAGGAGTAGGCCTATGTGGGTCGTAAGAACAAACCTGAACCTTTTAAGTACTGGACATTTTTTATCTGATTAAAAAAAATGTAGTATTCTAAGGAAATAATTCTGGAACAAAACTGAGTTGAAAACATATGCCTTATCGGTAAAGCTAATGCAGTACTAAAGGGAATAATTAATTAGATAATGCAGAAACGTGTCCTCTGTTCCTTAATACCAGGAGTTTTTGATGTTAGAAAAACAGGAAGGCATATAGAGAGTATAATTCACTAACTATACTTTATATTTATAGATTCAGCATGCTTAATCTTATTCATTAAGAACGATAAGTGGCAAAAGCGTTTCTTGACATCTATGAAGTCGTAATTTAAAAGTTTTTTGTTTAAGGTGTAGAGACAGGCCTGGCATGGCTGCTTAAAATAACACGGTCCCTTTAGAAAAGGTCAGCTAGAGACCGCTGAAATATGTAAACTGGGTCGATGATATTTGGTGTGGTGACCCCAACTTGTAATAAGCCAATCACTTTTATATTTTTTCTTTAAAATTCGATTGCCATTTTCTTTATGTAAATTTATATAATCTCTTAAGCAAGGAAACTTTCACCTACAGATTCTGTAATATTGCTTTGAACTATTTATTCATTGTGTACTCAGGTTACAGTGACGGCATTCCTTATATTATACTAACTCTTTAGTGCCCTTCCTAATTATCTGCTTATGTTACCTTGAATGTCCATGTTTTATGCCATGAGCTGTTAAGATAACAGCAAGGTATGATTATTTCAAGTTGGTGTTGGAGCATATATCTTTTATTTAACATTTATTTTCCTCTTTCCGCTTTCTCTTCTTGATACAAGTATATTCTGTTCTGTGTAAGCTTACTTTTAGCCTTGTTCCATCTGAATGTTAGCTCATTTTAGAATAACAGTAAAAATTCCAATTACATCTTAAACCGGCAATATCAATAGATATTTTTAGAACTTGCAATGCATCTTTATCATTAAGTTTTATTTTTTCCTTCTTGGTGATGAATTGACAAAAGCCAGAATTGACGCAACATCAAATTAGAATCATCCATGGGTTGTTAAACATCCTCTTCAGAAAAATTCCGGCGTGATTGCAAATCCCTTCAAGAGCTTTTTATTTATCAACGTAATAGCTAGGCTATTAAGGCACAGCCTAGCGCTATCTCGACGTTTCGAGATAAAGGCAGATGATGGAGGTTTAAGTTCCCTTCATCAGGCTTCGTCGTCATGATTTGCTTTGTTAAAGAGAGTGATGGTGCAGGATTCCCAGGGGACGATGGAGTGAAGAAGTGGGAGAGAAGTTATAGCTGGCAAAACTAGCTGGCTTTGGTTCTTAAGTTTGTTTACGATCAGATTTGGAAATAATGTCCGAGAAATTATAGTTAATGTATTTCGACCAAGATTCTCATGTTTATGTAAACTTTTGCGGATTTTATTTCGTGGTGGTCTGATATCTTCATTCTGTTCTAAGTTGTTATTTATCAGATTTATATTTGTAGAATGCTTAGAGATAAGAAAAGGAAAAATAGTGATTCAGTCTTCCCTAAATCATCTCAGGAATATGCTAGATGAAATTGACTTTGTAAAAGAATGAATTTTGCCCCTCAGGCGATTACTTAATTCTTTGATATAAAATCAATTGCATTATTATTATTATTATTATTATTATTATTATTATTATTATTATTATTATTATTATTATTATTATTATTATTATTATTAGTCAGATAACCACACAACTCTGTCACTTACAGGCTCTCAAATATGTGTCGACTGAAGGATTAGGTCAATATGGGAAATATTGGAGCAGGACATAGTTAAAGAAGCTGAACAGAGAGAATAGGTCATAGGGAACAAACGAGAAGTTGAAGACGGAACAGAGGTCAGCTCGTGGAAGAAGGAACGCCGTACAATCTTCCGAACGACTCTTCGTGCAGCGCGCAACTTAAACTGTAAGTGGAACATTTTATTTAGATATTATATTTTAGAGTAAGTCGATCGTAAGGTCCAGAATTCAACCGCAAGTTATTATTTTTGTTCGGTTTCCTTATTTCACTGTTTTCAAATGCCTTTACTTACTTACTTACTCATTATTCTTCTTCAGTTGAGGTGAGAACCGACTCACGCATGAGTCTGGCATTTTTGAGGTTTAATTTGTAGACGAATGAATGAGAAGCTTTACATTACCGCTTATGGTAGCTTCGTAATTTGGTTGCCTCAGCAGGATTGAATGGTCTTTACTGTCCCTCTTCTAAAGCAACGACCACTCTCAGTTCATAGGAGAGTAATGTACCTGTGTGGTTATGTCTTGACTTACTTTCACTAACGAAGTTTGACATTATATGCAGTAACTCTTGTTTGTTGTCCACAAGATATCTCAGACAATTATTGATGGATTTTAATGTAATTCCGTGCATGGGTGATCTGTGGGCCAAAAGAAGGCTTGGGTAGATTCAGAGACGGAGCAGCATCCAGATGCGTATCTAAGGTGTTTTGTACTGGAACCCTTTCAGTCCTTTTTACTCCATTTTTCCTTCCATTTTTATCTCAATGAAAGCAGATCTTACATCTCAGGGAAGTGGAAACGTATTTAATATAAGAAAAATTGGTAAAAAAGAATTTTTCCCTCAGCCGTCAGGTACCGCGATAACCTGCTACAATAAACTCCGCCAACAGATTCTGATAAATGTGAACCATAAAAATGAAATCATCTCTTGACATTAAGTCTTTTATATAATATATATATAAACTGTACTTACATTAATTTGTAATACAATGGAAGCTAGGATAAATCCTGGGTGTGCAGATGTAGTTTTTTATTTCTATAAAAGAATATTGTGAGCTCACTCAGAAAAGACATAAGGTGTATCGAATGCCTACTTGTACACAATCAATGTACATCCATGCTAACACAAATAAGGAAGCATTTTTTCCCGTTTATTATTTAGAGTCCTAGATTACAGAACGGGACTCGAATTCGTCAGTGACCAGACAATTGCCTGAATTTTATTAATTTTATAAAATAAGTTCCCATTGTAATCATCTTTCCCTAACATGTACAAAACTTCACGTCGAAGGAAATTTGTACACAAATAAAACAAGTATAAAATGCGCCGAAGTTTCTTCGGCGCAATCGAGTTTTCTGTGCAGCCGCTACAGCGTATAATGAAGGTCACCGAAAATAGATCTATCTTTCGGTGGTCTCGGTATAATGCTGTATGAGCCGCGGCCCATGAATCTTTAACCACGGCTCGGTGGTGGCCTATCCTGTATCGTTGCCAGACGCACGACTATGGCTAACTTTAACCTTAAATAAAATAAAAACTATTGAGGGTAGAGGGCTGCAATTTGTTATGTTTGATGATTAGAGGGTGGATGATCAACATACCAATTTGCAGCCCTCTAGCCTCAGTAGTTTTTAAGATCTGAGGGCGGAAAGACAAAGCAGGCGCAATAGTTTCCTGTTACAGAAAACTAAAAACAACATTCAAAGACACTGCATATACGAAATTTGAAATTTGGAATAAAATTGTCTGAGAAAAAATTAAACATTTAAGACTGTTATTCGCAAACTGACCGGACACCAAGAGCTACTAAGGATGATGTACAGTGTAGTCAATGAGTTTAGTGATTGTGCTCATCATACGTTGCGTGTAGGAATGTGACTGAGGGTCTCTAAGCTTCTCGTGCACTTCATTAAAAAGATGAATTATACAAAATGTTTCCAACAGTAACAGCAAGACGACCAGGTGGTAAATTATTAAAGCACATGTAAAGGGAGGCGGAGTTACATGCAAAACATATATATATATATATATATATATATATATATATATATATATATATATATATATATATATATATATATATATATATATATATATTTCATATATATATATATATATATATATATATATATATATATATATATATATATATATATATATATATATATATATATATATATATATATATATATATATATAGATAGTGATGACTGTAAAATATTTCCTGTTAAAACAGAATTCCATCTAATAAAAGGACCCCATAAAAACGCTAAAAGGTAGAAATTATAGCGTTGTGTTTCGAAGACAGCTGTCTCCCTCAAATGACAGGTAAACCACCTCCCCAAAGACTAACAAAACACAAACGTTCTGTAAGATATGGCCGACAGAGCTTAGCTATTTCTAACCACATAAATAATCATAATCATAGACTAAAGTGGAATATTTCACGTATAATTTATAGCATCAATCGTCGGTTCAAAAGCCAGATGGTAGAATCAGCACTGATTAAACAAAGAAATATGATGAACCTCTCAAAAGGAGCCTGAGATTCAGATCTGATTGATAAAATCTTCCTCTAACCAGCATTTGAGAAGGTTAAGAAGCTGTCAACAGGGGTAACGTAGCGGACGACTTATGGAAGAGGAAGATAGTCGTCTTCGAAATATAACACTATAATTTGACGTTTTTATGAGCTCCTTTTGTTACATATATAGTGTGTATATAAATGTATACATCCACGCATGTTATAACAGTATATATAATTATTTTAACAAATAAAACCCGTTATTAACAACGTGACCAGTTAAAAAAAATAAAGACAAAGGAAAGCTTAAGAAGGCGGTAGAAAATGTAAGAAAATCAAGAAAAAGTTTCACGAAAGTCCTGCAACATTTTCCTATCGTGGAGAACAGGTGGAAGGTCATGGACGATTTCTGAAAGGAGCAAAACGCAATTGGACAGTGTGTTGTGTCACTCAGTCTACTTTAATAAAATACAGCTGCTTTCTATACGTGTTTGATGATTGGCGTGTGTATCGTGTGTCTCATTCACACATGCACACAAGGTTACGGGCGTCTTTTGCTTGCTTGACGGTCAAGCAAAAACTGGCAATACCGGAGATTCGATTCGATTCGCACTGTTTCTTCGAACCCCATCAGCGGTCTGTTATCATCTCGAAAGCAATAGAACTGAAATCATCTGTTCTGTCCGGCTGTCTATTAACACTTTCAGATTGCGTCCCAGCCCCCACGGCTCCGCCGCAGCTTGCTGAATTGCAACGACAAACGTGGAGATCTTAATAGAGGTTTTTATGCAAACAAATATTGTTCGCGAAAATTGCCAACCTCGCGCCTTTGAATTTCCGAGCTGTGGGTTTTACTCAGAGGGGTCTGGGGAAAATATTTTTTGGAGGCGTTGCTTTCATTTGAGCGAGCTTCTTCGGTTCTGTTCTCGATGAATTGAAAAGTTCAAATGCCATTCAATTCTGTTTAAAAAATGCTCTCTTCTTTTAAGAGACAGGGCAAAGGCTTCTTTAATGGTTGAGTCTCACCTGTCTTTTATACGTTTTCTTATTTTTATATTACCGTACTCGATAAGAACAAGTAAAAAATGCGCCGAAGATTCCTCAGCGCAATTGAGTTTTCTGTACAGCGTATAATATAGGCCACCGAAAACAGATAATTCTTTCGGTGGTCTCGGTATAATGCTGTATGAGCCGCGGCCCATGAAACTTTAACAACGGCCCGGTGGTGGCCTGTCAATATAATTGCCGGATGCACGATTATGGCTAACTTTAAACTTAAATAAAATATAAACTACTAAGGCTAGAGGGCTGCAGTTTGGTATGTTTGATGATTGGAGGGTGGGTGATCAACATACAAATTTGCAGCCCTCTAGCCTCAGTAGTTTTTAAGCTCTGAGGTCGGACGAACAGACAAAGCCGGCACAATAGTTTTCTTTTACAGAAAAATAAAAAGGGTTAGGTTGGCCTTGGCCATCCCAGTGGCTTCTTCACTTGAGAAAAATGGAACTGTCTTTCTCTTCCTTTCTCCTCTTACCAAATAGCTTTCCATTGAATTTGGGTCGAAAGTTTTAAGAAGCTCTACAGAATACAATCGATGTTCGACCATCACGTATATTGGCAGGTTTTGTCAGTCAGCCATTTATGGCTCTGCTTTTAGCGTGTTCGTTACGGGGTGCCTGATTGCTTGCGTCTCTTCTTTGTTCAAGAGAGCTCCAGCTGGGATTTTGGAATGCGTCGGGTGCGTTTATTCTCGTAATGAGTGTGGGATGTGAATATTTATTCACAGAAATACACACACACAAACATATATATATATATATATATATATATATATATATATATATATATATATATATATATATACATATATATATATATTGCTATACTATATATTTTCAAGGAAAGTGTAGTAAGGGAATATCAATTTAAAGTGGCATCAAACTATCACTAGAGGATATATATATATATATATATATATATATATATATATATATATATATATATATATATATATACATATATATATACATATATATATACATTATATATATATATATATATACATATATATATACATATTTATACATATATATATATATATATATATATATATATATATATATATATATATATATATATATATATATATATATATATATATCTACTCTAGTGGTAGTTTGATGCCACTTTAAATTGATACTCACTTACTGCACTTTCCTTGTATACAGTATAGCAATAATAACAATAACAGCTTTAGTAGTAATAATAGTGAATAAAGGAACATTATAAACAGTGCTCTCCACTGAACTCTGCGAAACATAGGAATGACGAAAAAAAATCTTTATTAGTCTCGTAACTACGGAGGACAGAGAGGTGCTTGAATAGCACAACCTGTAATCAGCTGTTGAAACGCAACCCGTAACCAGCTGTCGAAGGAAGCGGCACCAGATGGCCAGAGGGGAGCTAACTAGTCCCAGCTTCCGGTATGAATGAAAGACGCTAATGATAGATCCTGGAAAAAAAAAAACCACAGGCGCTTCTTTCCTGTCTGGGCGACTGAGAGAGTATCAGGGAGGCTCTCGGGAAGAAAGCGTGTTTGGTCGCTGGTATAGCGGTGGGTAGTGTCGTGGAATGCCACTCTGATGTCATGAGTTCGCGCCTCCCCCAGGGCGATGAAAAATCACTGGTTCTGTATCATGATCAGTTACTGCCGCAGTGTGGGGTCTGTGGTGGGAGGTTTGAAACCAACATAATATTCGGAAGCTTGAATTTTAAGTCAGTGGCTCCCCTGGGGTTGTTCCATAAATAGGTTTCATCTACTGAATAAAAAAAAATATGTACTAGAAATGATAATAAAATGCTTGTGCAAGCAGATGAAGTCGTATCCCCGGAAACCTGTACAGTGAGGTCCGACTCAGGCTACGTTAGGTTAGGTTAGCTTAGGTTATTTGGTAAATGTGTTATCTGCTAATGATTAACGTAGCTAATAGTGCGAAATAAATACAAGATGCCAGAGCCCAATATAACGGCGACGATAAGTAAGATTGTAATGCAATTTGAAAGCACATCTTAGAAAGGGTTTCTACTGACGATAAAATTAAATTGATAACAACGTGAAGTTCATGATTTGCCGATTGACAGACAGACAGACAGGCAACGCAAAAGGTTATTTTACATTGCATGAAAGGTTGAAATAACAGGTTTAATGGTGGCATAGGGAAGAACTGTCCATCACTGTGGTGTTCTAAAGTTTTACCATCTTGTACACCTCCTCCGTGCATCGCCTTCACGAACTTACTTCGCATGTGCAAAAAATTCGTGTACAGTTAGTGTCAATGCGGTTGTACGAAATTATGTAGTAGTGTAATTTGTTGTTTTAAAAACATTCATTAACCCAGTACAATAGATTGCTAAAATTGCAGATGGTAAGACAATGAAGCTCATAATTCCAGTACATTCGTAGGGCCACCGGTATGAGATTTTTATTTTATATTACGTCTCTTTTGGGCTCTCACTGGGTGTAGAAAAATATCTCATTCGCTTTGTACAAAATCACCTTTTCATTAGGTGCACGAAGCGGTTAAAGTTTTGGCAGTTTTCTTTCTACACAGGGGATCCATCTTTTATTCAGCAGTTAAAGGCCCGTTGTATTTTATATTCTACAGAGTAGTATATAAATACTTTATATATTTATGTATATATATATGTTTGTATATATGTATATGTATATATATGTATGTATATATATAGATTTATAGATATATATATATATACATTTATATGTATATGTATAGTTATACATTTATATGTATATATACATAACATATATATATATATATATATATATATATATATATATATATATATATATATATATATATATATATATATATATATATCACTCAGAAGAGGCTTAAGGCGTGTTTTAACATATAGCCATGACTCATAATAATAACTAGAACATTTGATCACCTGTGTGCTCTGTGCCTCTGAGCAAGGGGTCAATACACTCTCTATTTCTGCTGTTATTTTTTTGTTATGAGTCACCTCTAGCCTTGGCAAAATAATGCGTCTTCGTTTCTTTGATTGGTTTTCTGTATTCAAGGCATCATCCTCTCAATTATTTTATATAATTATTATTATTAAGTGTCGAACTCATATTGGCATCGATGCCAGAATCTGTCAGGCAAGAGATGGTGGGAGATGGTGACCACGCAACATAAGTTGAATAATGTATGAAGTGTGACCAAAAATCATTGTAAAGTTGAATTGAAACTTGCGCTGTTATACAAAGTGTCAATCGCTTTTTTTTCTTCAGGGGAGAAGGACACTGGTAATTACTTAATTGAGATAACTGTCGTTTTCATTAAAGGACAAAATAGACAGTCGTAATCTCGTAACTAGAGCTTCATTTTTCCTTCAGGTGAAAAAGTTATTGTTGAGTTTTTACTCGATATGTCAGGCGCTTTTCTTAAAGGACATTGGTAATATCTCAGTTAAAATATCTGACGTTTTTGTTTTAAAATAAAAGAGATTGGAAGTCACTCGGTTAAAGAGCCAGTCGTTTTTTTCTGCACTGATAATGTATAAATTGAAATGTTCGTTTTTCCAAAAAAAAAAAAATGAATAAAGACATTTGTAATCCTCCAAAGTGTCAGGCATTTTCTTCAGGAAAAAAGGATATTGATAGCCTCTAGATTAAAATGTTCGTCGTTTTTCCTTCAGCAAAAGTATAATAATCTCTTGATTGAAATCTTAGTCGCGTTTCTTTTATGAAAAAACAGACATTGATAATTTCAGAGTCGAAGTGCAAGTCGCTTTCTTCAAGTAAAAAAAAAACGAGATTTATGATTTTTTAAGATAAAATGTTAATCAGGGAAAGATATGAGCGTTGTCGGTTTGTTAAGTAGAATGTCGTTCGTTTTATCCTAAGCAATAATACCTTGATAATTTCTGACTTAAATGATTATCACTCTTATCTAAGGGAATAAATGGCACTGATCATCCCTGAATTAAAATGTCGGTCGGGTTGCCTTCAGAAAAAGAGCATAATGATTCCCAAATAAAAATCAGTTAATTAACCTTCTGGAAAAAAGTCATGTACTATCTGTAATTGAGCATTAATGATTCCCAAATAAAAAATCAGTTAATTGATCTTCAGTAAAAAAGTCATTTACTATCAGTAATTAACACGTTGTTGTACCGCATTAATCCGTTTCCATTAACAGAGGGGTGGCTCCCAAGTAAAGACAGACAGCAGTCACTGTCATATTCACACTTAACATGCTAAATCATGGATGAAACTCCTGTAAGGAACACTTCCATAACTTTAGCCACTTCATGTATTTTCTTGGAAGGCTAACCAACTGTGTCAAAAAAGTTAAGTATACCTCAGTTTAACCAGGCCACTGAGCTGATTAACAGCTCTCCTAGGGCTGGCCCGAAGGATTAGATTTATTTTACGTGGCTAAGAACCAACTGGTTACCTAGCAACGGGACCTACAGCTTATTGTGGAATCCGAACCACATTGTACCGAGAAATTAATTTCTATCACCAAAAATCAATTCCTCTAATTCTTCATTGGCCGGCAGAGTGCTAGCCGAGAACTTACCGACTCGTCCAACGAGGAACTGCCAACTGTGTCGAATAATAATAATAATAATAATAATAATAATAATAATTTACAATGAAATGTATTTCCATATATATTTTTTGTAAGTGTAACACCACGTTACACTGAACTGTTGCTGGCAGGGTTTTGTTTAACAATATTTTTTCAGATTGCTTCGTGTGTAGCTATTTTTTATGTTAGGACACTGATTTTGGTGTCATTTTAAAGTTGAATAGGCGAGTTACATTGCATAACGCTTAGAAAAAAGCAGAAAAAATATAGGTGTCTATACTTTTCCGAAAACGAAGAACGAAAGTCATATGAATTAACATTGCAGCGTGTAAAGCTGCCATAAATTGGCTTCTTTTGTGAAGTAAATCGTAAAGAAAACGGTACAAAAAAAATTTCATGAATCTTTATTGAGAACTTCTTCAGCTATAATTTGCTGTGATTGCTCAATGTACAAAGATTTTTTTTTTTTATATTAGGATACTGATTTTGGCGAGGTGTCATTTTGAAACCGAATGGTTGTGCTGTAGCGTATTATGTTAAAAAAGAAAAAAAGACGGAAATGAATGGTCGGTCAAAATGCCGACTTAAATTTGGCTGAAAACGCATTAACATACTTCGCTGTAAAAATATGTAATAAGATAAGGAATAGAGTTTTCCAGATTTTATCATATTCAGAACTGCCATAGGCTTCCAATCTAGTAATATGTAGCTTACAGCTACATATTCCTATATATTTTAGTTATGCAGCTGTAAAGGATATAACCGTTCTTTACTACTGTATGGGTGAACTGCCGACGGTCATGATAACAAGAGTCGAATCAAAGTTTCACTGGGACCACAAACAGGAGTCGGACTGTGATACCTGACCCCCAGGCTTTTCGCCGCCAGGGAAACAGACCTTAATCATCTGAAGACGAGGTCTGCATTCTATTTAAGGGCAGTAAGGTATTTGTTCCCCTTAAGGCACAAATCAGAGCACGAGATACCCTCCGATGTTGCAATGCCCCTGCGGCATGGATTGTTGACCAGGTGGGTTGGGGATGCTTCACACCTTTCCTTAGCCCAACAACAACCGAATGTATATTGTAACGTTTTTTTTGTATATTTTGTTCTTTCTAAAATGTGTTACTTAGCATTTAGTTTTTTTTTACACTGTAAGGTACTCTCTTAACCACTATTTTCTGTCTCTTTACATGTACAGTATATTAATTTATATATTTCAGTTAAGTTTTTTTTATGATTATATGTATCTTTTCATCTTTCCTTCTCCTTCCTTTGGGTATATATTTTGATTGGATTTCTGTTTATTGCTGTTTTATTCATTTTGGATTTATCTTTGTAGCATCAGATATTCATAAATGCATCATTACATGCAAAGACATTTCGCAGTGTCTTTTAGGTGCTCGGGCGCGATCGTACAAAAAAAATGGCCGCTCTTGCTAATTAGAATATTAACATATCTAACCGATTACTTTTTAAAGTAAGAGCGATGGAGTATCAGAGTTTTCATTCGGCTCAAAGAGACAACGTGGCTTTTGCGAGAGATAAATTTGATCATAACAGGGTTTCGCCCTTGCCATGGGGTTTCCAAACTAGTCATTTCATAGAAATGTTGTCTTTGATTGACCTCTCTCTCTCTCTCTCTCTCTCTCTCTCTCTCTCTCTCTCTCTCTCTCTCTCTCTCTCTCTGTTTTGTAGAGATAAGACAAGACATACTAGGAAACTGTTTCACCTCTCTCTCTCTCTCTCTCTCTCTCTCTCTCTCTCTCTCTCTCTCTCTCTCTCTCTCTCTCTCTCTCTCTCTGTTTTCACAGATAAGACAAGACATAATAGGAAACTGTTTCACCTCTCTCTCTCTCTCTCTCTCTCTCTCTCTCTCTCTTATAGATAAGACAAGACATAACAGGAAACTGTTTCACTCTCTCTCTCTCTCTCTCTCTCTCTCTCTCTCTCTCTGTTTTGTACAGACAGACAAGACACAATAGGAAACTATTTCACCCCGACTTTAACTCCTTGAGACCAGAATACTTTGAGTGTTGTTTGCGGTTGTAATGGACACTTGCGTTTTTAGCTATTGAGGGACACTTGATAATTACAAATACAAAAAAAAAAAAAGTTTTTATCAGTTATTAATATTTTATCATAGGTAATAATAGAAGAAGAAGAAGAAGAAGAAGAAGAAGAAGAAGAGGAACCTGAAGGCCTGTGAGCTTTTAGTTGCTCTCACCAGATCTTTTGATATGAGGGTTGTTGGTCAAATGACCTTTCTCTTCGGATCGGGACTCCTAAGACTCGACTGATTATGCCAGATACATTATGCCAGATACACATTCACTGCTCCGATCACCAGGGACACAACACTGTAATGTGACGGAGTTTGGGTAAACAGTATTGCCTCGCTCGAGAAATAATCAAAGGGACTCTTGCTGGTGAGGGGAGAGCCCTAACCTCTCTCTCTCTCTCTCTCTCTCTCTCTCTCTCTCTCTCTCTCTCTCTCTCTCTCTCATATATATACATTTAAATGTATTATATATACAATATATACATATATATGTGCAGGATCTTTCCTAGATAGTAACCCCCAAGGGTTTTCGGGGGTCGTTATCTATGACCAATATTTCTTGAGGGTCATTATCATTATGATGATACTTACAGTCTTTTGTTCATGTTTTTACGTTAATCCCCAACGGGCTTATACTAAACACGCCGCAAAGGTGACCCTTGGGGGTCACTATCTAGGAAAGATCCTACAGTATATGCACAGACACACGCACACATATATACACACACACATATATATATATATATATATATATATATATATAATATATATATATATATATATATATATATATATATATATATATATATATATAGATATATATATAAATACAATTATGAATTAATATATGATTAAATATCCTTTATATGTTGCTCCCAATCGTGACACTTGGGCTCCTCAGGTGCCACATACGGTTTGCTTACGCCGAATGGGGGTCATATAACCACTGTTCACAAACCGTGGGCTGTGTTAATGTTTTGAGTTAGAATTCCGACTTCCTTTGATTTATTTATTACTGTCGCCGATGATTTTCTGATTTTAGATACTTTGGTCTGTCTGTCTGTCTGTCTGTGAAGTCAACAAAACGATTTAGATCAGTGGTTCTTAACCTTTTTATAACCACGCCCCCTCTAAGAGTTGGTCCTTCCCTCCACGGCCCCCTCCCAGATTAAAAAAAAAAAGAGAGAAAGAGAAGGGGTGTTTTGATTCTTTTGGGAATGAATTAGTGAGATAGCCTACTTGACACTGCTTCTTAGCGATTCTTGTTAAGAGAATAACGAATATAATTAGAGAATTTTTTATTTTTCCCTAGGGCTCGCGCCCCGCTGCCCGGCCCCCGCCTGGAAATTGCCGACGCCCCCCAAAGTCAAGTCCCACTGATTTAGATGAAAGTCGATTATTAAATCATTCATTTAATAACAACACCCCCTAACCCCCTCCCAACAAGTTGATCAGTTCATGCTAGTTGTCGATAAAAATTTATATTTTATTAAAACAGATACACGTAGACTAACACTAGCGACACTCCGTTATCGTCATAATTATTCCATATTAAGATGTTGCTAATTGCATAATGATGTCAGAACAATGAAATAGATTCGGTGTTATTGCGGGTGGTTCGTGCAGAACGGTAACCTTACTGGAGACAACTGTAACCACCTTGGCGGGGATTTGTAGGTGTTGATAGCCCTTTTGATATATATATATATATATATATATATATATATATATATATATATATATATATATATATATATATATATATATATATACATACATACATATATATATATATATACATATATATATATATACATATATATATATGTATATATACATATATGATATATGACTATTTATCACATCACCGTGATTCATATACAATCAAAAGCTACAAACGTCCTTTAATATCCAATTCACTCTACCTCGAAGTAATATATTTTCATATATGTTACCGAAGGGGAATTTTAGGTGATAATAAGTCCACCGTCCCGTGGGATCGAACCAGCGACGGACGAGGAATCAGGACTACAGTGACACAACCAGTCGGCCACAAGAGAGGTATAAGTGAATACCATCTCCCGTCAACCACCAAGTCGAACTCAGGGTGTTTTGCGTTTGGAGACGATATCCACCCACCTCTGCCATGTTGACCGTGTAGTGCGTTTGTCGCACGTAGCCATATTATGACTATTTATCACATCACCGTGATTCATATACAATCAAAGCTACAAACGTCCTTTAATATCCAATTCACTCTACCTCGGAAGTAATATATTTTCATATATGTTACCGAAGGGAATTTTAGGTGATAATAAGTCCGTCCGTGGGATCGAACCAGCGACGGACGAGGAATCAGGACTACACTAACCAGTCGGCCACAAGAGAGGTATAAGTGAATACCATCTCCCGTCAACCCACCCGTCGAACTCAGGTGTTTTGCGTTTGGAGATTTGATATCCACCCACCTCTGCCATGTTGACCGTGTGATGCGTTTGTCGCGTAGCCATATTATGACTATTTATCACATCACCGTGATTCATATACAATCAGAAAGCTACAAACGTCCTTTAATATCAATTCACTCTACCTCGGAAGTAATATATTTTCATATATGTTACCGAAGGAATTTTTAGGTGATAATAAGTCCACCGTCCGTGGGATCGAACCAGCGACGGACGAGGAATCAGGACTACAGTGACACACTAACCAGTCGGCCACAAGAGAGGTATAAGTGAATACCATCTCCCGTCAACCCACCCGTCTAACTCAGGTGTTTTGCGTTTGGAGACGATATCCACCCACCTCTGCCATGTTGACCGTGTAGTGCGTTTGTCGCGCGTAGCCATATTATGACTTTTATCACATCACCGTGATTCATATACAATCGAAAGCTACAAACGTCCTTTAATATCAATTCACTCTACCTCGGAAGTAATATATTTTCATATATGTTGCGAAGAAAATTTTAGGTGATAATAAGTCCACCGTCCGTGGGATCGAACCAGCGACGGACGAGGAATCAGGACTACAGTGACACACTAACCAGTCGGCCACAAGAGGTATAAGTGAATACCATCTCCCGTCAACCCCACCCGTCGAACTCAGGTGTTTTGCGTTTGGAGGCGATATCCACCCACCTCTGCCATGTTGACCGTGTAGTGCGTTTGTCGCACGTAGCCATATTATGACTATTTATCACATCACCGTGATTCATATACAATCAAAGCTACAAACGTCCTTTAATATCAATTCACTCTACCTCGGAAGTAATATATTTTCATATATGTTACCGAAGGGGAATTTTAGGTGATAATAAGTCCACCGTCCCGTGGGATCGAACCAGCGACGGACGAGGAATCAGGACTACAGTGACACACTAACCAGTCGGCCACAAGAGGTATAAGTGAATACCATCTCCCGTCAACCCACCCGTCGAACTCAGGTGTTTTGCGTTTTGGAGACGATATCCACCCACCTCTGCCATGTTGACCGTGTAGTGCGTTTGTCGCACGTAGCCATATTATGACTATTTATCACATCACCGTGATTCATATACAATCAAAGCTACAAACGTCCTTTAATATCAATTCACTCTACCTCGGAAATAATATATTTTCATATATGTTACCGAAGATTTTAGGTGATAATAAGTCCACCGTCCGTGGGATCGAACCAGCGACGGACGAGGAATCAGGACTACAGTGACACACTAACAGTCGGCCACAAGAGAGGTATAAGTGAATACCATCTCCGTCAACCCACCCGTCGAACTCAGGTGTTTTGCGTTTGGGAGGCGATATCCACCCACCTCTGCCATGTTGACCGTGTAGTGCGTTTGTCGCACGTAGCCATAATATGACTATTTATCACATCACCGTGATTCATATACAATCAAAAGCTACAAACGTCCTTTAATATCCAATTCACTCTACCTACCGGAAGTAATATATTTTCATATATGTTACGAAGGAAATTTTAGGTGATAAAAGAGTCAAGTCTACGTCCCGACAAATCGAACCAGCGACGGACGAGGAATCAGGACTACAGTGACACACTAACCAGTCGGCCACAAGAGATGGTATAAGTGAATACCATCTCCCGTCTGGTTACCCACCCGTCGAACTCAGGTGTTTTGCGTTTGGAGGTGATATCCACCCACCTCTGCCATGTTGACCGTGTAGTCGTTTGTCGACGTAGCCAGTAATATGACTATTTATCACATCACCGCTGATTCATATACAATCAGAAAGCTACAAACGTCCTTTAATATCCAATTCACTCTACCTCGGTCAATATATTTTCATATATGTTACCGAAAAACACCTGAGTTCGACGGGTGGGTTGACGGGAGATGGTATTCACTTATACCTCTCTTGTGGCCGACTGGTTAGTGTGTCACTGTAGTCCTGATTCCTCGTCCGTCGCTGGTTCGATCCCACGGGACGGTGGACTTATTATCACCTAAAAAAAATTCCCCTTCGGTAACATATATGAAAATATATTACTTCCGAGGTAGAGTGAATTGGATATTAAAGGACGTTTGTAGCTTTCTGATTGTATATGAATCACGGTGATGTGATAAATAGTCATAATATGGCTACGTGCGACAAACGCACTACACGGTCAACATGGCAGAGGTGGGTGGATATCGTCTCCAAACGCAAAACACCTGAGTTCGACGGGTGGGTTGACGGGAGATGGTATTCACTTATACCTCTCTTGTGGCCGACTGGTTAGTGTGTCACTGTAGTCCTGATTCCTCGTCCGTCGCTGGTTCGATCCCACGGGACGGTGGACTTATTATCACCTAAAATTCCCTTCGGTAACATATATGAAAAACATATTACTTCTGAGGTAGAGTGAATTGGATATTAAAGGACGTTTGTAGCTTTCTGATTGTATATGAATCACGGTGATGTGATAAATAGTCATAATATGGCTACGTGCGACAAACGCACTACACGGTCAACATGGCAGAGGTGGGTGGATATCGCTCCAAACGCAAAACACCTGAGTTAGACGGGTGGGTTGACGGGAGATGGTATTCACTTATACCTCTCTTGTGGCCGACTGGTTAGTGTGTCACTGTAGTCCTGATTCCTCGTCCGTCGCTGGTTCGATCCCACGGGACGGTGGACTTATTATCACCTAAAATTCCCTTCGGTAACATATATGAAAATATATTACTCTGAGGTAGAGTGAATTGATATTAAAGGACGTTTGTAGCTTTCTGATTGTATATGAATCACGGTGATGTGATAAATAGTCATAATATGGCTACGTCCAAGACAAACGCACTACACGGTCAACATGGCAGAGGTGGGTGGATATCGCTCCAAACGCAAAACACCTGAGTTCGACGGGTGGGTTGACGGGAGATGGTATTCACTTATACCTCTTTGTGGCCGACTGGTTAGTGTGTCACTGTAGTCCTGATTCCTCGTCCGTCACTGGTTCGATCCCACGGGACGGTGGACTTATTATCACCTAAAATTCCCCTTCGGCAACATATATGAAAATATATTACTTCCGAGGTAGAGTGAATTGGATATTAAAGGACGTTTGTAGCTTTCTGATTGTATATGAATCACGGTGATGTGATAAATAGTCATAATATGGCTACGTGCGACAAACGCACTACACGGTCAACATGGCAGAGGTGGGTGGATATCGCCTCCAAACGCAAAAACACCTGAGTTCGACGGGTGGGTTGACGGAGATGGTATTCACTTATACCTCTTGTGGCCGACTGGTTAGTGTGTCACTGTAGTCCTGATTCCTCGTCCGTCGCTGGTTCGATCCCACGGGACGGTGGACTTATTATCACCTAAAAATTCCTTCGGTAACATATATGAAAATATATTACTTCCGAGGTAGAGTGAATTGATATTAAAGGACGTTTGTAGCTTTCTGATTGTATATGAATCACGGTGATGTGATAAATAGTCATATTATGGTTACGCGACAAACGCACTACACGGTCAACATGGCAGAGGTGGGTGGATATCGTCTCCAAACGCAAAACACCTGAGTTCGACGGGTGGGTTGACGGGAGATGGTATTCACTTATACCTCTTGTGGCCGACTGGTTAGTGTGTCACTGTAGTCCTGATTCCTCGTCCGTCGCTGGTTCGATCCCACGGACGGTGGACTTATTATCACCTAAAATTCCTTCGGTAACATATATGAAAATATATTACTTCCGAGGTAGAGTGAATTGATATTAAAGGACGTTTGTAGCTTTCTGATTGTATATGAATCACGGTGATGTGATAAATAGTCATAATATGGCTACGTGCGACAAACGCACTACACGGTCAACATGGCAGAGGTGGGTGGATATCGTCTCCAAACGCAAAACACCTGAGTTCGACGGGTGGGTTGACGGGAGATGGTATTCACTTATACCTCTTTGTGGCCGACTGGTTAGTGTGTCACTGTAGTCCTGATTCCTCGTCCGTCGCTGGTTCGATCCCACGGACGGTGGACTTATTATCACCTAAAATTCCCCTTCGGTAACATATATGAAAATATATTACTTCCGAGGTAGAGTGAATTGGATATTAAAGGACGTTTGTAGCTTTCGATTGTATATGAATCACGGTGATGTGATAAATAGTCATAATATGGCTACGTGCGACAAACGCACTACACGGTCAACATGGCAGAGGTGGGTGGATATCGTCTCCAAACGCAAAACACCTGAGTTCGACGGGTGGGTTGACGGAGATGGTATTCACTTATACCTCTCTTGTGGCCGACTGGTTAGTGTGTCACTGTAGTCCTGATTCTCGTCCGTCGCTGGTTCTGATCCCACGGACGGTGGACTTATTATCACCTAAAATTCCCTTCGGTAACATATATGAAAATATATTACTTCCGAGGTAGAGTGAATTGATATTAAAGGACGTTTGTAGCTTTCTGATTATATATGATATATATATATGTGTGTGTGTATATATATATATATATATATATATATATATATATATATATATATATATTATTCATATTCACTCGTCGACATCCAACCATTTCGTTTTGTTGGTACTCACTTTATTTGCACTGGTTGACTTCCTTACTTCTGTGATGCAAATACAGCAAACCCCTCGAGGCAATTTTACTTTGACAGTTAGAGCATTCTCTCTCTCTCTCTCTCTCTCTCTCTCTCTCTCTCTCTCTCTCTCTCTCTCTCTCTCTCTCTCTCTCTCTCTCTCTCTCTCTCGTACCCAGAGTCAGTGGACATAAGGAGTCCCGTTGAAAATACTCATTCAACTTTTGAACAATATTTTCCGTACTGACAAAGCGTTCGGGGAAGTGGGCCTGCATGGGATGATGTGAGATTTGGTTTTCAAACTTCGTCAAGTTTTTTTTAAAAGAAACTGAAATCTTTATACGGCCGGTTTTCTGGTTACCCAGGGAGCAGTAAACCAAGCAAGAGTTGTAGAACGAATTATCGCCCCTGGCCACAAGACAGGCCATCTCGGTATGGAACGTGATCGAGTGGATTCTACTGTTCGTAGAGCGAGTTTCGTGTAGGTCGCTGACTTCTACTTCTTGGGACGTTGCGTTATCAAACGCTCTGTGAAATCGATTATTATTTCACTCTCGGGAGCGGGACGGGATGTTGCGAAGCTATTGGGATAATGATTAAATGATTCCTTAATGACTTTTTAATGGCTGAAATATGATTGGATTGGATTGGAATATAGAATTTAGGCCAAAAGGCCAAGCACTGGGACCTATGAAGTCATTCAACGCCGAAAGGGAAATTGACAGTAAAAGGTTTTGAAGGTGTAACAGGAGGAAAGCCTCGCAGTTGCACAATGAAACAATTGTTAGAAGAGGGTGGAAAGTAAGATGGAAGAAAGAGAATATGAACGGAGCTATGGTAAAAGGAATGAAAGTATTTGCAGCTAGGGGCCGAAGGGACGCTGCAAAGTTCCTTAAGTAATGCCTACAGGGCACCGCATGAGGTGCATTGATGGCGGTACCCCCCTACGGGGCAGAAATAGAATTAATTGGTATTCGAAAAAAGCAAACGGTAAATAAAAAATGGGGATAATGCCGCTTGGACATTCATGTCTAAGCAAAATGAATTGCATGAAAACTAAAGCACTGATAAATTCATTCGTATAAATGTAGTGCTTCCGTGTACTTGGGGAAAAAAAAAAGTGAGGCACAGGCGCCCTTCCAAAAGAAAACAGTATACTCAGGTTAGGCGTGAGCAAGAATACATAAGCCACAAACATTACTGTATGTTGCATGAGTAAACTTTGCACTTTGTTCGTGTGTAGCGTTGGTGATCGTACGTTCATGTATATGCTACACGCACATGCATATGTGTATGTATGAATGTATATATTTATTATGTGCATGTAAATGTATCAACATATCTTAAATGGACTTTTATATCTGTTAATATTTTATTGCATCGATGCGAGGTACGCTGTTTCCCTTTGTAGGTGATATTAATAATTTTGTCTTGTACATCCTGCACAATTTACATTTATTTGCTTCCACTCTCTCTCTCTCTCTCTCTCTCTCTCTCTCTCTCTCTCTCTCTCTCTCGTGAGGACGTAAGCTAAGCGATTCTAATTTCAGTCACAACAATAGTTACGTTATGACAATAGTCACGCTGTAATTTAGGATATCAGATGTTCATGAATGCTTTCAGCTTTACTT
Source organism: Macrobrachium rosenbergii (assembly GCF_040412425.1). NCBI lineage: Eukaryota > Metazoa > Arthropoda > Malacostraca > Decapoda > Palaemonidae > Macrobrachium > Macrobrachium rosenbergii. The sequence goes on along the minus strand of NC_089754.1, from coordinate 41,731,325 downwards.
TACAGTAATCCTGAAATTTATGGTTTTTATTGATGATTCTCAATTAACAAGGTAGATACAAGCAAGAACGCAGGTGACTGCGCTACTGTTCTGTTGTGGAGACATGACTGCACATTACTTCATTTCCGTAGACCTTGTTATATATTATTACGTCAGTGGATTAACCTTTCATTCATTCATTAAAACGGTAATCTGCAGTTGGCAATGGGGTCTTTAAATATTTATATGCAAACAAGTACATTATCAATATTTCCTTCGCTTCTGAAGTCCATACATAAGTGTCCTACTGACCTCGTCGCCAGTACTTTCCCCAAGACTTATTCCCATTTCCGAAATGCGTCCAGTCAAGCAGCCTTAAGGGCTGCTGTGGTTAAGCTTAACTCGACTTGAAAAGCGGCCGGCAAGCGTTTGTGCCTCCTGGATTTCACGAGTATTATGTGGAACATCGACGTTACCGAGATCGCATCCATTTTAGGTGCCTTTAGGGCAGCTGAACCGTAAATGCGAAACGACGGGGGATGGATCTCTCTCTCTCTCTCTCTCTCTCTCTCTCTCTCTCTCTTCTTCTTCTTCTTCTTCTTCTTCTTCTTCTTCTTCTTCTTCTTTTCTGTGCTTTTACGCAGCCACCGGTCCAGACAGTCTTGTGAGGACCGAGTTGTATTGTTAATGATAATTAGATAAGAGGTGGATGACCGATGTTACATGCATTTCTCTCTCTCTCTCTCTCTCTCTCTCTCTCTCTCTCTCTCTCTCTTTGTTACGCCGGGTAGCAACTTACCATTCTCTTAATCACGCCTCTATGCATGTGTCCACTTTTGGTCGGTAGAAATATTCGACGTGGCCACAGTAATAAAAAGTAATAGAAATTCATTAGGAGCAATAGTAGTAGTTGTAATATATGTTTAATGTATTTATTTGAACAAATACATCACAGAGTTTTTATCTACTTACAGTATACGTTTACCAACAAATTATCTCGTTTGGTTACAGTAACTTGTCAGCCACAGTAGTCAGCTGCAACAAAAGGACTAGAATCATTCTTAGTGCAATGACTCTTACATATTTTATGAATTCAAGGAGATATGACAACACTCCGGTTTAAGATATCTCTCTTTGCAGTTTTGTTCTAATTCCTGAAAGTATGATGGTTAAAGAATGCAACTTAGATTAAGATATCTCTCTTTGCAGTTTTGTTCAAATTCCTAAAAGAATGATGTTTAAAGAATGCAACTTAGATTAAGATATCTCTCTTCGTAGTTTTGTTCAAATTCCTAAAAGAGGGATGTTTAAGGAATCAACTTAGATTAAGATATCTCTCTTTGCAGTTTTGTTCAAATTCCTAAAAGAATGATGTCTAAAGAATGCAACTTAGATTAAGATGTCCCTCTTTGCAGTTTTGTTCAAATTCCTAAAAGAATGATGTTTAAAGAATGCAACTTAGATTAAGATATCTCTCTTTGCAATTCTGTTCAAATTCCTAAAAGAATGATGTTTAAAGAATGCAACTTAGATTAAGATATCTCTCTTTGCAATTCTGTTCAAATTCCTAAGAGAATGATGTTTAAAGAATGCAACTTAAATTAAGATATCTCTTTGCAGTTTTGTTCAAATTCCTAAAAGAATGATGTTTAAAGAATGCAACTTAGATTAAGATATCTCTCTTTGCAGTTTTGTTCAAATTCCTAAAAGAATGATGTTTAAAGAATGCAACTTAGATTAAGATATCTCTCTTTTCAGTTTTGTTCAAATTCCTAAGAGAATGATGTTTAAAGTATGCAACTTAGATTAAGATATCTCTCTTTGCAGTTTTGTTCAAATTCCTAAAAGAGTGATGTTTTAAGTATGCATCGTAGATTAAGATATCTCTCTTTTCAGTTTTGTTCAAATTCCTAAAAGAATGATGTTTAAAGAATGCAACTTAGATTATCATTAATTGAAAAAGTGGGCGAACATCGTCCTTAATAGAGGACAGTATCCGAGAGAGGAAAGAGAACATGAAGCAGTTGCACGAATAAGTGTAATTATGCTTTTTATCAAGCATCTTTTGATGATCTTGAAGGTACGTCCAAGACACCACACCTTACACTTAAAGTAAGGAAAATTTCAAGGCCACGGCTGTAGTATACACATTGATATCTCCTGAGGAACCTTTGTACGATATAGATATTTCGTCTTTCAAACACCCTGAATTATTAATGAGCCTGTTTTCCACCCTTATATCTCACTGCTAATGCCAGTTTTTTTTCCTGCATATGCAGCATTCATCTGCAGCAGTGGTTTTGCTAAATCCTCTGAATCTACTGAAGACGTTACAGATTTTGATGTTCAGAATATCAGAATTTATGGTCATCCTCTACATCTTTTCATTGTATGTCACTGTTCTAATTTCGTCTAATACTCATCTTTGCTATTTTGTCATCAGCTCTTCGTTGGGAGAGTCGGTAGAGCTGTGGACTAGCACTCGCTAGGCCCGAGTTCAAGTCTCCGGCCGGCTGATGAAGAGTTAAAGGAATTTATTTCTGGTGATAGAAATTCATTTCCCGCTATGATGTGGTTCGGATTCCACAATAAGCTGTAGGTCCCGTTGCTAAGTAACCAACTGGTTCTTAGCCACGTAAAATAAGTCTAATCCTTCGGGCCAGCCCTAGGAGAGCTGTTAATCAGCTCTGTGGTCTGGTAAAACTAAGGTATACTTAACTTGAATACTTCACTTTTTAACATAAGTTATGTTGTTCTGCTCACCCGCTTCCCTTGTTCATGGGGTTTCATCTTGTACGAGTTGAAAGTTAGTAAGGACACTGTCATTCCACCTTGAGGAATGACCTTCAAAATGTATCGACCAACTTAAGTATGGATGATGTGTTTTAATCGTGCACTGCCTCTTTCTGAATATGTCTCAGTTTTTGTGTCTGACTTTCCTACTGGCGCACTTTTTCCTTCCACTCTCAGCATTAGTTGTAACTTGATAACAGAGCAGCTGTTATTCCTGACTGTTTTAGGAAGATAATTGGCTTTATTATGTAAAATTAGTTCGTGTAATATAAAGCGTGTGGTTACAAAAATCAGAAGTCTATTAGCACATTTTCCCTTCTAAAGCGGCCTTGCTTTTAAAAATATATGTGGATTAGAAATTTTCACCTGACCATTAGAAACAACATCAGATCCTTCACAATTCTGATTTATTTTCAATGTATTGATGTGATTATTATTTCACCTCTTTCTGATAAATACAACGTTTTTAGCATATATGGATTTTTGCCTTTGAGTATGTGGAATAACCGACCTGTCTCTTAGACGTAGTTTCCTTGAAGCCTCTTAGAAATTTCATTCTGTTGCCTGGTATTTCGTATTGAAAGCTCATACTTTATAACAACTTCTAAAAGATTTACTGGACTCAAAGACCTCCAGGTATCAGAAGCAGGAACTACGTAAACAAACGTCATGAAAGATAGCCACAGTTTCCCTTCAAAAATTGGGTTATTTTCTCGTTCTAAAACCAATTGGCCTAGACTTGATAAAAGAAAAAAAAAGGCAATCAGAAGGAAACATTCGGGCTTCCGCATAAGAGATACGTGATTCCAAGTCAGGGAAATACGAAGGCAGGAAGTTGATCCTTTATATACTTAATCGTACGCTCGAACTAAATCATCACTCAATAAAGGTCTCAAAAGACCGGTGAATTTTCTCTGATCGCTCTGATAGTTACAGTCAGTGAATTTTTCCTTAAACTTAGATACTGCAGTATGAAATGCGTGAGTTCAACCAACGGTTAGTTACTTTGTTAATTGTTTTGTTGTAGTTATTTTTCATACATTAATTTTTATGCGTATTTTTCTTTGTTCCTAATTAGTTTAAATTAAAAGAATAAAGGAATTGCGAACCATTTGGTTAAAGAGTTTATTTACAAGATATAAAACGAACAGTTTTGTCGGACTTTGTTTCTGTTGGGGAGATAAATGTAGGAATGTAAATTTTGGGAGGAAGGACCTTTTAGGGGCTGGCTGCATCAAAATATCAACGCCCACAGAGATATGTCGAAACCTTCATGTTACCTGCGTCAAGTTTAGGTTTATGTGTTTGTACGTTTGTTTCTTAACGCAGTTATACAAAAAAAAATTTTTTTAGTTCTTCATTGGAGGGGTGAGTAGAGCTCTCGGCTAGCACGCTGTTGGCCAAGCGTTCGACTCTCCGACCGGCCAATGAAGAATTAGAGGAATTTATTTTTGGTGACAGAAATTCATTTCTCGTCATAATGTGGTTCGGATTCCACGATAAGCTGTAAGTTCCGTTGTTAGGTAACCAGTTGGTTCTTAGCCACGTAAAATAAATCTAATCCTTCGGGCCAGCCCTAGGAGAGCTGTTAATCAGCTCAGTGGTCTGGTTAACCCAAGATATACTTAACTTATACAAAAAGTTAGGGGTGGATGTTTACGAAAATTTTGCAAAGGGTGGACTTTGTGATAAGCAACAGATGATTCGATTCTGGGGGATATCAGAGCATAACTTCTCACTCGAGAGTGGGACCTCTTGTCAGACGGAGTGCCCAGCCTTGGCAGAGGTTTGCGGTTGCCGAAGCATTCCTATTTGTCCTTTATCCTCGCAGCAGGACGCCAGGTGAAGTCAAGTAATCTTGACCGTGAACTTCTCTCTCTCTCTCTCTCTCTCTCTCTCTCTCTCTCTCTCTCTCTCTCTCTCTCTCTCTCTCTCTCGCAGGCAGTTTTCCCGCAAGCCATCACAGCATCTCTCCTCTGTGGCCTTCAGAGCATCACATGTGAGGGAATGGCAGTTGTTTACTGCTTTCATTTGCGTGTATGTGATGGTAAATATGTAACTATTTAACTTTTCTCCAATATTTTTAACTCATTTTCTCTGTATTGTATATTTCCATTTGCGCCGTGTTGTGAACAACGAGCAATTAACGCTTCAGGGTTGCGGGAAAGGCCTGTGTGAACATCACAACAACGAGAAAGAAAATAAATCTTCGCTTCTCCGGTCATAGCAATTAGAGACGGTTGAGGAGTCGACATCCGAGAGAGAGAGAGAGAGAGAGAGAGAGAGAGAGAGAGAGAGAGAGAGAGAGAGAGAGAGAGAGAGAGAGAGAGAATGTACCTTGAGCCTTTCTCTTCCTCGTGGCGTTTAAAATTCACAGTCATCTATCTGAAAAGATGCTGCTTTGTGACCAGTCTCTTTCTAGACGTCGGACGTCGTAACATTCCTGATAAATATCAGACAGAGAAAAGAATATATCTGTTGTTATTCGCTGATGCTACAGTTGGTTTTGCAGCTCAGTTTGTTTTGGCGAACAATGCTTTGGATGATATCAAGGGTCGTCATCAAGCCATATTAGAGATCTTGCCTAGGCTGGTTTTGCACGACAGTAGCAACAATTGGGTCCTGCTGAGGCCGCCAAGTTGCTTTCTCACACCATTGGTGCTCGATTGAGCGGTTGATGTATGATGTACCCAGTGTATTATAAGCACTGGTTATCAGGAGTTCATGCACGCATGCTTATGACATGCAAATGTGTTTGCATATCTGAGTCCTTGCAATATATATAAGCTCAAGACAGACTTACATGATTGTGAGTTATTCGTTCATCCTTATCGGAGAATAATAAGTATTCATGAAGCTGCTTGCAAGGCGACAGATTATCTTCTTCTTCTCAGCTTAATATGCACTTGGGATCGCTGTTTTAAATAAGCCTTTTCCAGGTGTTTCTGACACTCATTAAATGGCTCATTTCATGGTTGTTTTGGCAGATGTTGGCCGGACGGATGCCCTTCCTGACTCTAAACCTCCCTATTTATCCGGGCTTGGCAAAGCTGAAAGGAATCACTGTAATCAAGACTGTTTCCATTCACGAATGAATTGCAAAGAATAAATAAATTAGCAACAACCAGTGCAAGGCGACATTAGTTATTACAAGTTTATTTAGTCACAAGTCGTTCATAACAAGAAACAATTTTGATTACAGAGAATCCTTTCTTTCAGTGCGAATCATCATAATCTTCACTTTCAAAGGTGATTCTTTTGAGCTTAAGAGACCCGACGGTAGTCTTTACTACTTATTTCTATCGTTCCTTGTCAGGTAACTGATGCGAGGCAGTGTTTTGGATCTAGACATTTAACATCATCTTTTAATGTCCCTAATACGTCTTCATTACCTTTAAAATTCCGCCCCTCTTGTCTTTCCTGTGCTTTATTTAGACAAATCGCCACTCATCTCCAGCCTTTTATCTCACAGTTCTCATTGAAGTATGTCTGGGCCTTCCAACCACTGGAGCACAGCTGACGCTTTTGCTTACTATTCGTTCTGGGTTGGAGCCAAGGACATGTCAGTGCCTTATATCTTCACCTCTCTTCACTATTTTGCTTTCATTGTCCTATAAATATATATTATATATATATATATATATATATATATATATATATATATATATATATATATATATATATATATATATATATATATATATATATATATATATATGTATACATATATATACATACATATATACATATATATATATATATATATATATATATATATATATATATATATACTGTATATATGATACACACACATATGTATATAAATACACACATGGTCAATGGTATGCGAAGGTAAACTGTGAAATATTTCGGTGCTCGTGCGTTAAAGTCATCATGTTTCCTTTCATTCGTTGAGCTTGAATGTCACCTTTAAAAAAAAAAAAGATAAAAAGAGAGGAGGGACAAGAAGAAATGAAATGTAACGAAATAAAAAAAAAAAGAAGCAAATAAACCAATAGTTCACCATCGTCTAGGAGGAGAGAAAACCACACTCTGGAAAAACCGTAAACTTCATAAGGTACACAAAGGCGATAAACTGTCCACTTGCGTGTCCACCTGTCGTAAACATGCCTGGAGAGAACAATGCCTCGTTTTAGAGAGAAAAAGAGCGAGATGAAAAAATATCTAATGAAAGATGACGACGCATTTTGTTTCGACTATCTCATCATCATACCATCTTGACATCTCAGGAGGAGTGGCACATGCCGAGGTTTTTGCCAGAAGACTGGGAGGATTCGTAAAAAGAAGAAAAGGCTTTTTATGTTATATATATATATATATATATATATATATATATATATATATATATATATATATATATATATATATATATATATATACATGTATATATATGTATATGTATGCATATATATATATATATATATATATAATATATATAAATATATATACATATATGTGATCACATCTATATATATGTATGTACAGTATACTGTATATATATATATATATATATATATATATATATATATATATATATATATATATATATATATATATATATATATATATTATATATATATAGACTCAGAGAAGGCCTGTCAGTCAAAGCCTGCAATAAATTATATTGAGGAAAGTGAAGAAGGGACAAATTAATATCCTCCCCAAGGAAAATCGAACATTTTCACAGAAAAATGCTATACAACTCCATCCATCGAAATATATCAAAGGAAGGACATAATGTAAACCATTTGAAATGAGATCCCCCCGTAATAAGATTGCCCAAAGTAAAAAAAAAAAGAATAATCCGTTTGTGGCACCCTTTTCCCTCCCTCCCCCTCCTATAAAGTAAAATTTCTCCCTTCCTAAATAATAACCCTCATTTCCCCACCGCAGTCGTCATATTATATATGACCAAATGATGTATATTTGTTATTAGAGATTATTGTTAGTCAAAGCAAATGGCATTTTAATGGCATCCTACCTTTATATATATATGATTTTGTAGTGCTTTGGACGATGTGCCTGTGTTGCCAGGTGTCAACGACCTGGACTTTTTCCAGGAAATGCCTACAACGGTCTAAATATGGTAACTTTTAAAATGAACGTCCCCCGCCCCCGTCATCCGCACCCTCCTCCCTTTTACCCCCAACCCCTCCCTTCCCTGTATATTTCACCGCAGTCGTCATCTTCGCCTGACCAAATGATGTGGTTTGTTATAATATATCAAAGCAAATGGCATTTAATGGCATCCTATATAATGGATGGGGTATTTTGTATATATACGATGTGTGTGTATATATATGGCTTTATATAAATTATATTAATAAAATACATATATACACAGTATAATACTGTATATATGTATATATATATATATATATATATATATATATATATACTGTATATTACTTATTCTTGTATTTATGTAGATAACTCATATGTATATACACATATATTTATATATATATAATGTGTATATATGTATATATATATATATATATATATATATATACATGAGCATACTGCTTTTACTTATTCATGTATTTATCTAGATAACTCAAGTATATATACATATATATATATATATATATACATTATATATATATATATATATATATATATATATATATATATATATATATATATATATATATATATATACACATGAGCATACTGCTTTTACTTATTCATGTATTTATCTAGATAACTCAAGTATATATAGTTATATATACATATATATATATATATATACATATATATATATATATATATATATATATATATATATATATATATATATATACATGAGCATACTGCTTTTACTTATTCATGTATTTATCTAGATAACTCAAATATATATATATTATATACATGAGCATACACACATACATGTATTTATCTAGATAACTCAAATATATAGAGTTATATATATATATATATATATATATATATATATATATATATATATATATATATATATATATATATATATATATATATATATACACGTGCATACTGCTTGTATTTATTCTTGTATTTATCTAGGTAACTCGAATTATCTTCAACGGAAATTTACTTGTGAAATTGTACACTTAATTAAACAAGATAAAAAAAGGTTTGTCTGAAGCATGAGCGAATCTTTCACATTCTGCTTATTTATTTTCTTTATGGTTCAGTGTCAGAAATCCCTGACGCCGCATAATGGCCTTTTGCCACGCTGAATAAAGATGGTATTCATTTACTCAGGCGTTCGGCGAATAACCGTAATTATTTACTCTTTAGACTGACGCGGCAGATAATTAATTGAAGAGGTCTGAATTCTGCGGTTATCAAGTAAATCTCGCTTTAAAACTTGGAGTATTTCATTACTAAGTTTGTTGCGCATGTGTTAAATAAATTTTTATACATAAAAAATGTAGGTTGTTATCAGTCTTTGTCTTACACCATTGCTTTATTTAAAATTAAAAGAACCCAAGGGATGTAGAGGATTTGATAACTTTGTCACTAAGCAAGGAATCCCAATCTAGGATCCAATTATCTATAGTCGTTCCTTTTATCTCATTGTGTTATGTGTTATCAAAGAAGTGCATTTAGTACGTGCTTGTCAGTCGACTATAGGAGGTCGAAAATGGGAATAGAGGAAAAACAGAGCTGACGACAGATTAGGATACGTGAACGGGCAGTTCTTCATTAAATTATGTCATCATTAGTAAAGATGGGAGGGTCTTGCAGACGTAATCCTCACCTAGCGGAGTGGAACCGTTCAATAGCTATTCATCACTAGAATATACTCTCTCTCTCTCTCTCTCTCTCTCTCTCTCTCTCTCTCTCTCTTTCTACAAAAGCAGTCTCCGACGAACGCACTTTCGGTCACTAGGCCACGGCCGCACTCTTGAAAGAAATTGTTTAACACAGAAACCATTCCGACACCCGCGCACTTTTATTCGTGACGTGAAAATCCTTCGGATGATATTGTGCTCTATGTAGTGTTTGGTTCCAGGATTCTGAAGTAAGTTATGAGGAAGATACTTACAAGTTTGAACTTCTGAAATAGTTTACAACTTCATCACGAGAATATTCTTAATATTTATAGGAAGATCTCTTTGTTTGTGTATGAGAAATATCTGTAGTAATATGGGTACTCTTACAGTGGCTGGGGCGTTGGCTTCACCATATGAGGTACTGCCTGTGGCCCTCGTCTGTTGCTTCTTAGGGGTGCCCCGAGGCTAGTGCTCTGTAGAACGGGTCACTTCCTGGGCTTAGCTGGGGAACCCAGTGACCTTGGTTCGACCTAAGGGCCCTCCTCAGGGGCATCCTGTAGAAGCCAGAGGAACCTCAGGACTTAGGAAAGTGATGATGTTCTTTTACATCACCGGAATCTGAAAGGGTTAATGCCTCTCTTTCCTTACTGGGTATGACTTCGGTGAGCGTTGATTGTAAGAAAACTATATAAGGGCACTTTAACCTTACCTTTCCTAGTGGGATCCGTACCCTTGCATGGTAGGTTAAAGTGAGGAGGCCGAAGGATATAAATCTGTTTTAGTTCTCGCGGGTAGCCTATGTATTTATGGAATTCATGTACATTTTACTAGAGCTGTAGTAACCCATCTACGACATCATATCTTTATCTTTTAACGGTTTTTTGCATATAGGCCACTACACACACACACACACATATACAGTATATATATATATATATATATATATATATATATATATATATATATATATATATATATATATATATATATATATATATATATATATATGTGTATATGTATATATGTGTGTATATAAGATTTAGCTTCTAGTTTCCGAGAAAAGAAAAAGATAGAAAAATACTCTGCAAAGATTCCAGTATTCCTTTAAAAAGCAAAATAATACCGTAAAATATAACATTTATACAATTACCTCATTAGAGGAACTCTCTCTCTCTCTCTCTCTCTCTCTCTCTCTCTCTCTCTCTCTCTCTCTCTCTCTCTCTTTGTATTTTAAATTTACTGCTTTTCCGTATTCGATATTGATATCTTTGGTTTTTATTATTGTTGTTGATAAAAAACTGAAATTTACTGATTTTTGGATTTTGCTTTTTCCTAGAGGCTTCGATATTGATATCTTTTGCCTGTTGTTTTTATTATTGTTGTTGATATTGTCATATGTTAGTTTCTGTCGTCATCATCCCTCCTTTTGTTCGTCCATCGATCCACCCGTCTGTCCGCCTATCAGTCCTTCTGTCTGTCAGTGTCTGTCAAACCCTGTCATCACTCCCCATGCACGGCAGATTTTGTAAACAACTTTACCATTAGCCATAACGTTTGACCTCTAAGCTACAGAAACATATTTGTACTCACCCCTATCATGAATCCTTTGAATCCTTTTCCGATGGCTCCATGGCCATTGACCTTGTGACCTTGGCCATGACTATACTCAAAATAGCTGTCATCTTGTCGGGAGAAAATTGTCGGAGGTGTCTACCTTCATAAGAGCCTCAGTGGAATTATTTGCGCTTAGTGAGAAGTTGGTTGGGGTAAGTCATAAAAATACCAATATATTGCTCTGGCATTTCTCTCAGAATGTTGGGGATCGGTATTTAAAATATAAAGCCTTAGCATTTTCTCTCAGCATGCTTGTTAAGGTTGTTATTAAGTTATCATTAAGTTCCTAGAGAAAGCCACCGAGTTTTAAATTCTTGAATACAAATGCCAACGAAACTCCAATGGAATTATTCATTCCGTTGTTACCTCTCTCTTCAACACAATGTTACGTGAATGCATGTATGAGTTAGTTTGTAAACTATCTATGCATATTTGCTGGTAAATGGATATCATATACACACATTCCCCCAACCAGTTTCCTTTTAAAAAGACGTCAACATTGGTGACATCACTTCGATAACTTATAGTAAGATAGCCTGTATCGAAGTCCGGAGGAGTCGGCGAACATTACGCGAAAAGCGGGTCACGATTCCTTCCAGCAGACATTTGAAGAGTGTCGGGGACGCCGATCATCACTCAATGCGGGAAACACGAAAGTATTTCTACCTGGAGGTGTTATTATTCTGTAGGTCAATGTTCGGCGTTTCCCTCTTCCCTCCCGAACCATCTATTTGTCTACTTCCCAGTTACCTCTCCTTATCATCCCCTCCCCATCGTGCTTATTTTCCTCCTACTCCCCTTCCCACCCCCATTTTTATCTCCCCCCACCTTTCTCCCCTCACTCTGCTCCTCCTTCGTGCCTCTTCGTTCTCTTTCCCATTTTCATCTACGAAATGTAGGTTAACGCTGCCTCCGAAATGAAAAATGGATTTGGGTGACCTTGGCCACATGTTTCCTTTCGGGACTGAATGGGGCTACCTATTCACGGCCCCATATCCCAGTGGGTTTGGAACCATTTCTTTTGTGAGGTTTATTGTTACAAAATCATTCAGATCATTTAGAATACTCTCGAAGATAAATTGGATGCCTAATGACTCGTTCATGACAAGTACGACCATTATCAGGCACCATATATTTTATATAAAAAAACCAAGTTAGTTATGGAACCTGTTCACTTCAAAATGTATAGGGCAGGTCATTACTATATTGATTTTATTGCCGTTTGGATATAATATTATGTCAAAAAGGCTTATTTGAAAACAGATACAAAGAATGGAAACAGACAAAAATGAAAATTGCGTATTGCTAAACTAATTATTTTACCCAGGTATATTACTCGTTTTCTTTGTCATATTGTCTTTTTACCATTTATGGACATCCTATTTGAGACATTGCTTAGGAAATTACTAGTCTCTTCAGTCTGTTCCATACAAATGTGTGCTCATCAATAATAATGGTAATGATAATAAATCGAACTATTACTGATATAGAAGATATATCTGAAACCGACGAAAAAGATTTTGAAGGTAGGAAATGTTTGCGTTCATTCACTCCTGTAGCCCCGCGTCTTTTGGGCTGGTACGCCCTTCACTCACTTCTTGGTTTATTTTTCCTGCCTGCACTTGGTACATCGGGCTCCCTTTGTTTATACTCATACAGCTCTGGTAAAATTGGTTTAGGTTTTGTATTGGCTCATGAAGGAACGATTTTACCCCAGCGTTGCAACTTTGTGTTTTAATAATCTTGCGTGGTTTTACTTCAGATGCTATTAATAATATTTATATCAATATGGAAAATTTAAGTTAATTTTAATTTTGCTTTCGACTCCCGGGGATGAATAGTATACCAAAACATTTAGTGATTATATATACGTTGATTATATGCACATACATATTTGACTGTCAACCTCTTTTCACTGAAGGAAGTGTGTGTACACCACGACCTTGATACCCTCTCATTTAAGATGACCCAGAAGTAATAAAAAGTAGCCGAAGGTGAGTGGTGCAATGTGTGAAGGTGGTGTCGCCAGTTTTGGCTGTGTACTGGAGATCCTACTGTGTTGTATTAGACGCTGGAGTTGTGGAGATTTTCTATGCATGAATCTTGGTAGTGAAGCTGATTTCTTTTTCTCTGAGGCATCCTCCTGTTAGGAGAACGGTTATAGATGCCAGTGATACGTAAAACAATCCGTCTGTTATTATTATTATTATTATTATTATTATTATTATTATTATTATTGAAGGCGATAGCTGCATCAGATTCATTCAATTTACATAGTTTTCTGTATCTTTCTGATAACTGTTTTTCAGGGTTATTGCATTCTGCCAGTAACTCGCCAATGATTGTCATTATTGGAGAGGAAAGCAGTTGCAAACATAAAAGTACCCAAGTTTGCAACTGTTTCCTCTCCAGAAATGACAGGCATTGGCGAGTTACTGGAAGACTGCAGTAACCCTGAAAAATCAGTCTTCAGAAAGATACAGAAAACTCTGTATAAACTGAATGCAACTGATGCAGCTGTCTATCACCTTCATTATTTCGTGCTTGAAAGAGGGTCTACTGCATATATTATTATTATTATTATTATTATTATTATTATTATTATTATTATTATTATTATTGTTGTGTTGTTGTTGTGTAGAACTCTCAATGCCGAGAACAGGAGTAATTTTGTATAACGAATAATATATCAATAATATATCTTTCATTTTACCATTGATATGTTATCGTGGACTGTATATTAAATAATAATAATAATAATGATAATAATAATAATAATAATAATAATAATTATTATTATTATTATTATTATTATTATTATTATTATTATTATTATTATTATTATTATTATTCGGAAATGGATTATCACCATCTGAAAATCTTGCTAGAGAGAAAAATAAAATTCACGTTCCATTTCAAATGTCATTAAACTCTCCGTTAATCATTGGGAATTAGAAAGATATGCTATATTACCGTCCTGGATCAAAAGGTAATCTGATGTATTTCCTGTCTTATTGTTCACCTAATAACAAGTTATTCGAAAAAAGCCTCCTAATATTCGAGTAGCTTTATATTTATTCCTCCTTTGGTAATAATAAGAGGAAGTTGGACACCACTGCTGGTTGTATTATACATCTCATAAATAACGTATTTCGGATTTTTTTTTCTTTTATAATGTCCTTAGTAGACATTATGAGAAGTTTGAAAAGTATTTAGATCCCTATTTCACATTGTAGATCCCTCTTTAGTCTGTAAATATTTATAATGAAGAGAAATTCTTCAGAAGAAATGATAGAATTAACACATTTTTCGGAGTTAATTTTTTCCTATATATATATATATATATATATATATATATATATATATATATATAAATATATATATATATATATATATATATATAATATAAATATATACATATATATATATATATATATATATATATATATATATATATATATATATATATATATATATATATATATAGTTTATAATACTAACGCCGAAAAATATGTTCATTCTATAATTTCTTCAAAAGAATTTCTCTTCATTATAAATATTTACAGACTGAAGAGGGATCTACAATGTGAAACAGGGATCTAAAACTTATTAAACTTCTCATATGAATAATCCAGATTATAAAACTCACGATTCAGCAATTAAAGCATAAACGGTACAGCAGCCAGTGTTGTTTTCTCAGAGTCACTCCTGCCAGAGTAATATATATATATATATATATATATATATATATATATATATATATATATATATATATATATATATATATATATATATATATATATATATATATATATATATATATATATATATATATATATATATATATATATATATATATATATATATATATATATATATATATATATATATATATATATATATTACTCTGACAGGGAGTGACTACTGAGAAAAACAAGACAATGGCTGCTGTACCATTTATGCTTTGATTGCTGAATCGTGAATGAAATTCAATGCAGAATAGTTTTTAAAAATTTAGTCACATCATACATCTGACTGAACGTTCGACAGTAAGCCGAATATTAGCGTTTCGACAACCCCCTCCCCTCCCCACCCACGTATATATTATATGTGTGTGTGTGTGTATTATAATGACTTAAAGTATTAAATTCTAGTTTAATCCATGTAACGATTTGATACACATGCCCTTCAATAGTGACTACTGCTGTCATGCCAAACATTTAATCTTGCCATTCTTGCATTATTCCAAAGAGACTGAACTTCGTAATTTAGAAAACTGAGACTCCGAGAACCAGACTTCAAAGATAGCAATGACGATAGTGACTTGGTCCCCTCCTTAACAGATCTTTGCCTGCTGTTCGGGACATTTTTCCCACATACCTAAGGACCAGAGACATTCCAGCGCAGCTCGTCTTTCCCAAGTGCCGACACATGGCCATAGAGGGAGAGAGAAAAAAAACCGTTTGGAATAGAAGCAGTCTAAAGATAAGCCGACGTCGGACTTCTCTAACAAGGCAGCGTCATGCACTTGACAGTCAACGTTAAGGTTCAGACCCAACGGTGATGGACGCTGTAATGGATTTGGATTTACGAGGCTTACCGCAACAACCAGGAAAATGCAGTTATGCGATTTTATCTCGAAAATTTACCGTCTGACTTTGAATCACCACATTCCTCTCATCCACCCGCAGTTAACCTTCACCGCCAGTCAAGATCTTCAAGTCGCTAATCTATTATCTGCGGCTGTCTTGGAGTAGCCTGGCTTCTTAGTTAATGATTGTTAACTTAATTTATTACTGACTGCATTCGTTGGAAAATAAACTCGAGATGGATGCCAACATGTCGAAGTTGTGATTTACGGGAGATGTCGATTAACATTTGCGACAAAGTTGCGTTTAATTTTCCACTTTCATTCAGTTTCTCTTCTTTTTCTTCCTCTTGTAAGTAGGTGTCGAATGCTCAGACCAGTTAAAGTACTTCAGGATACGTTTTTATCCTCCTCATGGAACGTTTAAGATTAGAAACGTTTCCCCTTAGCATGCATCAGATAAAACGAACTCACCGATCCCGGCTGTCATTTAGCAAGAGACATTTAGCCATAAGCTGACGGAGAAACTGACATTTAGGAAATAAATGTAGACAGTGAATTGCCGACTTTTACTAGTAAATCTGTAAAGCGAGAGCTTAACAGGTCTTCTTAAAACCCATGTCGTTGTGGAATTAAATGCACGGTTTTCTTGACAGCCATAAAAAAAAAAATTTTTTTTACATCCAACCTGTGTTTTGGAGGACTGCCATAACTTTTGATATTATGAGAATCCAGTGGCGTAAGAAAACTTGGCAGCAAGGTGTTAGGTAAGAACACGATGGGTCCTTTTTTTTTTTTAATGATGAACGTAAAGAAAGCAAACATGTGAGAAGTGTGTTAGGGTGTGGTCGAAAGAGCAGGTAACTGAGAAGGTAGAAGACAGGGAGTAGGATGAGGAAGCGGAGGAGGAGGAGGAGGAGGCCGGCCGAGTAGACCCCTGGAAAAGGAAGCAAGTGGTGAAGAGGTACGAGGTAGAAGCATAAGTAGCCCGCGGCCAAATGGCCCCAGGGGATTCTGGAGGGTGAATGAGCTAGGGGGTCAATACTCCTACGGGTGGTGCCGGCGTTAGCAGGGAAGGCGGTGTGTTGCGGCCAATTCTGAGAGGAGTGGAGGAGGAGAGTGACTGGGGTTCTCAGATATTTGTGGGATGGGAGGGAGCAGATGGTGGGAATTAGGGATTGTGGGAGGGAGGGAACGTCTCTGAAGTTCATGAGAGGGAGGGATCGTTGTGGGGCTCTTGGGGGCGTTGCATCAGGAGGGGGAGGGGGGCGTCCTTCCGAAGTGACTTTGGTCAGGTCGGCTGGTAAGGCCTCAGTCCCTGGTGAGACGTGATACCGGCGGCGCCATGTCCCGGAACATTCTGATTGCCCTGTGCCTTGTGGCAGGTAAGTCTCAAGTGGAAAGATCCGATACCCCAGACACGACTCGACAACAGTCTTTTAGTCGTAGTTTTCCTGCATGTCTGAAACTCATGTCATCCTGACGCTGCTGTTTTATCATTTCATTTAATAAGAATGGTGTTTCAGTAAAGAAATATATATATACACCATTGCAGAAGCATGTGCTGATACGTATCTAAAATTCACGTGAGCACGTTTCTGACCACGTAGAATCTAGGCGGTTTTTAATAGTTTTCCACTTGATGCATGTAACACCAAGAGACTAAGTTCTGTGTAAAGCCAAACAGAGAGGCTACTCTTGATGTCAACTATATCATTCAACCGCAGGAGTGAAGTCTCTTGAACTCTCAGTGAAGGCATCTGATGAAGTCCCGCGTGGGAATCCAGCGTCACAAGTCAGACGTGGAGTCAAAATGACGAAGCTAGACTGCTACAGCAAATCACAGTTTTTGTTAAGATTAATTAGCCTCTTCTTTTGACACACAATTTCACTATTTAGAATGATGGCTTCCTATTTTCATAATTTAATTTTAGGCCCTGTTGCAACTAGAGTATGCTGAATTTTTCATGAGTGAAATGCGAACTGCTAAAGAATTAGCATAGGTGGGAACAGTGAATACTTTTATATATCATTTGGAAATGTTGTTATGGCGTTTAAACCGTGTTAAACACAGCGGATACAATAACAGTTGCATCAGCAGCAGCAGCAGCAGCAGCAGTAGTAGTAGTATTAGTAGTAGTAGTAGTAGTAGTAGTAGTAGTAGTGCCGGCAATGGGAATCATTATCTTTCTTTGATAATATAGTTAAAATACACATCATTTATGTGAAATATATGTAACTTAATAATCTCAGATACCTTAGATACTTCAGGATACTGCAATTAAGCCCTGGCTGACATAAGCTTACAGTCTATCAAGCAGTATTATGTATGGTAAACATTTGCATACCCAACACCACGAAAACGTTAATGACCTTGATAAAAAAAACAGCAGTACGCGTGGGAGTGAGTTGTCACTTAGCATTTTGCCGCTCAGTAGCTATGTGTTCAGTCGAATTGGTTCTAAAGTTTATTGATAATTATAATCTAGATGAAATTGGATACGTAAGGCAGAGACTCTTGACATACAATTGGGAATGGTCAGTCAGCGTGGTATTCTTTTTTACATTACGGGTAGCTTCATTTTGAACAATCATATAAAATGTAATTATTGTAATCGGAGGCTTGAAAAGCGGGGGGCGAGTGTTATGGCTATGCGCTCTAATTTGATTGGTATGACACATAATGTAATTTGTTTAGATATTCGCACTTGTAAATCTGTACATATATACACCTATAACAAATGGGCTAAAAATCATATTTTGCTATATATACACATCAGCAAGGGCGCGCGCACACACACACACCCCCACTTATATTGGTCAGGTGAAGAACCTTGGTTTTGAACCAGGGCTCTCTGGTCGCTAATATGGGTGTTCTAACTACTTGAGTATAAGTCATGTACATAGTACACAATACATACACACACATATATATATGCATACATACATACATACATATATATATATGTATATATGTATGTATACATATAAAACCTAAATTCCAGTTTTGTATATTCAATATATATATATATATATATATATATATATATATATATATATATATATATATATATATATATATATATATATATATATGTGTGTGTGTGTGTGTGTATATACACACACACATATATATAATATATATATGTATAAATATATATATATTTATACATACATACGTATATATGTATGTATATATACATACATATAAAACTTTGATTCCAGTTTTGATCTTCAATTTTAAAGATGTCTTATAATTAAGGCGGTCGACAGAATTTGTCCAAACTCAACAAAAGCAT
>NC_089754.1:41639770-41707270 GCF_040412425.1 Macrobrachium rosenbergii | reverse complement strand
CGGATTGAAAAGGGAGATAGTGAGTAACGCTCGAGATGAAAAGAGAATAAAGTATAATTAAGCATAGTGCTCCAAGGCTCCAAGGTCGAGAGTGATCTTTTAATGTTTCACTATTGTTTACTTTTAGTTTTCTGTAAAAGAAAACTATTGTGCCGGATTTGTCTGTCTGTCCGCACTTTTCTTAAAAACTACTGAGGCTAGAGGGCTGCAAATTGGTGTGTTGATCACCCACCCTCCAGTCATCAAAAACATACCAAATTGCAGCCCTCTAACCTCAGTAGTTTTGATTTTATTTAAGGTTAAATTTAGCCATAACCATCGGGCCGTGGTTAAAGTTTCATGAGCCGCGGCTCATACAGTGATATACCGAGACCACCGAAAGATAGATCTATTTTCGGTGGCCTTGATTATACACAGTACAGAAAACTCGATTGCGCCGAAGAAACTTCGGTGCATTTTTTACTTGTTTTCTTTTTACTACAGCTGGCTAAATTGATCAATCATCCTTTTTTTTACTCCTTCGTTTTGCTTCGTTAATAGCGAACCTGTTTCCAAGATTTCGCACTTTGATTCAATGTTATAGATTACAGGTTATCTAGAAGATCACAATATGAGACATGTACACTTCAACATCCAACACATGCACATGAGGAAGAAAATCCTTTTCTTTGGTTATTTTATTTCAGGAGAAAAACTTCTCAGGGCTACTCTGTTGATATTATTTGTCAGCAGTAGTAGTGGAAGTAGTTGCATTAAAATGATGACCACTTATGAAAATTGTAAGTAAGAAATTTGCGAGAAACGGGTTTTTTTTTAGAGGTTGGAAAGTCACGGTAACATAACCAAGAGGACAGAGAGAGAGAGAGAGAGAGAGAGTGTAGCTGAACATTTCTTATAATAAGAAACCTGATTCTTTTCAACCTTGCAATAAGAGTGGCTCCTTGATGGGCCTGAGGCCAAACTTTCCTGGCGCAAGCGTTTTATATTTTATCTCCATGTTGCTGTTGTGGTCCTTTGGAAGCATGAATTTCAAGTCAGTGGCCCCTATAGTCTTGTTCCGTATGAATAGAGGTTCGTCTTCTGAATAATAATGATAGTGATATTAAAACAAAAGAGTTCCTTGACTTGCTCAATAGTAGTAGTAGTAGTATAGATTATTTGTGTTAGTCAGGGAGTAATCATTCGCAAATCGGGCGCCTTTATGTCAAACACATCCTTTAACATATTTAATAGTATCTCAAATATTTCTGCCCGACAAACATTACCTCATCAATATAATATCTGCCAACACAGTAATTTCCTTTCGTACTTTTCTTCTTCCTTAGAAATATGATTCCATTCCTATAACAGATGCAGTAGTGTCTCATTTCATAATATTTCATCTCTAATTTTTATCTTCATTCCTCAAATGCCCATCCAATTCCTTCACCAGGTGTAGCGGTGTCTCTGGGAAGCCCAGCCGGCCCAAAGGACGCCAAGGATGAAGGGAGCCAAGAAGGGAAGCAGCCCAAGATCACCTATAGCAAGGAGACCGTAGCCAAAGCCGGCGCCCAAGTCAAGATCGACTGCTCGGTCGAGGGAGTCGATCTCTCGGGCGTCGATGGATTTGGCGTCAGTTGGAGCAAGGTAGGGAAAGTGGAGGGTATCATTTTGATGTTTATTTAAGATCACAAAAAGTTTTTATTGATGATGGTAATCTGATATATACAGATCGCAGAGAGATAAAATGGCGGTGATCTGAACAAATGACAGAAAGATATATTGGCGATGATTTGTACAGGTCACAGAAGGATATAGCCCTAGTAAAGATCACGGAGCGATATCATGATGATAGTCTGTAAAAATCACAGAAGGCAATAGCTATAATCTTAAAAATAATCGTAAAGATATAATACTAATGTTCTTTAAAGAATGAAAAAGTATATAATGACGATCATCTGTAAAACGTTTGTGCCATATTCTGTTTAGTACCAGAAGTGATCCTGTATTGAACGGATGAAATACAGTATTCATTTCTGTTTCATTCTTCAACCTGAATAATTTAAAGGGGAGAAGATCTTCTTGAATTTTAATTCTTTATTATAACTGATGAAATCTAGCACTGTCTTGTACTGACATAATGTATGTGCATAATTTCATATATTCATGTATTCCGTAACTTGAATTACAGATCGACGAAGACAAGCCGACCAACTCCTTCCCGATCTCAGCCAACGAAAAGGTGCTCTTGTTTACAGACAGGTTCTCCGTCGAACATCCTGAGGGTTCTTATCAGTACTCTCTAATTGTAAGTAAAAACTAATATAATTGTGAGTAGTGTTGAATGATGTTTGAAATGATAAGCTACAGTGATGATTGTCTCACAGAGAGAGAGAGAGAGAGAGAGAGAGAGAGAATCAGTCGACCTTAGAGCATTTGGGCTGAGGTCATAATTTTGTACAAGCTGTAGAATATCCAACACTGTATGTGTGTTTGTGTTTGAGAGAGAGAGAGAGAGAGAGAGAGAGAGAGAGAGAGAGAGAGAGAGAGAGTACCTTACCTACGCACTGTTTCCGCCACTCTTGACATGATGGATTAGTTTGTCAAGTATTGTACTTCTTCCTCTTCTCATGGTTAAGCTGAGAAGATGACGTACAATTTCAGTGATGAGTTCACGGTTCCGTTCAGTCCATTCATCACTGTTACCACTGAAGTGTGCAATACATAAGAACAAGAAAGCCATGTACAAGAGAGCAGACTAGCAATTATTGGTGTATATGTTGTATATTCATCGCATGGATAACAGGCCGGGATTGGCGGTCAGAATTACTGCGGTAGAATTGAACAGATTTACTCGACCGCGTGCGGTACTTCAAGTACCGTTAGCTGACATCAAGTGGTGACAGTTGAGCCATATAACCGCATACCGTTGACTGAAGTAACAATTGCTTTTCTTTCAACGCTGGCGGGTTTGGGAATTCGCTATCATTATGGACAATATTTGGTCTCTTTATGGCCTTTTGACATGGTACTCTCTTCGCGTACCGGTATTTGAACAGTGCTTTATATTCTAGACACATAAGAACTCCAGTACTAATGTTACAGATTAAAAGCTCAGAACATACGAAAGCATCAGTGAACAGACTTAATGGAAAACCTGGTAGAACTCGTAAAGAAAAATAGAAGAAAATCGTAGGCGTATTTGCAAGTTTACTTACTTTAAAAATGCAGAATTTGTTGGATTCAATCTGTTACTTGTATTTGCAACGTTTGATTGATAGGTATTTTCGTTTACATTCATGCATGTATTGTAACCCAGATTCCTTTTTTTCCATTTCATAAGTTTATTGTAGCGTTCCCTTGGCCCTCAACTATGTTGCGTCCTGCCTTTTATTCTTACAGCGTTCCCTTTGGACTTTTCACACTTCATTGCTATTCAGATTCTCTAAATTTTTTTGCCAATGTTTACTTTCTCATTAAACAAAACAATCCTTATTGCCAGCCCTTGGAGAGTATGGAAGAAATCAGCGATATGGTTAAAATGACCTAGAACAAGGCTTAGCAAACTTCTCATTTCACAACAGATCAAGCAACTCCAAGAGGACGACACGGGGCTGTACCGATGCACCGTCAACTTTGGAGAGGAGCAGAAGATCAACGCTGACGTCCCAGTGAAGATTGAGAGGGCGCCTTACTTCACGGACAATTTCACCAAAACTCTCACGGTAAGCAACGTCGTCCACTTTTCTGCATCCCTTTTCCGTCCAGTTTAGGTGACAGGTGGATCAGAGTGTTTTGAGACGGTTTGGTCTTGTGGATAAAAAGGTGCATAATTCGGAAGTCTTGGGAAGAAGGTAGAGAAAGACCTAAAAAGTGCATGATAGATAGTGTAAAAAAGTTATTGGAGATGAATAATGCAGTGTATTTAGAAGGCTACGTTGCGGTACAGGTGAACCTTTTGGGTAAGCATATAAGCAGCTGATGTGGAAGTCATCTGCGCAAGAATTCATGCTGCAGTGACCCTTGTCTTTGGAGCCACTCTCTTTAGAGTAATGGTTTACGTCTTGAAGAGATTGGTAGCAGAAAATATTTGGTTGCTGCTCCTACTATGCACTTTTGAATCCAAGTTGACAATACCACCGTCGTTTAATTACCAAGTACCTTAATTCACTGCTTAGGTCAGCATAGGCACACTTGGTGTTTTAATGGAGCGTGTCCTTCAACCCGTGTTTGCCAGAGGTCAACCTGGGTCATTTAGCTAGGTAGGCAAGAATGCTACCGATCTCAATGCAAGGTGTATGTGTGTGTTTGTGTTTGTATAGTACACCAGCGAGGCCACCTATAGGAACATCAGTTTTAATTATACACATTTTAGGTTAGTAAAACTATCAACAAACCATCTACAGCTACCAAAATATACGTCAGACTGAATGCACTAAATATAAGGTCTTATCTAGCAGACATGTAAATTGTCCTAGAAATTCAACCAAGTCCTTTTGGCTTTCAGGTAACTGAAGGAGACGCCATCAGCATCGATTGCCAGCCAGGAGGAAGCCCCAAGCCAGATGTCTTCTGGGAGAGACTCAACCAAGAACTGCCTTATTACGGAGGAAAGTTCTTCAAGTAAGTTGGTGATTCATCTTCCAGTCGCCCTCAATTCTTTCCACATGACTAAACCATCTCTGGACACTGACCCTTCCTTTCCCTTACTAAACCTTTTTACCACTTCAGCGTATCGGCTCTTTACGCTCTTTCAGTTCTTATTTCGGCTCGTATACTACGCAAACACTTGATCTCAATAGCTTCGTTTTTTTCTGTCAACACTTCAAGTACGAAAATGCCTATGACCAATGCCTTATTTGCCGCTCGGGCCACGCCTATATGTATATATGTATATATATATATATATATATATATATATATATATATATATATATATATATATATATATATATATATATATATATATACTGCATATATGTAAATGTATATATATGTGTGTGTATTTCTATATTTGCTGATTGCTATAAGAATTTTGGTTGCATTTATAAAATAGATAGAAACTTAATTTCAATCCTAATCTAAATCATTTTATAAAATCGAAAACGGGAAGAGTATCGAATATTTTCCAGTAATCAAAATTTAATTAATTCGTATTTTAGCATTACATGTCAGCATAAGGTTCAAACACAACTTGAGGCAAAACTCAGAGACTTGTCGAATACAGAAAATAAGAAAAACTGTCGGTTCCACAACATTTAACTTACAGCATATATTCGAAAAGTATACCCTGGGAGAAGAGTTCAAGAATAGTTTTAACCCCTTTTATGTAAACTTTTATTGTGCGGTGGTAAAATGGAATTGATACCATACCAGAATAAGAACACATCCGAGCTTCATCAAGTGTACGTGACATCAACCAGATCAACCGGAATGACATCAAAGCAAAATTACAACCCTGAACGACATCAAACTGCATTTTCATCAAGCTAGATTTATACCAAACCACGATACATCAAACAAAAGCTAATTTCAGACCCTAAGGCATTAAACTAGAATAACATCACATAAGAATGTCATTTAACCAAAATTCTGTCAGAGCAGAGTTAAATAAAAATGAAACGACGTCCTTCAAATAAGGTGACATAAAACAGAATTGACATCAAACCTCAGCAACATTAAACGCGACCGACATCAAACCGGAAATGCTTCGTACAATTTCGCAGCTTTTCGGAGTGATGAACCTTCTGCCGCCAAGGGCAAGGAGTCTGTGTCACTGACATCAGGGGATGACAGATGGCGGTTTCTTCGAGTGGCGGCAGATGGCGCTGTTGACGTCATGCGGTTGTTTGGGTGTGTACTGTACAGCGTTTGCTATGCGATTTTCTGAGGGGAAAACAACATATGAATGGCGAAGGAGGTTTCCGAATGAACAGAGATGTAATGTTTTGGGTTGGAAATTGAGAGAGAGAGAGAGAGATTTATCAAACCATAATCTTGCGTCAAGACAGGCCTGGTCGTTGACACTCAGAATAATGTTATGAGTTAAAATTCAAAGTAAATAAAAAAAAAATAAATTCTTTGAGAGTTATTCATATGAATCTGCAGAGAGAGAGAAAGAGAGAGAGTGTGTGTTCCATCGAGCATTACAGTACTTCGGTCCCAGGCATGTTTTGCATGTACTCATATGAAATACGGCGATCTTTAGACGAGACTGACTTCTTAGATTTACCATAAGAACATAATGACGTTGTATACGATGCAGCAGTATTTTTTAAGTTTGTTTATAAGGAGAATAAGTGGAATGTCAAAGAAGGATATTAAAAAGAATGTAAGTTCATAAAACGCAATGGTTAGTATATAATGCTCATATAGTTCCTTCTTAGTCTGCTGTATCGTGTTATGCTACATACCTTTATTTTAAAGATTATAAACTACGCTATGAAAGACTTTCCTTTTTCCAATACTCCTCCCTGTTAAGAATCTGCCCGCGGGTCTGGTACAGTAACGCTTCTAATATTTTCTAATTTGTTTTTTCTTTCCTTTTAGGGCAAACCAGTTTGACATCCCACACATCGAGAGAGATCACGAGGGCCATTATGTGTGCTATGCTGACAATGGCATTGGTGACCCTGCTACCTCTCACATCATTTTGGAGGTCCAGTTTCCTCCTCACGTTAAAGTCGATAAGGAGCAGGTAGGTTACGGGCCCATTTTCACACACAGATACACACACACACACACATACATGTATATTTTTAATTATAGTTCATATGCGATGAGCGCATCTACTCAGACCAGGATTCGAACCTAATCTTTAAATGTTTAATATAGAGATGACAGTGTCATATCCTGAATGGATAAGGTGACTGTCATATCTGTATCAAAAACTAAAGTCACAGGTTCGAACCATGGTCAGGGTAGATGCACTTATCCTGTATATACTGTAATTTTTTCATGGGTGTACATTATTCCCCAGGTATAGTGAATTCTATATTACGGACTGTTTAAAGCTCAAGGTTTGAAAGTGTGAGACATACACATACACTATATATATATATATATATATATATATATATATATATATATATATATATATATATATATATATATATATATATATATATATATATATATATATATATATATATGTGTGTGTATGTGTGTATGTATGTATGTATGTACAGTATGTATGTCTTCAGACTTGCTAAAACCCTATAGTCTTATTACTGTCAGGAGCCATCCATGCTAAGATGAAAATGTGTATTATGGCATATATATAATTTATAAATATATATATATATATGTATATATATATATATATATATATATATATATATATATATATATATATATATATATATATGTGTGTGTATGTGTGTATGTATGTATGTATGTACAGTATGTATGTCTTCAGACTTGCTAAAACCCTATAGTCTTATTACCGTCAGGAGCCATCCATGCTAAGATGAAAATGTGTATTATGGCATATATATAATTTATAAATATATATATATATATGTATATATATATATATATATATATATATATATATATATATATATATATATATATATATATGTGTGTATGTGTGTATGTATGTATGTATGTATGTAGTATGTATGTCTTCAGACTTGCTAAAACCCTATAGTCTTATTACTGTCAGAGCCATCCATGCTAAGATGAAAATGTGTATTATGGCATATATATAATTTATAAATATATATATATATATATGTATATATATATATATATATATATATATATATATATATATATATATATATATATATATATATATATATTTGTGTGTGTAGTGTGTGCATGTGTGTATGTGTATTTTAAATATGTGTATGTTTTTGAAGTATTGGAATATTCTTTTTACAAAAGTCTATTTATTTAAAACCTGTTTAATAAATCCAAAGGAGAGATAATTAGATGTGCCTAGAAACGCCAAGAAAGATAAATAAAAGTGAGAAAAAACTGCCATTATTCAGTACCGTTGGTGTTCTAAAGAGACTCTCCTTCCCTCTTCAAGATATTTGTGAATCCGAATGACCAGGCAACTCTGACATGTACCGTAGAAGCTCATCCAACAGCTGATGCCACTTGGTACAAGGATGACATCGTCATTCTCGGAGACGCGAACAGGAAGTAAGTTGTTGGTATTGGTCTGAAAGGGCCGTTGTTGAAACTTAGGGTTAAATATTTACCTTAACGTTTTTCCTTAGATCAAGAGAAAATGCCATGGCTTTTGATGTGTGAAATTCTTTATGGGGTAAGATGTATATAAGATTCTTTGCTGTCTTTTAAAGTAACGTTTTCTATATTGACATAATTTTAGTCCCATTTTCCAGTTTTCCATGATCCATGACCACTATCCAGGCCTCCTATGCCTAATCTTTCCTCGCCATTAGGGTGACAAAGGTCGACATCGAGGGGAATGATGACAAACGCCCCATCGGTGTCAACTCCACCCTGACCATCGGCGAAGTGACTGAGGATGACTTGGGCACCTACACTTGCAAGTCTGTCAACACCATCGGAAAGACGGAGAGAACCGTCGAATTGAGAAGTAAGTCTCCTGCGAACTCTTAGCTCATAGTTATAACTAATAGTCAGTTGAGATAGGGTTTTGAGAACGTGGTGGTTAAGGAAGATTCCAAATAGAACTTTACCCTTTTTGAGGATCGTGCAGAGGCCAATGAGACGGTTACTCTCAAGTCTTTTCCAGCTTAGCCCCGCAGAAAACAAGGGAAGGGTAAAGGGAAGAAGAATGGGTGGGCTCTTTAGCGCTGCGTTCACACATGCTGTCTTCACATACCCGAAACATATGGGTGTGAGATACACAAACACAAACGTGAATAAAGTGGAGAGCGCCATCTTTTGACCCAACAAATTCTGAGATTATTTTCGGATGTCATTTGATGCTTTGGATTATCTGTTGTCTAAACTGCAGCTCATGATCGGGAAAAGAAAGATTGGAGGTACAAACGTCAAATAATGATTATGATAGAAACAAAACATGACATACCATTGTGTATAGGTAAACAGGTAAGCATAATTTCCTAACATATAATGGTAAGAGTGAACCTACTATATTTTAGCATAGTCTGTCATTGGGTATTATCCTTCTGTATGCTGATACCGTTAGTATAATACTCGTATAGAAAAGTACAAATAAGACTCACTTACTAGTTCATATATATTAAGAATATCCTCGGTAAACTTTAGTATTGTCTGTTATTGGAGATTTTACTTATTCAGTTATATGGATACCGTTAGCAGAGAAAGTATGTTGTTGGACGATGCAAATAAAGTTGATTTATAAGTACATATTTCATTCTAACAAAACATATAATAGGCCTAAATCATCAATTCGATGGTTTATATTAAGATTATGCAGTACTGTAATAAAAGGCTTGCTATGAAATGATTAATTCAGCCTTGTGTTGACAGATGGTCCTATTTAATTTTCTTTAGTAGGGCGAATATTGTACGTCTCCTGCTCGTAATTGTAGTTGAAATTGTATAGCAATATGAGAGAGAGAGAGAGAGAGAGAGAGAGAGAGAGAGAGAGAGAGAGAGAGAGAATCTTCGTCCAATGACATTCTCAGTTGCTAGTTGATTTATCGTTTTCTCTACATTGAAGTCGTTTAGCTAAGTCATTTATAGCTTCATTTGTACAGTGAAATCACCTGGCTAAAACACTTGTACTGTTCCTCTTTACAGGGAAGTCACCTCCCAAGATCATCAGCCAGTCACGCAGTGAAGTCCTGTATGACCTGGAAAGAACCAAGCTAAGAGACGCCCTTCCAGTTGTCATTGAGTGTGAGGCCGACGGCGACCCATCACCAAGCTACCGCTGGAACAAGAATGGAGAACCCTTGATCTGGCAAGCTGACCCGCGCATTGACCTCGAGCCGGGTACCGGTAACCTTCTCATCAGTGACCCAACGTTGGAGGACAACGGCTTATACCAGTGCTTTGCCTACAACGAACTGGGCACCGCCATGGGCGACCCAGTCTTTCTCGTCAACTCTTCAAGCATCCAGTTCTCCAACGCTGCCGATAACAAAGACACTTACGAGGTAGAGGCTGAACTCGGGCGTCCTTTCAAGCTGAGCTGTCCAAACGCCACTGCTTACCCAGAGCCTACCCTCAACTGGGTCAAGGCCATCACCAGGGAGGATCAGATTGAAATTAATTTCGTCAGCGAAGAGAGGATAGTCGCCGATCCCCAAGGAAGTCTTTGGTTCACCCACGTCACTCCGGAAGACGCCACAGAAGGGAATAACTTCCAGTACATGTGTCTCGGATCAACTGAGTTTCAGCCAACTGATTATTCCATCGCATCCATCATCCATTTGAAGGTCAAACCCCCAGCTGACGGAGGGCTCAACGGGGAAGAAGAGTCTTTGAACGTCGAGTCCTTCAGCATGTACACATCGCCCTCCGAAGTCACTTTCAAAGCCTTAGAGGAGAACACTTTGTGGTGTATATATGGTGGCGAGTAAGTTATACCAGTCATGTTGTAGAGGTTGGTTTTGTCTGAATGACAATTTGTTTTCTTTAACAAAGACACCATTATAACCTAGTGAAGGCATGTGAGTGTAGCAAAGCATCAAAATGTCACATTTTAACATTCATGTAATATATATATATATATATATATATATATATATATATATATATATATATATATATATATATATATATATATATATATATATGTGTGTGTGTGTGTGTGTGTGTGTGTGTGTGTGTGTGTATTTACAGTGCTCTCAACATTAGAACCAATGCCCTGTGCTTTAAAAAGGCGCTTATAAGAAATGGCAGTTCTCCCCTTAGATTGTAGAGATAACGATCTAAAAAAAAAAAAACTCGCGTCTTGCATTAGTTTCACGTAACCCTTTTCATATCAGAATAAAGACTATAGCATGATATTGCCCGAAAGCAAAGGCTTGATGACTGATATATTCATTTCAATTCCAGACCAGCTCCTACAGTCAACTGGCGACGAACTGATGGTGTCGACATTGATGAAGAGAGATTTGTCACGAGGAACTTTGGCCGCACCCTTGTGTTCAAAAACACTCAGGTAATATTTTCTCTGTAACTGTGGAAGAGTTTGAAACTTTACAAGAGGTGAAAATTGAGAGTAATTAGCATCGAGAGTAAAGTTATGAGGCTAAATAAAACCAGGAAGATGGGGCAGTAATATGGAAGGCGGAATGGAGCAAGTAGATATATACAATTTATTTTCATGCAAATGTAATGGGTGATGGTAGAATAAAGGAAGAGGTGATTTGCTGAATAGGTGGGACTAGGAAGGTAGCAGGATACATACAGAAGATTGGGCACAAACTTGGAGAGTTTTTTTAAGGCAATGTTGGAATTTATGAAGGGATCGTTGAGTCGACTTTCCTTCTAAGAACTGAAGTGTGAAATGTTAAATACGAATGAGAAATGTAATTTGTGTCTGTAGAGATAAATTGTATGTGTAGCAGATGTGGCACAGGAAGAGTTTAAAGAGTGAGACGTAGGAGTTGTTACAAGGTTATGGTATGTGAAACTAGGGATCAGGATGTTTTGAGATGCCTTAGTCATGTAGAGAGAATGTGGGATAATAGGTTGATGAAAAGAATGCACAATTCGGATTTTTTAGGGGGAAAGAGAGACGAATGCCCAGAAACAGCTGGATAGATAGTACAGGTAAAAAATGGCCTTAACGTCATGGAAGCAAGAGTGGATGCCAGATGTTGGTGAATGTCCCAGTGGTGTATGTCACAGTGAGTGTAAAGGGTCCTGATGTGCTGCTGGTTAGCCTTCTGTGTAGATGTATGAGGCTGTTGTTGAACTTTTCTGCAACGGAATTTCATCTAGGATTCAACAATTAAAGTGAATATATATATATATATATATATATATATATATATATATATATATATATATATATATATATATATATATATATATATATATATATATGATCGTGCGTGTTAAAAATCTGTTAGAAATACTGAGCACATTAATGAATTTGGTGAGTCATTCGACTGCCTGGTTAGACAAACCACTTATGTTTTTCCAATTTCACTCTCCTTCAGCTGTCAGACATGGGGGAATACGAATGCACGGCCAGCAACGGCGTCGGCGAGGCCAAAACCTCGACAATGATGGTGACCGTGGAGCAGGCGCCCACCTTCGTCGGGGACATGGCTTCCCAGACGGTCAAGGAAGGATCGATTGTCACCTTCACTTGCGAAGTCGAGGCTACTGGAGAAGTCACCTTCCACTGGTTGTTCAACGGCCGCCCGCTTTCGTCGGAAAGTGCGTAGGCCTTCTTGGAGTGTTGGTTTTTCCGTCCATATTTTCTTTGAGCTACAGTTATGGAACTCATTTGAAAATTTGTTCAAAATATGGAACTTGAAGTCTTCCTCTCTCTCTCTCCTTATATTTATATATATATATATATATATATATATATATATATATATATATATATATATATATATATATATATATATATATATTATATATTTTATATATTATATATATACAGTATATATTATTATTATTATTATTATTATTATTATTATTATTATTATTATTATTATTATTATTATTTTCTTTTATGTTCCCAGGTAACCATCCGAGAAGATCCATCACTAATAATGTACTGAAGATACAGGACGTATCCTTAGTAGACATCGGCAACTACGCCTGCAATGCCACCAGCGAGATTGGCTATGCCTACGGCCAAGCAACTCTCAATGTTATCCGTAAGTATTGCTCGGGTTATGTCCACAAACGGTGTAAAAGGAAGAAAAAAGAAAAGATGGACCTCTACCCCGAAGGAAGTTCATCTGGCACAAAGTCAACTTAATTAATAACAGTCATTTGAGTTTATAAGTTAGTATAAGTATTAGCTTAAAAGTTCAGTCAGTACAATTTACGAAGACATCGCACAAGAACGTTAAACTGCTCTTTTCTAAGCTTTGACCTTAGAATATATAAAAAAATTTTTGAATACCCTCTCTCAGCTACTATTTTTTCTTCAGCTGGCGTGCACCGTGTAACAAGCTCCGGAGAAGTGACTAAACTTCGCGAGGAGGTGAACAGCCTTCGTGATATTGTGCAGAAGATGCACAACTTGATAGAGCAGCAGCTCGAGGTTTCCAATCACAACCACGAGAAACTGCACGAGATCAGCACCTTGCTGGAGGCCAGCGGTGTTGTCAAAAGCGTTCCGGATGACCAGGCTGAGGGGGACAAAGACGCAAGCGCAGTAACGACAGAAGAGGCCGTGGAGGTTGAGGCCAACGAAGAAGCCACCACAGAGAACATTTTTGCTTCATAAATTTTTAACAAAACTTTAAAAATGGTGCCTTTTATCGGCACTCACAATCATGGTTTATTGCTAGTTAATTTTCGATGCCTGGGTTTCCTCAGGCTAGTCATTTCAGATAGTTGTTCCCTAGAGGTAAAGAGGACCTTATCTAAATGGCTTTTTGTTTTCAGTATGATAGAGAGGCTCACAAAATCAAATTGACCTTGGCCTTGGATATTTCAAGAGGCCAGCCCATATTATCAAGTGACCTGTAGATTTAAGGTAGCCACATAGACATGGCCTGCACTGTACTGTACACTAAAAAGGGAAAAGGGAGGCTCCTTTTATGGGGCATCTCTTGTTTGACCACGCCAGTATTAGTAGGCTAATTTTATAGGGCATTTTCTTGTGCAATATTGATAAGCATTATTTACAAATACAAATTTTAACTAGTTTAGAGTTTGACTGGTGTCGTGAGAACAGGCTGTTTTATTTGTTTTAATATATTCATCAGTGGATTGAGGTCAGTTTAAAACTGCACAAAATATAATGAAAAAGGAACACAAACGTTCGATATGAAAATAATATTCTGTTACTCCTGTGGTGAATCAAGGATGTAAAGAAATAAAAAATCAACAATACAAAGGATTGCACATAGTAAAAATATGTAGTTAAGAGAGAATTAACAGATGTTAATATCAATATCTTGAAGTTTATTGAACACAGCTTTCATGCATCATCAGTTCTACTGACATTCTTCAAAGCTCAGTTCCTCTACACAACTTTTTATTTCATAAAAAAAAGACTGCAAACGTGTTTGCAGATTCTTGAAATTCTTACAACACTGATGACAATATTCCCAATTTTGAATCTGCTTCATTCATAGAAAATAAAGGACCTGCTTTTAAATCCAACTTTTAAGCATAAAGAGGCGTGGGACTCCTCTCAAAGAAAGTGAGGGTTGAGGAAAAAAGTATTCAAGTGTTTAGGTCCTGCTAAAAAGAAACACGACAGGCATTTAAGACTTTACCTTCCTCACATCTATCTTTTAAATACACATCAAAGTAAAATTATTCTCATTGTAAGAGTTTAATTCAAGGATGTCATGAATTCCGAGCATGCTTATTCAAAAATATACATCATAAGTGAAATGTCACTTTAAAATATACATCACAAGAGAAATGTCACTTCCAAATGGACCCTGTAGGAGGGATAGTGCCGCCATTGCACTTCACGCGGTGCACTGTAGGTATTACTTAAGGTTTATTGCAGCATCCCTTCGGTCCCTAGCTGCGACCCTCTCATTCCTTTTACTGTAGATCCATTCATATTCTCTTTCTTCAATCTTACTTTCCACCCTCTCCCAACAATTGTCTCATGGTGCAACTATCAGGTTTTCCTCCTGTTACACCTTTCAAACCTTTTTACTCTCAGTTTCCGTGTCAGGGCTGAATGGCCTCATAGGTTCCAGCGCTTGGTCTTTGGCCTAAATTCTATATATTCCACTTCCAAATGGAAAATTCCATGAACTTTTCGTTTGATAAGGTGACCTAAGGGCTAACAGATCTAAAGAATTGACCCGCATGCCTAGGTATGAATGAGACCAAATGAAAAAATATGTGCTGATGGATAGAACAGTATCCAGAGAGAAGATACTCCGAAATTCTTGTTCAGAAATTCTCATGAAGTATAGTAATCTTGTCTTTTCAACCGTGCTATATAGGCACCTCAAAATGGGTATGTGATTCGTAAAATGTGAGCTAAAGTGATTTAATTCACGAAAGGTGGTGATAGAGGGCTTGTGAACAACTGCGGAAGACTTGGGATATACAATTACATAACAGTTGACATTCACAGGTTCGAACAAAATATAAGGTCCGAGCCCTAGAAAGCAATGTGAATTATGATGGGTCGGGAGTCAATGGGAGTGGCAATGTGGCGTTTTCATTGCAAGTAACACGACTAGTTGCAAAGGAGACACCTGTAAGACATGTCCGTTGATGTTGTAACTTGTCTAATCACAGTTACCATCCTTGTGAAGTCATGATGTGTAGACGTGAATTTTGACAACACCTTTAATTATTTGAAGACACTAGAAGGACATTCAATATAAGTCGTGACCATACAAAACTAAGATCACCAGAAGGCTACGGATTTTAAAATAAGTGGCTCATGAATCCAAGATGTATTTCATCGAGTGATGGCACTGGAACCGCACGTAAGGTTAGCTAAGAACTTGAAATGATTTTCAGGTAATTTATGATCTGTAGTAATTGAAATATGTTCTGTTATGAATATGCATTAAATTACTGCAGCACACGAACAATTTACAAAGTGAGACATAAATGATGAGCATCCTGAGTAAGGAAAACCTTGTAAAGACCGTTGGTTAGAGAGTGTGGGCTAAGTCTGGAGAGCTTAGGCCTAGGCCAACGTGTGAAAAAATATTAAAGTAATGTAGAAGTAAAGTAGTATACAAAAGCTAATAAAGAAAATAATAGCGAAGAAAAGCGATTGCAGAGTAAGCCTAAGGGGTTAGGGCTACTATCATCCTAGTTGGCATTCCAGAGGGAGTATACCCAAACCAGACTTACCTTTACCTAACCTAACCTTGGATACCTTTACCTAACCTAACATTGGATGTCGTGTCTCCCCAATGGGTCCCCCCCCCACCCTAGTAATTCGTGACCCATTGCTGTGCATTCTACCCAACTAAAATTGTTGGGGAAGTGGAAAAGAAGGTAGAACTTCAAAAGGAGAGGGGAAAGGTTTCCTTTTGAGGGGAGAGGTTAGTAGAGGCAACCTAGCCTATCCTGTGAACCCTTGTCGTAGCTGGGTGCCGAGGTAAACTATATGGAATGTTTTAATTCCTATCCTAATACGTGTGTCATATGTTTGTGTCCCCTCCATATCTCATTTAATTTTTAGTTTCTTCCATTATTGTTTATACAAACAACTTGTTTGCATTTACCCAGCTCCTTACAGTTTACTAGGCCTAGGTATAACAGGCAGCCTATGGGAACCCTACAGGGAAACTGGAGTTCTCATAAGAACCAAAGCTGAGCGAATTGGTCTAACAGGATTTGTCAAGTTTGTAAACAACAGGAGTTCCTCATTGGACGGGTGGGTACCATTCTCAGCTAGCACTCTGCTGGTCCTGCATTCGATTCTCCGACGGGCCAAGAAAGAATTAGAGGAATTTATTTTTGGTGATAGTAATTAATTTCTCGCTGTAATGTGGTTTGGATTCCACAATAAGCTGTAGGTCCCGTTGCTAGGTAACCAATTGGTTATTAGCCACATAAGATAAATCTAATCCTTTGGCCCAGCCCTAGGAGAGCTGTTAATCAGCCCAGTGGTCTGGTTAAACTAGGGTTTACTTAACTTTTTGTAAATAACAGGATAACAGTTGGAAAAGCTGACTATGGAAGGGGTCTTGGTCCCCCCCCCTTTACCCCAGCATAATTTTACCTAGAGTGCTGTGAATCATGGAGTAAAACACAGGCATGCATCCTAGCCCTACCTTCTGCAACCTAACTAAGGGAGCTGGTTTCTTACCTGGTCCGTGGAGC
The DNA here is from genome assembly GCF_040412425.1 of Macrobrachium rosenbergii. NCBI lineage: Eukaryota > Metazoa > Arthropoda > Malacostraca > Decapoda > Palaemonidae > Macrobrachium > Macrobrachium rosenbergii. The sequence goes on along the minus strand of NC_089754.1, from coordinate 41,690,389 downwards.
TGAATCCTAATTTGACCTATTGCTTTAACTCATAGGTCTGGTTAAACTCCTTTAATACCAACCGACTCATAGGCCTAAGTGAAAGATAGAAATTCATCTCAACCTTACCTTTCCCAACGGTCCTAACTGACAAGGTTCACCTACTTTCTCTAATTGAGTGCTGTAAAGCATAGGCCCTATTCCCAACCTTCAGGTTGGAGGTAAGTCTTGCCATTACTGTATTAGTAGAAGGAGTTATGGTGTTTCCACACAGATAAAGAATTCTTTTACTCCTGATTTTACATATAAAATTAAATTATTATTATTTTATTCAGTAGATGAAACCTGTTCATATGGGAACAAGCCCACAGGGGCTTTCACTTGAAATTCAACCTCCCACCACAGACCCCACACCTCATCAGTAAATGATCATGATACAGAACCAGTGATTTTTTCATTGCCCTGGGGGAGGCTCGAAGACATGACAGCTGAGTGGCAGGCCAGGACACTAACCACTATACCAGCGACCAGTATGTAAGTTTGTGCACTCGACATTGGCAATCACACACATAAGGCAGCCATTAATAAACTTAATATATGAGGTGGTGAATAATGGGAGTAGTCAGAAAATAGGTTATCCTGGTAATATAGTAAACAGATTTACTATATAAGGTGTTTTACTCACAACTGCACATGCATCCTGTATGTGGTGAATTCTCTCGTTCCCAATTTTTTTTTTTTTTTTTTATAAAAAAGCAACTTTTCAAGTTCAGCAGACTCCATGAGCCTTTTCAGTTCTGGATCAAATCAACCTTCAAGTCACATTCCAATGTCAGATTACATGAAAATAACAAACAAGTTATTTTCATCCATGGTATATCAAACCTTCTTTGGGCTGGATAGTACAAGTGCACTTTGATAGACACATTAACTGTATTGGGGCCAACTTTCATAAAGAACACCTGTCTTAATTATTGTCTCAATGGTTCACCATGCAACTAATCATGACACCCCCACTCCCAAGTGCTTTGCTTTCCAACCCTTCGTTGAGCTAGAAGATGCTTTCCCATACCCTTAGGACAACCTCAGTCTTTGCTTTGCTTTTGCCCTACCTGGTCATCCCAGTATCAGAGAACCCTTGTAGCTCCTTGCTGGTTTTAAGCTGAGTAGGATCACCATCTACCATGCCTTCTAGGTAAGGCCTTCTTCTTGAATTAGTATCTTCAGTGGGCAATCTCTGCGGTATGAACTAGTCTCAGCAGATTGCAGAGTGTCTTGCCTGGCTTGGCCTTGCTTGTCTGTCTTTCTTTTTGTGCAGCAAGGACTATTGTTCATCCCTTTCGCAGATCAGTTTGAGGGCTTGGACCTCTCTGCTTTGGTGGAGGTTACACAAAAGAAAGTTGAATAGCCTTGCCTGTCTAAGGGACACAGTTCTCCAGAGGCAGATTTGACTCTCATTCTTCGTTTTCTTAGCAAAGTGCTATAAGAACTGCCAGAGGGGAGTAGGGAAGGGAAGTTATGCTCAAGACTGTCACTGAGAATAGTGGGCAAATTGCAGTCTCTCCTACTTAGTGCAGCAGTTTGAGGAATGTATAGTTGTCCAAGCTCCACAGGACAGAAAAGCATCTTGCATAAAGTTATTGGTGGCATTTGGTTGGGGAACATTGTGTTGAATTACTGGTATATATCTTCCACACCCTTTCTTTCTCTGAGCCAGTAGCCATTGCCATGTATGTACCAGACTGGTCAAATTCAGTTGAGGTACACACTTGAGTACCTTATTGAAGGTCTGTTTTCAGAAAGTGTAACTTCCTTAGCCATCCTGTAAAGAAGGTGGAGAGAGTGTATTTAGAGTATTATTATCTTTTTGGCTCTAATGACAATTGAAGTTATTCTTAAAAATTCAAGGGTTTCAATTTTGCAGATTTGATTATTTGCAGTTTTTCCATCAACGGTTAAATGAAACACAGTATATGTTGGAGTTCACAGAAATCTGCAGGTGCAAGTAGGCTAGAAATGTAGAGGAAAGTAAAATAGTTTAGTAGGTTATAATTTTATAAAATGCTTGTACATAGTATGGTCTGTTGCCGAATTATACCCAAATCCATTACAAAAAGTTAGTGTTTTTGAAAACACACAAATCATAGACAATAATTGCACTATGGGCTGACCTGAAAGATACAGTTAATCACCCCTTGCAGTTTCATGGGTGTTGATGCCCTCCTGCTGCTCAGCCTGATCTGTCATATGGTCAGCTGTGTGCTGATTGCTCCCAGACTCAAGATGACCTTGGTTGCCTCCTGTTGGCCACAAACTAAATGCTATCCAGATCTGCTGGCACAGATAGAGATGCCCCATGGCTTACTCTGCTTTGGTGACCCCAGTGAAAAACCAGTGTTTTTAAAGGGAACCAAAAATGAGTGAGTTGCATCAACAGGGTTGGTAAAAAATTCTTAAACTGCAGAACAAATTATAAAGGGCAAAAATGTCACAAAGTCAGTAACAGGAATGAATCTTAACCTTCTCTAACATAACAGTGTATGGCATTGGGTCCTTTCTTGATCCTACTAACTCTTGTCCGTCGTAACTAACCTGACCTAAAAGTGGTGTACATCTTTAAGTGAAATACAGTTATGCTTTCAGACCATATTCTCACTAACATAACCCAGTCTAGAGTGCTGGATCCTGCCCACAGGGTCAAAATCTTAAAGAAAAACACAGAAATTCATCTCATCCAAACTTTATACACCAGGTCTTAACTGGTAAGGGGACACCTTCTGTGTCCCACTTACCATTGCACACAACATATTCCTTACCTTAAAGTTGGTTGAACACACTGACTTTCTTTGTCTTGTCTGAGCTATCCTCTAAAGTGAAAAAAACATATTTGAGGTGAATCTTACCTGCTGTTAAAGATCGCTATATCTTGGCGCCAACAGGCATGTTGACATTCAAAATAAAAAGGATTACTTGGCTCCATACGACTGTCTAGTTCATCTGTTCTCCATGAGGTGTGTTTGGAATGTTTTAGCTCTTGTCAGAATTCTTCTTCCTGCTACAGAGGTCTGTCATTGGTACAGTATTTGGATGTCTGCTGCTTTCACAGTATTGTACATTTGTTTTTCCTAGGATGTCTTCCAAAGGAAGTAAGGCTAAGAACACCAGGTTCTGCAGAAGTTATTACTGTGCTATGTTAGCGGGATGTTAAATTTTGAATTAGATATGCTGTTTGTGATGGCTGCAGCCGTATAGAGTGTGACCTTGAGGAATGTGGGGACTAGGTTGAAGGACTTTATGCTTAAGTTTTTTAGATGCAAAATGAGAAGGGAAGTAGATAACTTGAGAAAGCAGATAGTTAGGTCAGGTCTTTGATTTGCCTTTATTCCTATTTCTCTTGAACCTTCGGCTTCAATAGTCTCTACTAAGTCTCCAGCTCTTTCCTCTACTTATCCTTTAGCTAGACCTAGACCTGAGATTTTGTCTTTATCCCTGCCTTCCACTCCCCTTTCAGTTCAGGAAAAGCATGTTGAGAAGTTAGAACAGGACGTTAACGTTAATCAGTCAAGGGTTTAACGGAATGTATGTTAGGGAACTGTTCCAAGTGTGCGATTTTTTTCTCATTTCCCCTTTGAGAGGTAAGGTGTTGGTGCCCTTGTCTTTGTAGCCCTAATTTAGGACTGCCTGCAACAGTTTGAAGAGTCCACTGCTAGGGAACCAGTTCATTTCTCAGGGCAATGTGGTTCTGTGCCATCCGTCACCTTCCTGTCATTTACTACATTACGATAAGCGTTTAGTGTTGACGCCAAAGGATTGTTGTTGGTAAATGCAAATCTTATTGTCATTTAGATATCATGGTCATTGGGCGATGTAGGTCTGTGCCCTTAGTCACCTTCCTCTCTTTTAGCACAGTTCAATAAGCATTTAGTGTGACCACCAAAGGATTGTTGTTGGTAAATGTAAACCTTCTCTTCATGTCAACTTCACGGTCATGGGTATCTAGTAATGGTGTAAACACTGCCAGGACTATTAGTACAGTATAGTTTTTCTAATTTTGATGTTATGTTAACTCATTTGATTGTTGAATCAATTTCTTTTCTTCTACTTTTATTCTAAATCCTTGTCTGTTATTTAGCCCTGTCTTTGAAGTGTAACTATTCAACCTTTATTTCTGTTTTCTTCGGCTATCAGCAAGTCCCTTCCTTTTGCATATGTTAATGTATCCCCTTCATGTATCCCCTTCTAGGTCTATTGTTGTTACGAACTCCTTAGTTGGTTCTAAGCTAGATGCAATTCTAGCTATTTGACTGTCCAAGGCTTTACCGTTTGAGATCATTTTGTGTGAAGTGAGGGTGTCAGGTGTTGCTGACTCTTCTCTTCTCCTTGCTTCCTGCCCTTCCCCATTTTCTGTGGTAGCTGGTAGCACTTTGCCTTCTCTTGCTCACCCATTTGTATTGTCTCAGGTGAGTTGCAGCAGTTCTCCCTTCTGTAGAAAGAAGGAAAGTCCTCCACTTCAGTCTCTTCTTCCACCAGAGAAGGAGTTGAGGTGATAATAGTTTTGAGAAGTCATTCACTGTCACCTGTTTTCTGGTGCTTCTTTGGAAGTTGTGCTTTGCTTTATCCTCATGTAGTAGAGAAAAGTGGTTCAGTAGATACTAGGTTTCATGGTATCTTCTAACATTTTTGCTCCCATTAATTCTTTGAAGAAACCAAGTTTTTCACCTTCAATTAGATTTCTTGGGCTATGCCTGTCATAGCGTCTTTTAAGAATGCCAGCATTTGTCTTTCTTATTTTATGAAGTTGCTGCCTCAAATGATTCGGGCACATTACCACCTCTTAAACTTTCTTCTTTTAAAGATTCAGTTTTCTTTGCCTTTCTTGTTTCTTTGAAGATACATATACAGTACTTAAAACTGACGGATCTTTCCTAGATAGTAACCCTCAAGCAGTTCAATATTAGATAATGACCCCAAGAAATATCAGTCCTAGATAACGACCCCTGAGTCTTGTTGGGGGTCACTATCTAAGAAAGATTCTTGGGGATCTTTCCTAGATAGTGGCCCCCAAGTAGTCCAATCTTAGATAATGACCCCAAGAAATATCAGTCCTAGATAACAACCCCTGATTCTTGTTGGGGGTCACTATCTAGGAAAGATCCAGACTGATAGAGCTTTGAACATACTAAATGGAATTTTTGTCCAGGTCTTTGTTTAGTGTTGATGAAGTTTTATCTTTTGCTGAACTTTTGCTCAGTATGATAGTCTCTTCTCCGCGGCATCTTGAAGAGTGGTGCCAGTTGAAATCTAGCATGGGAAGAGTCAAGGGTTTTTGACTTGCATGGTCAAGTCCATTTCTGATGATGCAGGTGAATGTTCTCATGCTTATACTAACTCGATTTTGAAGTAGTGAGAACAATTATGCTCCTATCTTGCATCAAAGTTTCTCCAGCACAGGAGATGGGAGCTGTTTTTGTTTCTCCTTTTAGTTGCCTACTCAGCCATGAAAGTTTTTGTGTATTATAAAAGTACATTTATTTCAAATTTGTTTTCATTCGTCACATTTCATTTTTCTCAAGCTTTTGAGGGTTATGGGTTATATTCATTTCCACTACAGTGTGAATACCAGATTATGTCTGTAGAAATAGATATAAAATTTTGTTGTAACTTAATATTGTGCTTTGAAGTTTCTTATATTTCATCATATATTTCAGGCACAAGGTACAGTTAGGTTTTATGTAACTGTTACATAACTACGTTATATCTTTGTTTTAACTCGACACTTTATGCAATTAGCCTCTGTCTGCCTCTAAACACAATAAACATAAACGTAATTGTGCACTATCAAGTATTGTACTATCGTTCACTCACATATATTACATAATACACATGACATTGTTTGTGCTCAGACAGTATTATGCATTACTATTGGAGTAGCGAATGTTTTTCACACTATAATTCCTCCATATCATCAAGTGACAGACTGTATAGAAGGTTACAGAAGTCATCCTTCTCCTACTCACATACATAACCAGAAAGTTTGTATTCTTGACTGAACAGTAAAGTATCTGGTGTCACAACAACTCTCATTGCACAAAAAATATGTTGATCCAGTCATGCACCCATTAGCATCAAATAACACTTCATAAAAGCCATGAAATGTAACAAGTACAGTATAAAATCTGAGTGATAAAACAAAATCATAAGATATTATTGTAAATAAAGTCTACTGTTATAAGTACGTACAGTAAATTACATTTTGTTAAGGAGTCCAGCTCCGTATATAAACTGGAAAATGCTACTATGGTTAAAGTTTACTTTCCAAGCCATTGTGGAGAGGGGTAATTGCCTTCACCATCTTGACATTAGGAAAGTCAACAACTCAAGTTGCCAAGAATCAAATTGCAATTGTTACTATAAGGACCACCACATTTGTCCTGGTGGGTGTAAAAGACAACGTTTCTTATAAGAAAAATTACAGTAGAGATTTTGGATGTAGCCTCTGAGCAAGTTTTGATAGATAAGAAAACTTTTTTTTACATTTTTATTATTAGAAGCTAATGCTGTGGATATTATTCTCAATTCATCAGCTGTTTTTTTTTTCTTTTACAGAACTTTGGTGAAGTGATCTCAGGTCATAGTACTGTAGAGTTATGGACCACTTTGGCAATTACCAATTGTGGCATTTGTTGATGCCAACATTTCGTTTATTTCTCAAAGTTCTTATCAGAAGTTGTTGCAAAAGGTAGGACTATTTTTGTATTAAATATCTGCTTGGTTTTGTCATATCCTAGAATATTAAGGTAGTCAGAAGGCCAGAAGGAGCATGTTAGATTGTTTGAGATCATTTGATTTATGAAAGTTTGGTGTGACATCCTAGCATGTATGTTGACAGATGGCTATACCCTTTAAAGCACAAAAAAAGTTTGGAAAAGTACTTGATTTCCCAGAAAAATTTAGAAAGTGTATGGTGAGTTCTACAAAAGAAAAATTATTGTCAAGAATGAGCGGGAAAATTGGCTATCTTTACAGTACAAGATATTTTGCTGATAGCAATCCTTGTTCAAATTCTTTTCTCAAGAGTAGTATAAAGACAAAGCAGTATAATGTTTCAGTAATTTATTGACCATAAGGGTATTATATACAACAAAATAAATATATCTTAATGGTTCTACAACAGGTAGGAAAACTAGCACACACATCTCAATAACTACTATTTCACATAATGATTTGAAACATGGGTACCATACAAATTTTCGTAAATGCTACTGAAATTTCATTTCTATTGCATTAATATAATAAATTTCATCTAATAAATCATTCATAAGTCTACTAACAGACCATATTTTTAGTCATTCATCTCATATGTTCTGTAGAGAAAACAATAAATTAATTACATGTACACAAATCTTCACTTATAAAAGTAATAAATAAAGTCAACTAGTACCACAATTTTTTGTTATACTATTTCGGTTGATATTTGAGGACTACATGTAATGAAACGTTTTTAACACTAAGTACAATATCCAAAATGCTCTAAAATACAACAAATAACATATAAACTTTATCAACACTTCTTTGTGGTTTCACTGGTGTTTACCATCTTTATAACAGTGGCAAATATCAGGTACCAGTACATTTGATGTTATGTGCAAATCCTTCATGCACTGCTTATGAATATGCATGACAAAGTTACGTATAAAAATTTTAGCATACATTTCAACTCATAATGTAAATGGCTAAATAAGTTGAAGCCATTCTGTGAGCTTGAAGATCAACTGGTTATCAGGCCAGTCTGGTTTACATATTTATTCATGTTTTATTATTAAACAGGTCAGTAGATCAAGGATTTCTTTTGTACAGAATTATAGCCCAATTTCACCAAATGACTGCACTGACCCTTCTGGAAGGGTGGTACAGTAAAATTTCTCTATGCCTTGAAGTAAAAGTAGGTTTCCTCAGCTAGCAACATTTTGCTTGCCCAAATAAGGATATCTTGTGCTTTGCCAAGTAGCACAAACTGTTTGGAGTTGCCATGTGAATTTATAATGATTGTTATAGTTCATTTCATTTTCTTCAAGTCTCCAGTTTATAATAGAAAGTTGCTTTAAGCTTTTGTATGTTATGTAACTATTCATTAAACAAACTTTGTTGAATAAGAATCCTGAAATGATATGTTCTTAATCAGTATGTGATCATTGGAAATAAAAGACTAAAAATTTATTCGTCTTCAACTGATTGGGCTAACAAAATAATTAAAATGCTTCTAAAATTATAAAGGCCTCAGTTCATAGTTTTGGGTATAGTTTATATTGTTAAAAAAAAAAATGGAAAAGAGCCCTACCCTCTTGGCTCTGATGACTTGATATACTGGGAGATTGAAAAAAAAAAAAACAGCATTTAGGTACTATTACCATATTGGATGTTTAAATGCATTCTGATACTGTTTCAACCAAAGTGATTCTTTTGTAAGTTAAGGAAACCTGTATTCAAGATGAACGAAAGCATAGATGATAATGTAGTATAATGAGGAAAGCTATTGAGCATGTAGTTTTTCAGTATACACTAGGTATAGGTACTGTATTTCACACCTTGTACAAATTACAAAAATTTTTTTAGAAGGCATTGTTCTAGCCCTGTAGATGTCAGGTAAACCAATTTTTGTTGTTTATAGTGTACTTGAATATCTTCAAATTTGCATAACCTAGGTAATTATAAAAATTTATTTAACCAGACTACTTCCAAGTAAAATATTTTACACAGCGCTTGACCAAAGGGTTTTCTTTCTTGTAATAAAGTAGAATAATCTTTCATATTTTATCCATGAAGTATAGTTTTATAAAATCTTCATAATTGGACAGACTAAAAATATGAAAAGATTCTGATGCTTCTTTGAAAAACTTTTCTCCAAATACATTTGAAATTGATGTTATATACTGTATCTTGTACTTGCACTGCAGAATTAACCTTTCAGTATTATTGCAAGTACAGTAGTTTAACCATAATATTGCATCATTGTCTAGTCTAGCTTTTTAATAAATGGTCTATCGGCCAAGAGAAGAAGCCCATTTGGTATTAACATTACTTGTGTATGCTTAGTCTTTATGAGAAGTTTTTAAAGGAGTTTCACATATTACAAGAAGTCAACAAAAAACTTGATAAAATTGTTAAATGAGTAACAATATACTGTACTGCATTAACCACTTTGCCACACTAAATTTATACATATTGAGAGGAGGGAGCTGGCGGAATTCAATTTATCTGCAAAAGTCAAACAAGCTACAGTCTACAGTATTTACATTTGAAGACAGGCTATGTGTAACACAGCTATACAGTATGAAAGGTGCACATATAAGTTGAACCATTTACAGTAGTACCGTCTCTAAATAGAATAGGTTAAGTTTTGGCAACAAGGGCTTTTGCAAGGTCAGGCCATAAAATTTACAACATTCAACATATAAGTTCTATCTAGTACACTATTCTATCAACACTTAAGATTAATTGATAAATGCTAAAGAAAACTGAAAATTACCAAATTTCACACAGTAGCTGTTTGTATCTTTACTCTTACTATTCCTGTTACAATAACTGGATTGAAATTTGTAAAGCAGAATTTTGGCTATGTTGTACAAATATTTTGGTGATGATGTAAATAAAGTACTATAATCTCAAGGTAATTATAAGAGAGAGCGTATCAAGTTACCAAAATAAAAAATCACACGTGTGTTATTTGGGGAACTTATAATTGCCCCAAAATGTCAAGGAATGTCTACAGCCCTGATTTCCTTAGCATTTATTTTGTTAATGCTGTAAAAACAAAGTCAGGTGTGTTTCTACAGTTTAAGAATTGCACATATTGAGATATAACAAAATACTAAGTTTTCTTCTACTTAAAATCTGAGTCACATAAACTTCAAGGAGAGACAAGATAAGAAAAAGTAACTTTATCACTATGCTAAAAAAAATAATAATAAAAAGGCAAAATCAAACATTACCATTAATGCAATATTGACAGACTGTTTACACATGATATTTCAAACATTCAGACAAAGAAAGCACTAACATACAAAGAAATAAAACTGAAATGGCAACTTGTTGGCCATAAGAGGAAAAAATTCAGATAATGTATGCATGGTTATTCAAGTGTCAATCAATAGGCCTTTTTTAAAAATCCAGAAGAAATCTGTAGAACAAGTTTTATAACAAAATATCAGATGTAGGATACAGTAATGAGCAACTACAAAACAAACTTTGATCTTAACTTCTCTGAAGATTATGGATGGAGTTTTGTGACTATTCCAAGCATTAAATCCAGAATTTTATCAGTTTAAAGAATGAATAAATGTCAGTACAGAATTTAAATAACCTCATTTTCCTTTGATGATATTCCAGCAAATGTGAAAGGATACAAAATCCCAGAAAATATTTTAATTTCTTGTAATATCCATCCAGAACACCACATATACATACAGTATATCGACACAATGGGTATTTCAGTACTCATCAAAATTTAATCTTGAAAAGAAGTTAACAATTCTCTAAAGTTCTAAACAAAATACACACTCATTTGACCTGTGATTTTGGCACTTCTCCCTCAAGTTAGGTGCCAAGAGTTGTCTGGTTGTGTGCTGTTAACTAACAAAAAATAGCTAATTAAGATGGTCACAGACCATACATTTGGTCTCTTGCCTTTGCTAGCCATCCTGACCAGGCAGACTCCCAAAGCTAATTTTCTATTCATGCTATTTCAGGTTTATCAATGCCTTCATTTGTTGGAGAACCAGCATCACATACTTAATGAAATATATACTGGCTTGGTCAGGGCATTAAGGCTATACAGCTGCAGCAAGCTAGACTACAATCATATGGTAAAGTAAGTTATTTTCTAAAAATAGTTATGATGGTAATGACTCTTCTGGTTATACAAATGGAAGATTTCAATAATTATGTTTATGTAAAGATAAAGTAACAAAATATATATTCTTTTCCAGATAAAACTGAAGGGCTGTTTAGACAGTGCACTGGTTGCTAGAGTACTGCCTAATTTTCAGCTTTACTTCTCTTAAATTTACTAGTAAAATGTGACAATTACAAAATTCTGCAGTTGCCCATTATACATTCATGAGTTAACTGTTTAATTCTGCATTTTACAATATATTAAGGCTGTAGTACACAGCTAAAGATACACAAAACATAATACTCGATACACTCTGGTTTCGCTTTCCGAAGACAAAACTGTCGAGGATATTGATTTTGGTAAAATCATTACCAGATAAAATATAGATATTAGGATAAACCAGGAAAAATCCCTTTACTTGATACTCTCTGTAAAATACCTAGTAACAGAGCAGGAGAGTTAACAATGCAGCCACATTAAATGGAAAAAGTATGTTATGTCATAAGGATAAATATTCCTGGAATGTTTCAAGTGAATTCTGCCACTCCAAAATCACAATTGACACTGGAAGTACTGTATCATAAGCACAATCAGTGAAATGGCTTGATAATCTCCTCAGTTTTTGTCAAAGACACATTTCCTTGTGCAATACAGTAATCATGTTACAGGCACCTAAAGTAAATTCAAAATTTCATAAATCCATATTCCAAGTACAGGATATAGTTGTTGCACATTTACTTTACCACTAACAAGACTTACAACTGTCAACATATGATACCAAGTCCTTCATTCTATTTCCATAAAAAAATAAAATACTATTCTTATAGAATAGATAGTAAATGGAAAGAAAAATATCTGTATCATCCTCCCATGAAAGGCTAAGTATATCACAAGGTGCTGTGATATACATGAAGTCTCAAGTGGTGTATTTGTCTCATTATGCTCTATTCAAAAGATGAGAGATCAGAACTGGCCCAAGACTAATGGTCAAATGGAATAAAAAAAAAAAAAAAAAAGGAAGGCTAAAATAAATGTGCTTTGAGGAAATCAAGTGTCAGTAGCAAGTTTAAGACATTAACATGTTCAATAGAAATATGCCCTCTTTTATGACCAAAATGCATGACAGACTTGTAGAAGCCTATATTTGATTAAAATCAAATGAAAGAATGAAGAAAAGTTAATCTTAGGTACAGCACTTGGTCATATTAAATAATAGTTCATGTGTCTGCTTCCTTGGAAATTAAAAGTATTGGAAATATTTTGTTTTCTTTGGGAAAAGAAAGGAACTGATCCATGATAGATTTTTTGGGATTACTGTAGCTGTTGCAACATTGAATACAGTAATTGAAAAAGTTTCATACAAAATGTTTTTACATATCAATCACAGACTGAAAATGAAAGTAAACCAGAATAAAAGCACCAATACAAAAGAAAAGTAAAGTTCTTATTCTGAAAGGTAAAAAGTGAGGCATCATACCTTCAGTGATTGATAAATTCAAAGTAGGCAGATATGATGGAATGGAGTGATCAAAAACTTTTATGGGCAATTTAGTGATGCTGAAAACCTGATGCAAGATTTTTTACTTAGTCAAACGAAATCCTGTCTACAGTATATGTCAATTCCAGTTAAATGATACATCTTTATGCTTGAGACCCCTTTTATTTTAAATGTCATAAAAGGACTGTTTCACACAAGTGAATTAATTTATATAAACTATAAGGAAACTGTAGAAAGAATTTAACCCCCTGACCAAAAAAAATTCTTTTGGAAAATAACTAGGCTGAGAAGTTCGTCACAATATTCCTTCCATAAAAAAGGAAAGTAACCTTACCAAAAATGGTGGGTATTATTTGTCAAGAAACTTGAATAGTAGTTGGATGAAGTAGATTTGCAAAAAAAAAAAAAAAAAAAAAAAAAATCTGACTAGATTCAGGTGCTGTTAATTGAAGTATACAGTATTGGAAGAAGATTGAAAAGCAAAATAGAACAAGTTAAATCAAGGCAAGGTTATACAACAAAGTAAATAACTAAATGAGAATCGAATAACAAAAAGGCATACTTGTCAATGTCACAGTAATATAGTTTAAAAACAACCTTTTTAATGGCATCATTATAGAAAAATCCAGAAATTTACTAACTTGTGACTGCAAGTGTGTGTGCCTACATCCAATTTTTTGTATAGAGGATTATTTCAGATCCTCTTCAACAATTGTTTTTTCTAAGAAAAATGAAAAATACGTCACCACAGTAAATGACAAAAGAAAATAACCAAATCTCGAATGAGGCACTATAACGAAACTTTTATGCAGTATAAGGGAGCAATACATTGCAAACTGCCAGGATGGTGTTGCCTTTTGTAAAGTTAAGGTATCACCACCACCTTGCATTGCAATAAAATAACCCAGATCATCCATCATAAAAATCAAAGAACATCAGAACTTTTCCAGAACAAAAACGTGCTCCTGACTAACATTGTAAAGAGATGGGACATGTATTTACAAGTGCCCAACCTAGGGATGTCCTCTGATCTACACAAGCATGACATCAACCCTCTCTCAATTGTCTTTCCTGCCACCTTCCAGATTCTGTTCCCACCAAAAAAAACTCCAGCCTCTTGAGGCATTATACATTGCAAATTAAAACGGGGAATGAATTTGTTGTAAAGAAACTGGAATTGTTACCTACCATCATCAACAGAGACCCAAGAAACAAAGCAATGCCAACTATTACAATAGAAAATAGGTCGGTGGCCTCTGGCAGCCATACCAAAATCACCTCTGCCTCCCTGAAAGCCCCTACCTCATGAAAAATGGTAATCAGAATGTGTGAAGCGCATCAAGAATAACTGTGTAAGCCAGATAATTTTCATATAAACTTCACTAATCTACATCTTAACATCACTTTCTCTGTAACTATGTGGTGTGCATTTGAAGTGCCGAATTCTTTTGCGAGCTACTTATAAAACTGCATTGACATGTATCAGTACAGATTTTACACCCATTCCAGCTACTGTGATTTCTGATATTTTTCAAAATTGTGAAATTGTGAACTTTTCCCAGTGCACTGTAACTAAAGGTATACAATAATTTTACATGGTACATGTATTAATTATGTATAGTACGAGGTGTGATAATAAAGTGTCGGGACTGTTGCTATAGTAAAAGAGCTAAATTACACAGAATGAGGCCACTAGCCACAGATTGACCATGAACCCCACTATGTGTGTACACAAAGTTTTTAGCATCCTAGCTCACTTCCGCTCTTTACAGCAGTGCTTGGAGGGAGTGTGTGTAGTGTGTGGTCGTCGCATTGAATATGATGGAGAAAATTGAGTAGAAATTCTGCATCAAAGTTTGCCAAAAGCTTGGTGATACCTGTTCACAGACCTATGCAAAGTTGTAAAAAGTGTATGGAGAGGAGTGTATGAGCTGCACACGAGTGTACGAGTGTTTCAGACGTTTTCATGATGGCCGACAAAATGTCGATATGTAGTAATGAACATTCTGGGAGACCCGCAACCAGTAGAACTGAGAAAAACACTGTTTTCTTCGACTACAAGGAATTGTTCATCATGAGTATGCTCCACCTGGTCAGACAGTAAACAATGAGTACCATTGTGTTGTGTTGCGGCATTTGTAGCATGCTATTCGTCAGAAAAGGCCAGAATTGCATGCATCTGGTGAGTGGCAAATGCACCATGACAACACACCTGCCCATTGAGACCAGCTTGTGCAGCAGTTTTTGGCCAAGCACGACATCCCCCAAGTCCAACAGCACCGCATACCCCAGATATCTTGCCCCTTGCGACTTTTTCCTCTTTCCAAAAATCAGATCCCACTTGAAAGGAAGGAGATTTCAGGACATCGAGAAGATCCAAGTGAATGCGGCAAGGCAGCTGTTGATTATCCCAGAAAATGAGTTTCAGGAATACTTCCATCAGTGGAAACAGCTCTGGATAAAGTGTGTGGCTTCCGAAGGGGACTACTTCGAAGGAAATGCTAAAATGGTATGTGTTGTAGTTTTTTTTTATAGCACCAGTCCTGGTACTTTATGATCACACCTCGTATATGTAATGATTATGTCTGTCTTGTTTGTCTTTTGTTTATAAACTTTTTTATGTCTAATTTTCCAGTAAAGAACTACTGTATAATATATACTGTATATTTCTTTCCCAAATCAGTTCCTTACCTTTCCTGTTAATATTTCAAAATTTAGTTAAATAAAATTGGGGAGGGGTAGAGAAAGACTTGAGTACTTACATTAGATTAAGTCCATGAAAGTTACTAATAAATCTTGCTCATTTAATGCCCATGAAAGTTAGTTACTACAAAATCTTGCTCATTTAATGAAATTTTGAGAAATAATGGCTTCTGTTGGAATAGTATGTTCATACCATTAAAAATTAATACAATCCAGATAATGAAAAACATTGTTTTAGTACTTAAATTTACCTTAAATATCCTTTATTTTCCCTCTCAACTCAGATAAATTCTCTGAGGATATAACAGCTAAGCGAGATGTAAAAATCCAGCTAGACTGCATTAAAATATGGCCTTTAAGGTAAATGTTTCATAAAACCTCACTGATAAATCCTTGGGCCACTTAAAACATGCTTCCAGGGTAAAATACAGATACTGAATTATGAGTATAAAATAAGGAGAGTTATGCAACTTCAAGAAATATGGAATCAAGCATATAAGACAGCAATAAAGATATGGAAATGCAAAGACTACCAAATGCACCACCAATCTCAGTGCTATAAAATAACAGAACCATGATTTTAAGGACAACTAATTTAAACTATGCAATAACAAATAAATTATGAAACATACAATTAGCACAAATAATACAACTAGGTGAAACTAGTATCAAATGAAGAAATTAACATGAAATGATAACAAAAAATACTCTAAAGAACAATGCCTTCAAGGTAATGGAGATGCCAATTAAGGATATAAAATTACAAGTAAAAAAACTGAATGTAAGACTGAAGGAATGTAAATGGTGCATAACAAAAGTTCTCTCTGTTTAAAACAATTTCCAAACATCTTACAAGTAATTATGTAAACTACTACAGGGGAAGAATACATGAAAAAATATGCCTAACAGTAATACAACTGTTACTAGTGAGAAAGATTACCAGTACTCTCAGGTACCATATGAAAAGTAAATTTTTGACATGTCAAAAGGAGTAATAAAAATCTGTAACAGCTTTAAGGAAGGTTACTAGGATCATTGCTAAACAGTTCTGACAGTGTTGTCAAACAAATTTTCATACTATATAAAGTATTGTAATGGTCTTGGATTACATGAAGCTTACATTACTTCCTGATCACATGTTGGAATGTAATGGGGTATAAACATGTGTTCATATTTATTAGATCAAAACAATGTATGGCAATAAAAAAAAATCAAAGATTTTTAGCAGATTGGGAAATGGCACCTAAAATTCTGTTAAATATTTGTACCTCTTGCAGCTTGAAGTACAGTACAAGGATTAATTACAATGTAATAAGAAAAACTGTCTGATAAAGTATAGCAAATAATCAACCCTGTCATATGTCTCCACCAAGTATTAAGCAACTGCTTCAGCATTACTCCATGAACAAAGACATAACTAGTCAGTTCAGAAAGCATTGTCATTTATTACCTAGCGCAGTCACAACAAAATATATGTACAAGACACAATATGTGTAAGTAAAATGTGTATAAAATTTACAGCTTCTAAACATAAAATTAATAACAATGAAAGAAAGCGCCACTAAAGAGTGATACAATAATAAGTAATTAAAATCATAAATATAGAAAGTACATAAAAGTGACAAATAATTACTCTCTCAAACTTGACAACATACTTTTTCTCATAAAGTATTGTAAAGTAAATTTAATAATTATCTATGAAATGGGGAAGGGCTGCTGTTGAATTCTTTGAAAGAAGAGTTTGGGTATTACCAAAGAAAATTTTTTTTTGTCCATACAGCTGCATGAAAGTAAAAGGTAATGATCACAATCTTCCTGTATACAGAAAAGAAAATGCTTTGAAGATTATTTAGTTTAAATGTACCCTGAAAAGAAACTGTCAATCTCACACCACTCTTTCACTTCTACAAAGAGCACACATACAGAAAAGGAACAGTAAGCAAATTAATCACAATAAGTTAAGACAAGACCAACTGTTATATGGATAAATGCCATGTAGAGTATTAGAATACCTTGAGATATTAAGAAACCCTATTACATAATTCTGCTTACAGTGCATACCAAACAACATTCTATCTGATGTCCTATATTAGCAAGGAACAGTGTTCCTATGACTTTTGTGAAAAGAATACACCACACTAGTGAGGCAAAAACTGAGTGGAAGAAAGTGCATTCAAAGTTTCACATTAACCCTTAACCACTTGGATTGATGGACCTTTACAGTGCATCTGGGCAATTTTAAACCACACTAATTATGGTGAAACTGTTTTTATATCATTCCTATTCAATCACATGAAATAGAAAATATGTTGTCAATATATGCTGTTCCCCAAAGTTGCTAAGTATTTAATCATTACACTATTGCATATTATCAACATAATCAAGGCTTAAACAATAAACATTTATTTTAAAGACTGAAGTGATATTTTCATTTTTTTTATATGACGGCATGCTTTTAACCACTTTTGTGCAATGCTCATTGAAATAACAGGCAATTTCTGGATTCTCTTTCCTTTCACAGATTAATGCATGACAGTCTGAAAGTTGAATTATTTGATGTCTACTATATATTTCGCAAATGTTCATAAAATGAAAATAAGTTTCATCTGTATAAAAATATCAAATGGCTGTAAAAAATATCCTTTTTTTAGGCATGCTAGTAAATTAAGAATGAAGATCTCAAAATGATTAGAAGCTCCAAAATAAACATGGCCGGAACTTGTGGTTCCCTCAGTGGGAAATTTGCAATCTTCACCATCCACTATAAAGTAGCCAGATGTTGCAGGCACCCAATGTTTTCATAACATTCCTAATGACTGCAACTATTAGATACAACAGTTTACATAAAAGGACACTGTAGTACAGAGTAAGCATTCAGAAGGTTGCAAAAATTTCCCTGTACACACATTCTTCACTTTGATATAAACTTAGTAAATGAAAAGGAATCCTTTCATCATTCTTCAAAAGAAAAGAAAACTGTAAATTAAAAGGAATCCTTTCATCAATCTTCTAAAGAAAAGAAAGTAATGTACACTAAAATAAATGTTACATATGGTATTTAAACAGCTTCCCTCATTTGTACCTTGACAACACTTCAATCTGGAACTTCAATAATTTAATAACAAATTCAATTTGTTGTAATTAAGATCAAATGTAGAAATGAGAAACTGGCTTTGCCTTTAAGACTGTTCAATGAAATCTTGTATAGTATATACTGTACTGTACCTCTCAAATCTAACAGCTCTTCTTTCAAAACACCTACACAGCTGGTCCACATTTTCTACCACAAATAAAAAGCTATACTAGGTATGGTTCACACTGAGAATGATTTATGGTTGCTAGATACCACAATTTATGGTTGCAAGATACCACGAGCAATAAGGGAGTCTTGAAGCATATTGTACAACTGAAGTTGCTGCTCAGGTTTCAACATATACACCTGTAATATAGAAAAAAAACATTTAAATTTATGTATTATATTCCACTCAATGCAAAAAAATTAAAGTACAAACACATTAAAAATTATTCCTTACTGTTTCCAATCCCACTAACACTATATCTGTGAAATTTCAATCCATTCCCTTCAATGACAGAAGTGTAACTTATACAGTACTATATCATTTGAGCTATGAGGACATTTCTTTCACTATCATCTACTGTTATCACAAAATAAAGGCGACAATTATTATTATTATTTATATTATCATTATTATTATTACTGTACTAGTAGTTTACCAAACCAGTGAGTTAACATTCTTAAATTTTTTATTTTAATACTTTGGTAAAACTGCTATGCACTAAATGCTGTTCGTGTGTCATGTTTCGTAATACTTGACATTTACATTACTAAATTTTGTACTTAAGGGGAGCGTTTGATAAAATCGTTTTTCGCTAATAACTCCGTGTTTTTAATGAATCAGTTTCAAATTTTGTGCCTGGATTTATTTTTGTATAGTGTAACCATAATTTTCGTCTTCCGCCCCCATTAGCTGGTAACCCCACCCCCAAAAATTTTTCAAAATGCATCTCCTCCATAACTTCTGCAAACTAAGAGCTCAAATTTACGTGGTAGACAGATATTATATATTAGAACAAAGTAAGAGACATTTTTTTTTTCAATTTTTTTTTTTTTTTTAATGAATATTTTTCGTTTTTTTGAAAAAACTTCGATTGATTTTTTGGAAAAAAATTCCCCAAAAATTTTCGAGGAACAAAATGAAAAAACTCTCTTTTGTTCGTAGACAATTTATTTAGCTTTCATTTGCTTTTTGTTTCATTGAGATCGTGCATTCGTTATGGAGGAGATGCAGTTTGAATGTCGATAACTTTAGTTTTGAGATATCGGCCTTCAAAGTTTTATAACGATATGAGGAGCGTTTGATAAAATCGTTTTTCGCTAATAACTCCCGTGTTTTTTAATGAATCAGTTTCAAATTTTGTGCCTGGGTTTATTTTTGTATAGGGCAAGGGACTGTAACCATAATTTTCGTCTTCCGCCCCCCATTAGCTGGTAACCCCACCCCCCAAAAATTTTTCAAAATGCATCTCCTCCATAACTTTTGCAAACTAAGAGCTCAAATTTACGTGGTAGACAGATATTATATATTAGAACAAAGTAAAGGAGCGTTTTTTTCAATTTTTTTTTTTTTTTTTTAATATTTTTCGTTTTTGAAAAAACTAAGATTGATTTTTGGAAAAAATTCCCCAAAAATTTTCGAGGGACAAAATGAAAAAAACTCTCTATTTGTTTGTAGACAATTTATCTAGCTTTCGTTTGCTTTTTGTTTCATTGAGATCGGTGCATTCGTTATGGAGGAGATGCAGTTTGAATGTCAATAACTTTAGTTTTGAGATATACGATATTTTTGCTTCTCTGTGTATTTATTTGCTTGCTGTTACACAGTTTGATGTTTTTATGACATATTTGAAAAGCCAAAATATATAACAATAGACTTGCAAAGTAATATAACATTAAATGAAACTAGATGAAGCGAGTGTCAAAACACGACTCAGGTTGTTCAGCGCGGCGTTTTACTTAGTCAAGCTCTGAGCTGCTACTGACTGACTGTCTGACGTCACTGCCTGCCCTGCGGATTCCTGGCTTTCGCTGATGCGTACTAGGACCACAGGTTGCCATATAACGCATTTAGATATTATTATTTCATAGCTAAAAGGAAATTACTACCGATATACTGACATTATCATTACATTATACGAAAAATGTAATTTTTTCTATGATAGGGTTACTGTTTTTATTTATAACTCCTAAACTATGGCGAATTTTTTAATAAAACTTTCTGAGAAGATAGTCAGGATATGTATGATGCCATATATAAAATATCTCAGAAAATTTTGATTTTTCGATTTTTTCGTCAAACGCTCCCCTTAACAATTAGGTTTTTAAATGATGAACGGCAGTTTTTCTTATTAACCACTTTTTTTTTTTTTTTTTTTTTGTCTGAAAGACACTTCTTTTGATGGCTATCTTGTTTATGAGAAATTTTGAAGATTTATTAATGATATTCTTATTTCTGTTTTGATAACCAGTCAACTTGATCAGTCATAGTTCCAAAAAACAGATTCAACATGAATCGAGGTTACATCAAGCATTTTATTTTTATAAGGCCCTACTTCCTTATAAATTATTATAAATTATGCAACTGAATCATTTGCAGGGAGGGTGAGCCTTTAGGAATTTCCATTTCCATAGAGTGGTTACCAATATTTATATTAAATGTTACTGTCCTGGACATGAGTTAATAAAATTGTCCAAGTAATTTTCCATGCCTACCATGAAGCTACATTTAAAGGATGGATGAATCCCTCTCTACAGGCAGCCCTGTGGCTTAGACCTAGATACAGTATATGTAATGATATGCTTGAGGGTTGCCAAGTCTGGTGAGATCAGACTCAACAGCCTTAGGAGCTTGACCACTTTCTAAGAATGACCAAAAAATATCTGACTTCAACTAAAATTCTGACAGGACGAGGAAAAAAAATCAGAGATGGTAAAAAGTAAGAAAGTCTAGCGGTGAAAAACTAATATTAGTACTATAAGTGATGGCATATATGACCCAACTTACTTCCCAAATTATAGCTCCTGGGTCTTATATGTAAAACTGAGGTATCTGGTAGGCTGATGTTTGCAAATACCTGTAACCTAATATTACTTAGTCAAGCATCACCATTATAAGAGTACAATTGTTATTATTACTATTTTCTGGCTACTTTAACTGGAAATTTAATTGTAATAAAATTACACTGGGAATTAAGAGTTACTGAAGACATAAAATAATAGGTATGCTTGTTACTATACTTGGTCAGTGCATCTCTGTGGATGGAACCTATTACAAAAAATCCATTCTGGTAGTTTATGTTGGTTACAATAAGGCATATGACAGTGTCCATACAATAAGGCATATGACAGTGTCCAAAGACAAATAATATGGTTCCTGTTAAATTTGTAAACATAACTGATTGCATCCATGAACAAAGCAGATGCATGATTGCATCCATGAACAAAGCAGATGCAAAGTTAACTTACAGTAATAGGGAAGTGCAACATGGAAATATCTGTCCTTCTCATGGATTTTATAATGAAAAAAGTGGTTGAAGATGGGAGAGAAGGTACAGATTGGTGTAAGATTTGAAAGTTGACTGGTGTAAGATTAGAAAGTTGACTGACTTAGAAAATAAAAATTGTAATGTCTGCATGGGCAAATGGCAAAATTTTGATAAGGCTTGCTTAATAGACAGGGGACTTCAGATAAACAAATAAAACAGAAATAATGAAAGTATTCACAAGGATGAAATAACACTAGATGGAGAAAGGAATAAGACAGAGTCTTCCACATTTAGGAACAATGAAATTCAATTCAGGCTCTCTTGAGTTCCAACACTGTATAGTGAAAAAAAGGCAAATCAAACAATGTGAAGGCTGAGTAAGCTGAGTAAGGTTTGAAAGTCAACTAGACTAAAATTGCATATGAAAGTAAGAATATAAACTATTCTAGCATTATCTCTATTTCTAAATGTACATGAATCATAGTATGGCAATGAAACCATATCTAAAATATTTCAGAAGAAGAATATTACAAGGGGAGATTGGAGCCAGCTTGGACATGTACTTTGCACCAACAGCGGGGGATCAGCACCTGACAGTCAGTTGGGTTCCTGTGAGCACCCAAAGAGTTGGAAGACCCAGACATGCTTGGATGAGAACTATAAGTTGGGAAGCCAGACATACTTGGATGAGAACTATAAGATGGGAAGCTTGAGATGAGTGGTAAAATTGCACATAGGCACTTGTGTTGTATAAGGTAATGATAATGATAATGATTAATTGTCTGCATTAAGCAGTATGAGACCTACTCTCCTCGGGGCCTGCTGTAACAGCAAAGCTTATATAGAGTTTGTTACAAAAGGATTATAGGCTAGTTGAACAATCACCAGCTACTTCTCACTTACCACCTCATTGTACATTATGACATTAGTCTTTCAGTTTATTCTATCTCTTGCAAGTTGACATTCTAAAAAGGGACACATCAAAACAGCCATAAAAGACACAAACTTGCCCTCTTTGTATATACTTTGAAGCTTTGAACTCTATATAAAAACAATCTACAGGGATGCATACAAGGTTTGTAGCTTTTATCTCTTCTCCCACATACATCCAAGTATCTGATTTTAGCAGTCTGGGGATTGTAACCTTGAAATCTCCCAAACCTAAATTGAAATTAACCACTATAAGTTATAGGTTTGTTATTAAACAAATATAATTTACAAAGTTAATTACAACTTCTTAAAAACAAATCCTTCTTTCTGTCCCACATTCATTTTCAAAGGCTTACAACATGAAGAAAAGGCTGGGTTGTCAGCTGTGACAAAACAGACCTAGAAGTGCATGCACACTGTTCATGCTATTAGAGATTGGTGCTCTTCTTCCTTCAAAGAAGGTTCTGGGCAAACAAAATGCCACTGTAAACATGGGTTTATATTGAAATATAAATTTCACTATGGTTTTTAGAAAAAACTAATATTTTTATACTGTGGGGTCTTATTTTGCTATATGTTCTATTGCATGATTGTTATGAAACCTGGGCTGGTGTATAAGTTCTGTTGCTGGAAAGATGGCTGTATTTATATTTATGGCATAAGTAATTTGACTGGCTTTGATGAGAAGTGATGGTGAATGATTATTTCTGAAAGAATTATCCTTTGATTAAATAATTTTCTGCATATGAGTTTTGTATCTTTGCTGTATTCCAAATAGTTACTAGATTAAAATGCCTCAGTGTATATTCTACCATCTGTATTGGTATTTGATATTGTTATTTGAACTGGAAGTATCCAAGGCTCATAATCTATTTTTTTTTTATAGCAAACTATGACAACCAAAGTGCTTTATTTAAAATTACTCACCCTACACCTTTCTGGAAAATCCTGTAGCTTTCCAGAATTTCTCTTCTTAGCAGGCATGAGCAATCCTCAAAAAATAATAAATTCTACACTGCTCTTCTAACTCTCAACCTTTAAAACCTAGGATCTGGCAAAATCAGGAGACAGACAAATATGTGTGCTTATAAAATTTTAAATTTGTTTAAAACTAAATTGTTCCTACCTTTTGCAGTAGCTTCTGAGGAGACGTTTCAGAAACAAATGAAATTATGTAAACATTTACAAATGTTGCCATTAAAAATTGACAGTCAAAGCGATCCATAACTCCACCATGTCCTGGGATCACATCACCAAAGTCCTGCAAAAAATAAAAACAATGAGATGACCTATCATATGTAACATCCAATAAAGTGCATTATTGTTATAAAAGGAAATGCTATTGTAAAGAAAAGAATTTTAGTACATTTCATCATATACTGTCTTATACAATGTGCAGTACAGTTTAACTCTTCTTATAACTTTCATAGTAATCCCTAACCCTAATGAGTACGCTAACCTTACACAACCTACCATAAGATGAAGCACTCTGTGATGATACAGAATTTGGTTTGGGGCTGATTATACCACTGGCTATATATTCAAGGAATTCTTATTTAACTTCAAATTAGATGTACTTATATACTACAGCTATGAGAAATCATCAACCAACAGTGAATTAATATACTTAACTCATAGTGCTGGCTAGAAAGGTTTATTCTTCATGAAAAATTAGATGTAACTTAACCTATTGTCATCTGTTAAAAATTAAGTAACTTGGTAAACTTACAACACAAGATTCTGACAAAATTTCAGTCAAGAACTTATTTATTTAGGGCTTCACAGAACCAATTGTGACACTGCAGATGGAAGAGCTATGCAAGTCCCAATATCTAAGGTCAATGACCACACCATGTTTTGACAGTTGTATGGGAGTAACAGGGGTGGCACAATAAGATACCCAACCTTTAAACTCAACCTGCATATCCTGCTTATTTTGCAAAACCTTCTCAGGATACAGGCAGTGGTTTCAGTCTGCTGAAACACCTAAGGGTTGGAAGGGGCACAAGATTACTTGCACCAAGAGAAATAACTGTTGCATACAACTACAATGACAACTTTATAGTATGATGGCTGTGAATGGTCTCTGTGGTAGACCAGCAACATAAAAAGTCTATCCTGAATTTTGTTCTGGGAAGAAGCAACATATTCACAAATGGCTTTTGTGGGGGAACCAAGTTTTCCCTTCATATGGCAATTCCATCCATGGGTATTCTGAGTCTAAGGGCATCAGGGAGACACCACTTGCTTTAATCCTTATCAACCTTGAACACAAAAATGACATTTTTATGATAAAATGATGTTTCATTATACTTACCAAAACACTAATTTTGTTTGGAACGCTGATATAATTGGCGGGAGACCCAACCCCATCGGATGCCGGTGGGGGTGGCGTGGAAGGTGACATACCCAGTAACCCAGGTCAGTTTCAATCTCGGGCGTATTGTGAACGCATCTTGCGCGTCCATCCGTCTCAAACTGTTTGGTTTCCTTCATCTCGTTGCGCTTCTTTCTGGCGTCTCTCCTTGGTGAAGTACTCAATATCCTGTTTATTAATCTAGCTAGCGTAGCTCTGTGAATTTGGTAGCTATGTCGGATTCCAGTTTCTCTGGATCCAGAGTTAGCGCAGGGAATTTGTGCTCTTCCAAACTGGTTAAACTTAAGTACGACCGCCATTCTTTGTGTACGGCATGTAGGGGTCAGGAGTGTTCCCAGGAGAACACATGCAGTGAGTGTATGGAATGGAGTCAGGAGTTTTGGCAAACGTACAGTTCCCATCAGGTAAAGCTGGTTAAGGATAGGGATAGGAAAGCTTTTAAGCGTAAGGAAGCTAGGCTATCTTCTTCGCTGGTGGCATCGGCGTCATGAGTCCTGCTCTTTTGGGACCAGCCTGAGGGGACCAAAGGTCTGGGAATTTATGCCCTTCACACATTCAGGCATAATCAAGTTAGTGGACCTATTTGATAATTTTTTCATGACTACATGCTTTCTTGTTGAGCAGGCTGACATGAGTCTCATTTCATCGTTAATTTATTAGTTATCTTATTAATTATGTTTTGTTATTACCTTGTTTGTTTTTATCTGTTATTTCTCCTTCATAATTTATTCTTTACAACTCAATTCCTCTTTTCCTACTGGGCTTCTTTCCAAATTGGGGCCCTTGGGCTTGTAGCATTCTGCTTTTCCAACTAGGGTTGCAATTCTATTCTCCTTTTAATAATAATAATAATAATAAGACTGAGTGCACCTGTAACAAAATGGTTGGTAAACCATTTTGTTACAGGTTTACTCATGATGACTTTCAATAAAAGATTCTCCAATACCCATGTTAATATCTCTCTCTCTCTGATGATATCTCAGAGGACCTTGCAGCACAGATGACATGGACACCCTCTGAACTTTGCAAGCAAGCTGCTATCTTCTAATCAACAAAAGCAGAGCTTATTCAATAGCTTGGTGTACTGAAGGAATAGTCTGCTTTTATTGCAGTACTTTTCTAAGTTTGCTGGCCGATTGGTTTTTGTCATGGCTTTTGGTTTCAAACTGGACTTTTACATTCCTCTTCCCTAGGCTCTCAAATTGGATAATTTTATGGTATACAGATACTCCTTAACCTACTTTTAAAGTCTCACTTTGGCATTCTCAACTTCTCATGCCAGAGATGGTCTCCTTTCCAATATTTGGATGATTTGCCAATTGCACTGTCTTGAAGAGTTAGTAACAATTTGTCTGGTATTGCAACAGAATTTGTAGCAAATATAATAATAAACCAGTCAAAAACTCTGCTCTTTGCCTTTCTGCCTCTCTAATGTTGTGCCAATATGCAGTGTTACCTGGCCTTTTCCCTCTCAGGGGCAGTATTGCCATCAGTGCAACTCATGGTACACTATAGGCATTACCAAAGGGTGTTTGCAGCACCCCTTTGGCCCCTCGGTGCATTCACTTTCTAGCCTTTTTTATTTTACCTCCATTCCTGCTGCCTTTTTCAGTCTTGCTGTCCAACACCTCTAACAGTTGCTACTTAGTGCAACTGTGGGATTTTTTCCCTTTTCCGCCTTTACAACCTTGTACTTCATCTTTTTTTTTTTTTTTTTTTTTTTTTTTTTGCTGTCCCACAACTCCAACTCCCAGTGTTTGGCTTGGCAGCCTAAATTTCATCAATCAACTTACAGTTATTAATTAACTGAGAAGCTCAAAGATATACAGTACAGTACTTTTTTTTTTTATACTGATTCAAACTTCATACCATTTGTACAAGACTGGAAAATGTTGTTTGAGGCTGCATTACATACTCCTGGAAACCCCTTTGTCAAGCAGATCCTCAATTCACCCTCTGACAAAAGAATACCCTATTTTCAAAGTATGTATGGTTATATTTAAAATTTACTTGACTAAAATAAAAAGTATCACTGAATAACTGTTTGGCATCACAAACCCACTAAAATTCACGACTGTAAATACGAGTACAATCATCAACCTTTCAAAAAAAAAAAAAAAAAACCTGAATTCAGCTAGGATTCTTATGACAAACTGGAATACAAAATGTACACCAAAAGACTGGTGCAAACAAAATATTGTAAACTATGGCAATTCTCACCATCTTATTCTCTGACAAGTTCTAATGCCTATTATTGGCTGGTACTTAGATCCTTTTCTTGTGTATAAATCTTGGTATATTATAGAAAATACACTTTAAAATCGTCAGGTTTTAGGAGGAATACTGCCCTCATTGTCAGACAAAATGAAAACCAGACAGATGATGACTGCAGACCTCAAAAAGCTTAAGTATTTTTAATGATATACCAAGATTTACACATAAGGGTCTTGTTTTACCCTGGTAACCCAATTACCAAAAATGGCGACATTAAACCCAAGCAGGTGTAATAGTTTGCTCTTTCTACAAAAACCTATTCAATATCAGAATTCTTGTAACTAAAACCATTACAAAAGAAGAGGTACAAGGAGGGTATATAAGAGTAGCTTTTGAATGCCACAATCTTCTTAGATGGAAGGTGGATAAAAAGAAAGGAAAACCCATGAACTCCATGGATTTATCATACAGGACTCAAATATTTGATAATGAGTACTGATAGCCATATCACTTGTACAGTATATGCACTACACCTAACCAATATATAATTGCACTACATTACATTTTGTCTTTACTTAGTTGGGAAAGAAATAAATAATCACAGATCAAAATCAGACGTCATATTGCTTTAAACAGGATTTAACCCAATCATATTTATAATTTTAACCTTACCTTTACTTTAAAAGCTCTCTTGAAACCACTTGCAAAGAATCCTCCGAAAGGTCCAATAACACTGCTGAACACTGAAAGCGCTATAGAATGCAGCACAAATGGATACATGGTTATTGTTTTCTTCCAACCAAGCTGTAAGAAATAAATATTTTAAATTGGTACCGACATTACAGCATCTTTGGAAAGTATGGTATTGAAATTCTGGAGCTATCAAACCTGAAATTGTATATCTTTTGCTAGAGAAGGATGCAAACTTGAAGGAAATACAAACTGCAAAATATAGACAATGGATGTTTTACCAATATCACAACCATGCAAAAATGTTAAGAATTATACACCCTTTAAACAAACTACTCCCTTCTATTTTCTCCCCATGACTAACTGTATTTAAACCACTAACCAGTCTCTTTACTTATACTACCTACTTTACCTCATCTTTGTAGTGCCACAACATTCCTCATCATTTCAGCCAAATCAAAAAGCACAGTTAATCATCAATTTATGTTAAAATTCAAACTAGACTTTTACCTCACCATCACTATACTGTACGTTATAAATCAAACTACGACTTGCACCAACAAAAATAAGCAATATACTGTGCAAAAAGTTTTTATCAATACTGTCACATAGTAATGCTTATATATCATTTGGCTTCAATGCAAGATTGTTCAATTCACAATTTTTGCATGTGTGATATTTGATACATATTACTGCCTGAATAAAATCAATTCTTTCACCATGTATGATTTACTGCAAGATCCCATTCACAATCTAATTTTAAAAAGCATGCACTTGGGAGGCTATGCAGGCTCATGAAGTTTAGCTTGGCAATATGCTGGGAGAGGTTGCACATGAAATTTTTTATTTTGTGTTCCAATTCACCCTTGCAGACAGATATTGCTTAAGTCATTTTGAGAAAGTGCAGAGATATTAGTAGGATTCTTCATCCTTCAGATCTATTTTTGGAGGCCCTCCTGTCTGGCCTCATTTGGTCCACCAGGTGGGCACAGTTACTTGCTGGCTTTAGTTTAAAGATGCATTAAAATAACGGTTTTGACCTGTCAAATTTTTTTAATATACACTTTTCCCTGAATGTGAAAGGAAACTTAGACCTGAATAAAATGAAAGTTGAAAACCTAAGTCAAACAACATTAGCTTGGCAATCTTTATGAAAAAATGTCAATGGTAAAAGTATTGGCAATGCCATAACACTGAGTCAAAACTGTTCTCATTATACAAATACAGACTTCAAATCAAAGCAGTTTCAAAAAACCACAGATGCATTTCAAATTACAAAATTCTTCTGACTAAATTTTGTTGGTACAAACCCACTACTTAGAAATAGCCTATTTCTTAGGTCACAAAAAATCCCATACACATCAACAATATCAGCTGGCTCCACTAGGTTAGCCCATGTGTTCTTGTGTATTATAATCCTGCTGCAGAAGAGCTTAGGATCAGAAGGCAGAAACAATAACGTAAGTACAGCAATGGGATTGTAATACAAAATTTTCATTTAAAAAAAATCACACTTGTCTCACCATGAATCCATTTCTATAACACTGGGTGAGCAGCAACTTTGTGGGAAGGTACCAAGTTTCTGACACTCTTGAGAACATGAAAGGGACACAAAAAGAACACAGGATCCCTGGGAAAGAGAGATGTATGGAACCCACAGCTCCAAAAGGAAAAAGGTGTCAAGAGCTGGGATGAAACAGTTAGAAAACCAACTATGGAAGTGGAAGACCAAATAACATGTGCACTAACCTCTGTACGGCAAAAAGGTGGGTGGGTGACCTTGAAAACTTTATCCTTAGTAGGAAACCAAGAGGCAATTGTTAAGGAGAAAAAGAAAATGATGTCAACAAGATGATTGTCCTGCTGCCACTAACAGGTTGAAGAAGTTGGGAAAAGCTTAACAACTCTCAAAAAAGCAAAAGTTGCCTCGCATTCAAAGTGAGTCAAACTCAAGACTCCTATAAAAGATGCAGATGTCAAGAGAGCATCAATATTACCAACGTGGAACTAACTTAGTCACTTCAACATCTGAGGTGCAATCAACAACATGCTTGTGCCAAATGAGAAAGCTGTGTTATATTTCGATTAATCTCAAGATATGAATGGAATAAAAGTCTCTCATGAGAGCTTGGACAATGAAGAATGAGCTAAACAGATAAAAGAAGGTACCTATAATTAAGGCAAGAATCTACCACCACAATGTAATGCAAAAGAAATGTCCATGGATTCCCAATCCTAGAAGTGCCTCTTGTTGAATCAAGCATGGAGCATGCAAAACATCTTACTGAAGGACAACAATGAGAAAAGTTTTTTCAAGAGAGGACTGATGGGAAACTGGAACCAATGGTAATCAATTAAACTTCATAACCAAAGAGACTCCCCATGAAGATAGCTAGAAGAACCTGAGAAAGAATTCCTAGCAGATGATGTAATGAGACAGAATCAAACCATCTAATTCTAGAAAGTCACCATGGAAAATGGAAAAGCATGGATAATCCACATTTTTTATTTCTTTCAAGATGCATACGATGATACAGAGCAACGCATATTCTCTATGTGGATTTCCAGACGGCATTTGACAGGTTGTCACATAAAAGATTATTGACAATAGTAAGGTCTCTCGGTATCATAGATGAATTAGGGGATTTTATAAGGGACTGGCTAAGTGAAAAACAAAATGTTACCACTGATGAGACATAATTTCAGTCTGAAAATGTCAAAACTATTGTGCCTCAAGATTTGGTGGCGAGTCCTTTGCAATTCACCAACTACATAAATAACTTGACTTTGGGCTGGTTAGCAAAATGATCAGGCTTGCTGATATCACAAAAATGGGCATCAATACTCCATCCCCTTCACCTAACTGCCACTTGTTAAGTACAGTACCTTATTACCATGCCACAATGACAAAACCAGCTTGTGTCGAAAGAGATACCCATATAAAAAAAAGGTCTGTGTTCCCAAGAACAAACCCAGGCAATTCAATATAAAACACAGCAAATATTTCAACATTGTGCAACTGATCATACAATTTTTTCAATAAATATAACATCTTACTGTGAAACTGGATACTCAAAGAAATTAAATTAAAATGCACATCATTCTTAGAACTGCAGGTGTACATATTACAACGAGTGAAAAGTTACAAAAGCCATGATGTGAGGTAATGATAGTTATATCAACATTTATATATTACTAAATATCTTTCAACAAAGGAAAAAGAAATTATCAATATATTTACTGTAACACACACAAAAAGACTTCACTTAAGTAAAATTAGCATAATTACTGAGCTAATCAGTAAAGATATACTATACATATATTAAAAAAATCACATCAGTATCATTTAAATTGCCTACCTTCCAACAACGACATTTCTTAATAAGATTTTTCTTTTCAAATTACTATGGGGTTTTCATGCCTCTTTCTTTGGTGTATCTCTTCTTTGTATTCTAATAGAAGCATTTATAGAAACTAGCTGAAGTTTTGCAAACCCTTTTTTTTTAATAGTACTGTATCATGAAATAGCGATGTTAAAGAAATGGGTTTGTGCAGGTTTTACGAGACTGGAGAAAGTCATTTCACTCCAGAGTTTATTTTAGAAAATAGCTCTCGGCAAAGTGAAGGAGGAATTCCTTAAAATCAATTAACTGATGAAGTCAATATAAAATGTGCACATTAAAATGATAACAAACACATAATAGTAATAACATTTTAACATACCAAGGCTAGGATATTGCCTAAAGTCTCTGGCAAACTGTACTCCTGTGGTCTGAAGATTGGAGATGGATCACATGAGTAATTAAAGATCCCATCAGCTTCACTATATTCCACTGGGCAAACAAAGAATGGATAATGGCACATCCAATGGGAGAGCTGAAAAGATGAAATTAATATGAAAAGATACTAATCAGCAAATATTTAATTACAAAGAAGTCTTAACAGAATATTTACTCCCCACCTAAGTTATTACTTAAAGGATATAAATATTTCTTATAGTAAACTAGCTGACCAACCAGGTGCTACTCGGGAAAACTGAATGACAACCAATAAACTCTCTCTTTCTCTCTCTCCCTCTTTCTCCTCCCCCAAACATCATAACTATTCTCTCTCTCTCTCTCTCTCTCTCTCTCTCTCTCTCTCTCTTTGTCCTCCCTAACACCCTCTCTCTCTCTCTCTCTCTCTCTCTCTCTCTCTCTCTCTCTCTCTCTCTCTCTCTCTCTCTCTCTCTCTCTCTCTTTCCTGTTAAGATAGTTGCTTCAATTACAATGCCCAACATTTTTGACACTACATTTCACCCCGCATTCCTATCAGGGCTGAACTTGGACTTAAAGGACATTTGGAGTGTCACTATCCATCTCGGCAACCTTGAAAACTATGGATTAGAGACTAATATCTGTCATTTTTGAAATTTTATTTTTCACCCCTTTTCACACCCCGCCTTTCCTATCGGGGCTGAACTTGGACTTAAAGGGCATCGGGAGTGTCACTATTAGTCTCAGCGACCTTGAAAACTATGGATTAGACACTAATATCTGTCATTTTCAGATATTTTTACGTCACCCCCCGTTCCCACCCCCAACCACTTTGGCACCAGTGATGTTTTACACCCCTCAGTATTCTTTTCCAGATAGTAAGTCATATGTATACTGAAATGAGGTATGGCAGTAAAAGTAAAATTTAAAAACCAATTTTTATTTATGTATTATAATTTTCAAAACCTATCTAAGTTACCTAACAGCATTACTCACACTACCACTCTTTGGTGACTGCTTACCCAGCATACAAAATCTGTGTACAGTACTACAAAAGTAAGCAAAACTCTGGGGAAAACCACAAGTGTACACCAAAATGATCTAAGCAGTCCAAACAATAGCAAGAATATTGTTAAATAAACTGATAATACCATCAAAGCTCAGATAACAGGTTGGTTATGCCCCATGCTGCCACATTTGGAACTAAGTGGCCTTACGGTGTTATAAGCAACAATATTAAAAACTCTTTCTTAATATTGAACATTAATTTAAATTCATATAATTGAAACCCATGTAAATCACGAAGTCATCATGCAGTTGCTATACAATAAAAAGTATAAATCTGATAATTTTTGAAAACTTAATATCTAAATAATGAATGCAGTTTTTTATCTTACTACCTTAAGCTTCTAAGATTTAATTTTCTAAGATTTAATTACTATGATAAAAAATATGACAAATAAAAAGCAAATGAAATTAATATGTCACAATAATAAATATTTCAAGTTTCTCACCATCATCCCCAAAAAGAGTGTAGAGATTCCTCCTCCAATGAATCCTTCCCATGTCTTCTTTGGACTCAACTGAATTAGAGGGGTTTTTCCAAAGAAGAATCCAAACATGTACGCCATTACATCATTAATAACAATCATCGACACAGGAACGATGAACCAGATCATACCATGGAAGATGTTGATGATGATAAGGTAGCTCTGGGTGACTACAATGAGTAGAGCAACATGCGTCCAAGCAAACAGTGAAAACTGGCGCATGTAGTATTTTTTCTTGAGCGAAAGTACAAACCACACAAAGCCTATGATGTACATTGTGAATGAAGTGAAGCGGTGGTATGCTATCAGCCATCTCATTATGTCCTGTTGAGAACAAAAATTAAATGAGTCAGAATGATAACAAAGGCATTTGCTACAACACTACTGTCCACTCTAAGAAGCTGAGGTGAATAAAATATAAGATAATCATTTGTTATGGATAAAGCAAACTAGTGACCCTCATTCTTCCAAGTACAATGTCATGGATGACCAGTTTAAGAAAGCCTAAATTCCTGACTAACCTTTCCTCAGTTTGTGGCTTCAAGTTAGCTTAAATGTTGGCTTAATTTCTGACATGGTGAACTTTATGGACAGTATCAAATTTTTCCCTGCCTTTCTAGATGTCAAAAAATAATCAACTATGAAAACATTCGAATAATTTTTTATTCAAAACTAAATTAATTTTTCACACCAACCCATCACCCATATATACCCTACATTCATGGTTTTCATATGTTTCAGATACACTAGTTTGTTGTTTAACAGACAAGAGAAACAACAACCAGTTGTTTGACAGAAAGATGATAGTAGCTTTTACTGCACATGTGGCACCTGGGTCCTCAGGTCCACAACAGGTATCTGTTTCATTTTTCATGTAGCCTGGAATGTTAGTCAGATCTGGGAGGGAATTTAAAATGAGAGATGGGTTTGAGTAAAAACAAAAGTTTTGTTCTATAAAGGACTCAACTGGTTTCACCAAAAACCAATACATACATTACATACAACTGAATCACAATTTGGGAGGGTAGTTGGAGCTGCTGAATATCCCAGAATGTTGATTTTGACTTCATAATCCATAGAAAGATCTTGTGGACAAAATAGATAAGAGACTAAGTCTCTTGTAAGTACACATTGTCAAGCAAAAAAATGAATAGCCCCTTCTTCTTCTTCCCAGCTTGTTCCCATTTTTATATGGGGTTGCCGTTTCGGATGAGCCGTTTCCATCTATTTCTATCCTGTGCTTCTGCCTCATCAATTCCCTTCTCACGCAGGTCTCCCCTCACACAGTCCTTCCATCTCTTTCTTGGTCTCCCTCTTCTTCTTCTTCTTCCCTGGACCTCCATCCCCATAGTATGTCTACCAACGTGGTCCTCATCTCTTCTCAACAGGTGTCCATACCATCTCAGCCTCCCCTCCTGCACTTTCTTTGATATTTCCACCACCTTAGTAGACCCCCTAATGTAATCATTTCGGATCCTATCCTCTCTCGTCACCCCAGCCATCCATCTAAGCATTCTCATTTCTGCCACATCCATCTTCTTCTCCTCTGTCTTTCTCAAGCTTGCTGTTTCTGTGCCATATATCATTGCTGTTCTTACCACCGTCTTATGAAATTTTCCTTTTAACCTCAGCGGTACTCTTTTGTCACAAAGAACTCCGGAGGCCGCTCTCCAGTTGTTCCAGCCTGCCTGTACCCGATGTTTTACCTCTTCTTCCATACGTCCTCCAGCATTAATAAAGGATCCCAAATACTTAAAGTTTTCAACTCTCTTTATTGATTCTCCCCCAAGCTGAACACTTTCCCTATCACCCCCATCATTGGTGGTACACATATATTCTGTCTTAGATCTACTTATTCTCATTCCTCTGTCCTCCAGTACTTGTCTCCATCTTTCCAGTTTCATTTCCAGATCTTCCCTGCTCTCTGCACACAGGACAATATCATCCGCATACAATATGTTCCACGGTACTGCCTCCCTTACTTCCTCTATGATAACGTCCATCACTATGTTAAAAATAAATGGGCTAAGAGCCGACCCCTGGTGTAATCCTACTCTCACCTCAAAACCCTCCATCTCCCCAACACTGCTCCTCACTCTGAATGAATAGCCCCTGTGAAAGTAAAATATGGAGCAAATAAAGCGTAAGTTTACACAAGCTAAGAAGGCATTGATTACATGTGTAATACATATGC
The DNA here is from genome assembly GCF_040412425.1 of Macrobrachium rosenbergii. Classification (NCBI taxonomy): domain Eukaryota; kingdom Metazoa; phylum Arthropoda; class Malacostraca; order Decapoda; family Palaemonidae; genus Macrobrachium; species Macrobrachium rosenbergii. The sequence continues at coordinate 41,655,044 of NC_089754.1, read as the reverse complement.
TGTAACTCTAGAAATCTACATCTCTGATACAATAAATAAGGGAAAGAAAAAAGTTTGGAGAATGAAACTGAAAAAACCTCCCTACTGTTTGGAAAAAAAAATAAGAATGATCCACTTAGGACATACGAGGGGACCTAACTTGTGTCATTAGTCCTCTTACACCTTCAAAGTATTCTCCATTTGAAGCAATGCATACCAGACGTGTTTCCAAAAGTTATGGCTTTTAATGACCTCCCTACTGTCACAGGGGGCAAGATCAACTGGTCCTAAAAAAAAATAAGAATGATCCACTTAGGACATATACATCCATCAGATAAACCTCAGGAAAAATTGACTGATAAAAAAGTATCTGTATTTAAAGCGTACTGAAATTATGGATTACATTTTAAAAGTAATGGTGAGGAGCGATATCTGACTTCAGGCCCAGAATGCTTGCCAGTGCAACTTTGTCACCCACAATGCTGCTGCAGGCCCTGGGCTGGCAGGATATTGTGTGTTGAGAACTCTGCTTTCTGGAATGACTTATAGAAAGAAAAACTTCAGAGGAACTGGTCTAGAATGTCTAGTACTCCTGAGGTAAAGGCAAACTGCATTCACCTGGCACAGGAGAGTACCCGTTTGTGTCTAGTGTAAGAAGCACAAAAAGGAATAGCGAAGGGGGTTGTGGAACAACAGTGCCTAACTGAAGTTTTTGTCTTCAACATGAAATCAGCTGCAAACAACAATCCTACACCACTACAACCCTTGGTATGTGTGACTCCAAGAGAGGGTGCAAATCTTGCTGACCCATTTTGGAGATTCAAAGGCAAGAGGAAAGACCTTCCAGGTATGAAGTCGCCCATGGCCAAGGGAAGTCTGTTCCCCTTGGAGGGACACCAATAAAGAGATTGAAGCGTCAGGACCAAGATGAAAACTATAATGAAGGAGGTAAAAATGGCACCATCAAACCATATTTCTGGAACTATACGCACCAAAAACAAGTTGAAGATGAAAATGCCATAAGACACAAAAAAAAAAAAAATCAGTAAAGTACAGTAATAGGAGTAAAAAGTAAAAAACAAACTCATAATTGATTATAAAAATATGAAAACTAGCCAGTTCATCATGAAGAATAACCCAGCACCCCTGGAGACATTTGGAGAACAGTAGCATCATCCATTAATTTACTAGACCACTGGATGAATGTCATGATCCATACACTGGGATGACAATTATCAAGTTCTCAGAGCATCCCTCATGTTACCTAAAGGAGAGGGCCATAAAGGTGCTCCTCAAGTCTATTCTTTTTACAACAGCGATAGTCGACACTTAACAGAACCAATATTGCAAATTTTGAATTTAATTTTTTCCTAGTACAGTACATCATAGGCATTGGCAAAGTTTTAGCATTAACAGTCAAATGAAACATTACAGCCCTGTCCACCAAAGATGAATGTGCTGTTTAGCAGTCAGTATGTATTGCATCCTACATTTTTACCTCTAAGTACACAGATGCCAATACCGTATGCCAGACTGATGTTCAGGATTATGTTACAGTATCTAAACATTATGTTACAATTATAAACAAACAGTGGTAAAATTATAAAAGTTATCTGTAGGTGGAAGTTCTCTTACTTCCACCTCCAGATAACTTTTATAATTTTACCACTGTTTGTTTATAATTGTAACATACTGTTTGGATACTGTAACATAATCCTGAACATCAGGACGTAAATATACTAAACGTAAATATACTGGGGACAACTTGAACATTAATGGCAAGATTACTCCAAAAGAAAGAAGTGAATATGACATAAAAAATCATCAGTTTCATTATGGAATACATTGGTTCCTCAAAAATGGAAGTATGAGGTTCAGGTCTAGTAAAACTACTTAATAATACATAATAAAGGAAAAAAATGAATAAAATAATTAACGAGAACACCTCTTAATCACTTACACTTTTAATGAAGATTACACTGAAGTAATCAGCCACTAGGGATTCCCCATAGAAGAAATAATTGCTGGTAATGAGGAACCACCATGAAAGAGACCTAAACCAAGGAAGACCATGCATACGGTACACAGTGTATCCAATGTTGATGATTTCTTTGAAACAACACACTTGCACCAAAAGTGTCTGCAATTAAAAAACTAAATATATTACACTCAATTTTCTAAAATAATAGAATGAAAAACATTACATTTAAAGAGTCAACATTTACTCAGTAATAAACAGAAGAGAAACAAATATTAATTAAACTGCCACAGTATTATGAATCCAATTAGATCAAAGTTATGAATAACAAAATATATTCTATTCATAAAGCACAAAATATATTAATTCTATTACATAATCAGCTTGAATAACATGAAAATGGAGTCATTAATTTTTAATGTGTGGTTGATCCTTTCAATAAATAAATGTCATGTGCAAGTTCTACTAAAGATTCAGGTAACTATGCATTTACAATTGTACCTAGGAATTTAAGATGATGTACAACTCATTTTTACTGACCTACATAAACATTATCCAATTATAATGTCATAAATTTTATTTGCAATCTTGGCCCAACATTGTCATATTGTGAACATACACATTTATTGATACAGCATTACGTTTTGAAGTCTATTACTTTTGTAAAGTTTTTTAGATGTACAATAGAGATACTCAAAGATAATTTATTTGCATTCCCAATTACAATTACTTAACTTTTCTAAATAACTGTTCCATATCTGCCTTTATTTCAGATTAAAGTTTAAAACAGGCTGTGTATTCCACATAGCTTATTCCATCTGCACAGTAGTTGCAAAGTTCTCACAATTTTCATAACAAACACTTCACCCACAACCTTCCCTATTCTTACATTATCAGTAGAGAATTGCAAATATTAATAATGATCACTCTAAAGTACACTAAAATAAAAACAACTTACTGTGAACATTAGAGCCAAAGGACCCACGTAAATGATCACGCAAAATAAACCAATCATAAGCCATGTGAAAACACCTCGGATGACCCAGTTTCTCCATCTGTGGGTAAAATAGCGATTATTTTGTCACTTTCCTTGTGGAACTCTAGTCTCTATTATGTGGCATTTTTCGTCTGATCAACATTTACTTTATGCAATATACATTCATGTGATATAACTGATCTGTAGACATCTGTCCTACCCGTGGTTCAAAATATCTTACAACGCTATGTTTATAACAGAGAGCCTCAAAGTAAAGGTAGCACACTGACATATTTACATGGCTTTCTGTGAACCTCAAATAAAAGATAATATAAAGAAACATCTCACTTTTGGGGGCACTGTAAACCTTCACAAAAAAATAGCAGACTGTTAAAACAATGTTTCATTTTCTTTCTTAACAGGAATAACTCAGCCATGTTCAAATAAATCTAACTGATTCATTTATTTTAAATAAAGCAAAAGTAGAAATATAGATGTCACAAAAATTTAGGCAAAAGACTTTTACACCAACTGTCATTACAATTCCTCCACTAAGCCAGGCATTCTCAGCATCAAGAAAATTACTATCAACAACTTATTATAATATGTTCTATCGTGATTCAACCTACCTTGGCGACAAAGCAGAGAGTACAGTCTGGAGAAAAGGTGGCACTTGATCAGTCCCCTGGGAAATGGTGTTCGTTCGCTCTCCAATGTTTTTTTCTAACACGCGGTCGTCATCCGAATCCACTTCGGAGCTCAACACATTCTGTAAATGGATAAAAGACGCAAGATATACATTTAAAATATAATAATAGCCATGCAGTGAGTGAAAGGCGAACAAACTCAATAGAGAGAGAGAGAGAGAGAGAGAGAGAGAGAGAGAGAGAGAGAGAGAGAGAGAGAGAGAGAGAGAGAGAGAAACTACGTTACTCTTTGCCTAGGAAAATGACTCACAATTATATAGCATTTTACTACTGTGGCCACCAATGGAGAGAGAGAGAGAGAGAGAGAGAGAGAGAGAGAGAGAGAGAGAGAGAGAGAGAGAGAGAGAGAGAGAGAGACTGCGCTACTCTTTGCCTGGGAAAATGAGTGACAGTTATCTGGTATTTTTATCACCATGACCACTAATGCAGAGAGAGAGAGAGAGAGAGAGAGAGAGAGAGAGAGAGAGAGAGAGAGAGAGAGAGAGAGAGAGAGAGAGAGAGAGAGAGACCGTCTTCCTCTTTGCCTGGGAAAATGACTGATAATTATCTGGCAATTTTACTACCATGACCACTCATGCAGAGAGGAAGAGAACTTTATCAATTTTTTCAACGAAATGTATTCACATGTGCATACATAAATACACACCCTTCATAACTGTAAGCAGGGTAGATTAGATGTACGCCACGCATACAGGAATCAGCTGCAAGCCACCAAATGAAATTAATGCTCTACACTGAAACCAACTTGCATAACAAAAAGATAAGAGTGGAATCTTCCTCTTAACTCTCTCCAGACTTATCGGAAAGTTCAAAGATTACACATCTCATTATAAAAAAAGGGGGCATAAGGTCTTTAATTTACATGAAAACAAATAACTTACCTCTTGCATATCATCGACGTTTCTCAACATCTTCATAACACAAAAGTACAGAATTAAATAAAAAAAAACTTTTTTATTTAATTTTCCATACTTATATGGAGCAATTTGCGGGAGAGGCTAACCCGGGATAGATTATAACTTGTCTAAATGTGGCATTTATTGCCAAGAAACTAATTTCTATATCTAAAAATATGTGGATAAACTCCATTTTATTACACACCGGCATTTTAAAAAAGAAAGCAATTCCTGAAAATAACAAATGAACCTCGAAAAAATAAATTGAAAAGAAGAAATGTACCTACAAGAAAGAAATGGAAGAGAAGCACTGAAATTTGGATCAAATAAAAGTTCGTCGCTTGACTTATACCATTCTGTTTCTGAGACAATTTGACCATATTTGTGAACAAGCTTAGTATAGTAAGTTCACATCTCTCAAGTTTGTGCTACAGCTTTGCATATTTTATGCTTATTGTTTATGCCTTTTTTATTTTCCATGTTGTATTCAGCTTTGCTGATTATAACAGCAAGTTAAATTCTTTGAAAAACTTTGGCAATTTTCATCTTCTAAAATATATACACCATGCATTCAGTCACTAAAAATATACACACAGAAGAACAAATGCAATAAAGATATCACACATTCTGAGAATATTGCCGAAGCAATCGTATCCACTACTAGGCCACACTTCGCTCTAGGAGCATTCCAACTGATGAAATGAAGAATACCATCTCTTGCTTGGGTAGATGCCACGCCAACGGCATAAGGAGAGTTACGATAACAAGGGAAGTGTAGTCTTTAGATCTTGAGTGTGACAAACAATGACTTAAACCGCGTAAGAGGAGTTGAGATGACAATGTAATTGACACAATGGATGGGCAAACAGACAATCGGACAAAAGTGGTCCGGTTTTTAACCAAATTCGACTTCAATTCCTTCAGTCATGTACGATGAGTTACAATGACTAGGTAACTGATGCAAGACACACTTATAAACTGCCGAAAGAACGACCTCCTTTCACGGACATCTACTGTATATGTGATGGTCTGCCTTTGTAACAAATTTAAATGAAATCCATTCAAAAGTGTACGTCGAGTTGCAACAAGTTACGTTTAACGAACACACAGACAGACGAACGTTATTATATGCATGATAGTACACCTCGGTACCAAGTTAAACTGAAATCCCTTCGACCATGCAGGAGTTGCCATGACAAGGCAAAAGTGTGACAGACACAGTGACGGACAGACAGATGGATGATCCTCCTCCATGCACATTTATGCATGATGATTTACCTTCATGCATACAACTTCAGTAGGATGAGTTACAATGACATGGCAAGCATGACAAGCACTGACGGATAGATAGACATACGGAGGGAAAACCTACTGTATACTCCCATCCAACTTCCTTACTAAGCAACAAATAAGTAACGAAAGGAAAGGGCAACTTATCTCGATTTCGTACGGTTAAAAATAAACACATAAGTGCCGTTTAAACAGTAACGAAAATTCAATCATTTAAAAATATGCATATCACTCCAGTTGCGACACCAATTCACAAAATTAGACAAACAACCTTACACTTTGTCGGTGTTTCGGGTCTCATTGTTACCATTCACCCTAGACTCCAAAGCATGACCAAAATAAATAAACAAAACTGAGTTAACCAAATGACAGGAAAAGAAAACGATGCCAAGTCCGACAGAATGTGAGCAGCGTGCAACCCAGGGCCATGTTCCCCATGCCACTCTTCAGCCAGTAAGCTTATTAGTGCTTACTTTCATGAGTAAACACCTTATGAGTCTGCGCCCCTTGATGAGTGATGACGTGCACTTAATGAGAGAGAGAGAGAGAGAGAGAGAGAGAGAGAGAGAGAGAGAGAGAGAGAGAGAACAAGCTTCGATGTAACCATTATAATCATTTTAATATTATTAATAATGTAAGTTTCGCAACCTGTGTTATAACCATTACAGCAATTACCAAGATCAATACTATGATAATCGTAGTAAGTCTGTAAACCACAGAAAAAAAACTCTTTCAAAGAATCTGCTATCAATGAATTCCATCAGCAACAAAACTGTCTTCTCAAATGACTCGGTAATATCCGTTTCGTCTACGTAATGCCGTACTATAAGGCCCTGTGAGATGAAAACAATTATATAATTTTATATAAAAGAATATACTCCCAATATAAGCGCATAAACAAAAATATATAGAGCCCAAGGAAAAACTCATGAAAACCAGATGTTATTACCACATGTCTATCACATATTTCAGTAGAAAAACAAGATTTCAGCACAAGAATATGTATTGGAAGATGTCTTCAGCTATTATGACAAAGTACATAAACATACAGGAGTGTTATGCGAAAAGTTAGCAACATTTCTTAAAAAGACTGAGCTGAAGAAAATGCAGTTTTTATTTTAAAAGTGATTTATAATATCAAGTCGATCAGAAGATTTATATTGTGGAGATCAGTGGTTTGCTAACAAGCATCCGTCAAGCTTTTCTGAAGGCAATCTTCCTCCCTTAAGATGCTGATTTATCGCTTCCTTTTGTGTACAGCCACCCCATCAACTCTTCCCCGCCCCCAACTCTCTCTCTTTTCCTCGGGCCTGGTGTTGTTAAGGGTATTGGTTCGTTCGTCTCATTGCCAACAGAGCTGACAACATTTAAAAAGGCTCCATGATGTTCTTTGAATAATAACACTTTTCAGAATGTCTTGTTGGTACAGAAAGATCTATATTCAGCATTTTTTTTTTTTTAAGAGGAAGCTTTTCTGAGGCGCTTTAAAGTGGGTTAATGACGAGAGACTACAAACAAACAGGCCCTGACAAGCCTACGTGGATTTACATGCATTGGACCCGATCTAATCCCCAGGTTAACATGAGAGGATGGGACCAAAGCAGAAGTGACGGTCGCAAACGTCCCTTTTATCACCCCCCCTAACCCCCCCGACCATCAGCAGGGGCCACTTCGTGGCAGACACGAAAAAGAAATACAACAACAACAAATAGATTTCTTATCTTCTTGGGACGAAAACTGGTTCATTTTTCCGTTCGAGTTCCCGAGAAAAAGCGAGAACTCCAAGACGAGGAATGACATCGATCCATTAGGCGTAACGTAAACTCTTTTATACATTAATGATTATCAACACCCAACCTCTTTCCTCAGACACTTACGGATTTTCTTAAATAATAATAATAATAATAATAATAATAATAATAATAATAATAATAATAATAATAATAATAAATAAATGACATTAGACGGTTTTCAACATTTTAGGCTTAAACTGTAATAACATTGTTAATGTGTATTCTCAAAGGACAAAACTCCAGACATCTGTTACTGGTTAATTTAGCATATTTTCCGTTAAAAATTGAATTTCTAAGTTGAAAAATGACATTACCAGTGGGCTTTTCAACATTTTAAAAAAATTAAGTAGTTAACTAAACTAATAAAAAAAGTAAAAAACAATAACAAAAAAATAGAAAAAAGGGGGGAAGATTATATTTTACTTATCAATTTAATTTTGTTTAGGAAGAGAATGATATTATTAATTGTATTCTCAAATATCCTTTATTGATTTAAAACTTTCTTTCATGATCATGATCAAGATGTGTTTGATTGTTACTGGGATAGCCAACTTTCACAACCTATTGGTTAATTGACATCAGATGACCATGTGTGAGTCTGGATGTTTTCCTTGTTAAAATTAAATTTTGATTCTTTTGTAAATTACATAATTTTACACACGGCAAGCTGAATATCGCAAACAGTGAGTCAATGTGCATCAAAAAACATACGTCGAAACTACGCAATACGACCCATGTCCTGAAAACAGAGCAATAAAAAAAACAAACAAACAGAGCTGCAGTATTTCGACAATGCTACGGTGATGCCAATAGACAACCGCGCAAACAGAATTCCCCTGGGCACAACTATAATAGGAATCACGATACCCAAGCTATCAAGAGTGTCACCAGATGACTCTCTCTTCAGAGGACAGCAGCATTGTCCTTGGAGGATGAAAAGGGGGAAAGTGAAGCCAATAGGAGCACAATAAGATCCCTGGGTGAACCTGACACTCACACTCCTCCCCAAGACACTTACAACCCTTCCCCCATCCCCCCGACACTCTTAACCCAATCTACACTCCCCGGGGCCCAAATAACCACCTCCTTCACCCGGTGCCCTCAAAGAATGGCAAGTATCTCAAAGTGATGAACCTGAGAACTCTAAGAGGCGAAGCTAAACGAAATTTAATTGGAAAAATAAACGAATTAATGCCATGGATGAAGGTTGGAGTACAAATGGGGATAAATTTAACTAAAAATTTAACAACATACTACAGAGGAGAACAAATTATCAATTCTATGAAAGGATATATATATATATATATATATATATATATATATATATATATATATATATATATATATATATATATATATATATATATATATATATATATATATATATATATATATATATATATACATATATATACACACACAACGTATATGTACAGTATGTATGTATATATCATCCCTCTCTTCGAACTGGTAATTTGTGCCCTTCCGTAATGAGCTATTAAAATTTTTAGTTATATTTATTCCCTCTACACAGGCATTCAAGCCCATGTACGTAAGTTACCACCAAATGTGCACAAAAGTACTGTGGTTCCTAAAATGGTAAAGGAAGGAGACGGGAGTTCAAAAACACTTGCACGCTCATTCGATCGACCTCAGTAAGTCAGCCATGGCTGATCGTCAAGATAAGGGTTCTTCGTTGTGGCCACCGTCGATGTCCCTTGTTTGAGGGAGTCGCAAAACGCGAAAGAAAATGGGACTTGCATAAAAAACAAGTAGCGAACGAGGAAGCGCGAAGTGGAGCTACAAGGGAAAAAATAAAAAAAAAGAAAATACAAACCACCCACTACTAAGCTATTTTCGACTGCAGCTAGTGCCCTCTAACCCGCAGATAAACGAGAGAGAGAGAGAGAGAGAGAGAGAGAGAGAGAGAGAGAGAGAGAGAGAGAGAGAGAGAGAGAGGGTTATAAATTTACGGAGAAAATCACAGAGAATATAAAATTTTAACAAAACAAAACTAAAACTCTACTGTCTTGAAACTAAAAGCTATGCCACCAATTGAGGCGAAAGGTCTACTGTAAGCACAACGCCCTCTTTTTTTAAATTTCGTAATCTGATATCAAATCTACGGAATGTGGATCCGCCATTTTAATCTACCGACATTCTACTTGAAGGAAAATGTTTTTCAGCATTCCTCAGAATAGATGTAAAAAACCTTGATCCATGCAGGAACTACCTGAAGCCTATTCTCATTTATAACTGACTGGCAATTTTAACAAGCATGATTCGATACCATAAAATGTAAATCAATTACGTCATTATTCAACCCAAAAGCATCAACATGCTAAACATAGCCAGAAAGACCGTCCCTCACTTTCGCACGCACGAGGCGAATCAAAGACCTCGCGTAATGGGCGACGTGACATGGAGGCACACAGCAGAATTACAATGACGAGGCTGTGCCAGACGAATAGTACTCACTAAGTCAACAAAACAAACTCCCTCCTGGCCTAGTGCCTAATCAATAGATGATTTCACTCAGTTTCATCGGAGTTCATTTATTTACTCTACAGATATCTTATGAATACACACACACACACACACACAAAATAAAACATACCTACTCCTGGGAATAGCACCATAGTTGGTGTACTAAGCGCTATCTGTGTATCACTGAAAACGGGAACACATAAAAGATGCAGACAAGAAGAATGAATGAGCAAATTTAACATAATAATGTGAAGATATCAAATGCATGTTATGGGAAAGTAGTACAATGAAGAGCAACTATTCAAATAAAAAATACCATCCTTGAGCCATACTCGAGTTTAGGAACTTAGGCTATGAACCCTTCGTACCCAGAATTATATAAATACAAAAACTCTCCCGTACAAATCTCCCCAAAATAGCCATGAGGGAACTATCTTGAATACTAATTTAGCGGAAAAAGAAGGAAGAGCAAAAAATAATACGCGTTTACTGGTAAAGACTATTTTATTCCAATGAAATTATATTTTGGTACATGAATATAGAGAAAAAGCTCTCAGAGAAGAGCTACTCTCTACACACTGCGATTAACTTTAATGATGAATGTTCCTGGCTACATATGTCACAGAATTAGCTAGATGAAAATGAATTTAAGTCACAAAAGCTCAAAAGTGATACATAATAAAATATAAAAATTTAGTGAAAATCAACAAAAACGACAGAAGACACTGCGTCATAGCACTGCAACGACGGAGAGCTGGTCCTTATTTGCCAGTGGGGTAGCTGAGACAGAAACGGGGTCGTTGAGAATACATTTGAAACAACGAGGGTTTAAATTGTATTACTACCCTAATGAAATTCAACTTGTAGTTTAATATTTTACTTACATTTTTATTTATTTATCAGTTTGTTAAAATTCTACTTGTATTTTAATATTTTACTTACACTTTTATTTATTTATCAGTTTTTTTAAGTTATCTGTTTTTCTAACTGATCTCCTCCTTATGTAATCCTCATTATCTTCTGTTCCTTCTTTCGAATGAACACCATATTCTTTAGAAGTCTGAATTTTCAAGCCCTGTGGTCTTGTTCCATATGAATAGGTTTCACCTACTGAATAATAATAATAATAATAATAATAATAATAATAATAATAATAATAATAATAATAATAATAATCACAGTGAAGAAAAACAGTAGCAATACCGAACAACAATCGCAGAAAAGGAAAGAATAATAAATAGTAACATTCGCAAAGAAGGGAAGAATAATAAGTAGTGTCTTTCATAAACTACGGATAATTAAGGGTAAAAGGCGACAAATAAAAAAGGGTGGATAAAAGGAAGAAACGATAATGAACATAAATACGTCAATCGGATGGACAAAAACGCCAAAGACCAGAATGAATTCAAATAAAATAACACTGAACACTAAACTCACTGTCACCTATTGCCAACAGCACCTGGTCTCCCCTGGAAACGAAGGCCCACTTGACGGTGTTGTGACTGCGTCAAGCTGAATGGAGCGGAATGATGGAGTGCCCCAGGCAATGGGCCACGGCGAGACGCGAGAACCAAACAGAGTGAGTCAGTGTTTAACTTTGGCAAACTGAAAAGTTACGTGGGTTCGTGAATGATAAACAATCCGGAAAATAAAATTACAGAAAACGACAACACTCACAACGATGCAAAACATGAGCAAAATAAAAACCCATTATAATAACGACATAGAAATGCAAAATAAACTCAAACAAAAGCAATGACACCGACTTCTCCCCAAGAGCGGAGTTGGCAGCACTCAAAATACAATGGCTTAGCTGAAAAACAGAACTAAACAAGGCATCCGATCATCCCCCCCTATTGGAAGAGATATGACCCGTATAAGTTTTCTTTGTTTTTTGTACTCAAAATACAGCTAAACTGAAGACACTAAACTGAAGACACTAAACTATGAATATATGATATATATATATATATATATATATATATATATATATATATATATATATATATATATATATATATATATATATAATACAATAGTGTATAAGATAAGATAAGCCCTATAACGCTCCAAGCGTAACTCCTGCAGCAGCTCACTCATGTGGAATGGAGGAAAAGGCAGCAGCAACACCGTTGCAATGCGGTATTATTTACCTGGAACACATTCCAAGAATATGGAATTTGTTCAAAGGGCATTCCTTGGTGCTACTTGGCTGGAAGGGGTGGTTTCATTTCCGCTATGTACATGATGCTGGACTAATGTTTTTATCCTTACTAGAACTTATACTATTTTGAATGTAATATATATATATATATATATATATATATATATATATATATATATATATATATATATATATATATATATATATATATATATATATATATATATATATATATATATATATATATATATATATCTCACAATCACTTCTTCTCTCTCAATTTTATTTTGTCAACATGATTTTTATGAACACACTGCAAGGGTATGTGTATATATATGTGTATATATATATATGTGTGTGTATATATACAGTATAATTATATTATATATATATATATATATATATATATATATATATATATATATATATATGTGTGTGTGTGTGTGTGTGTGTGTGTGTGTGTGTATTCAATACATTTATAGATGGAGTGATGCAAAAGCAATAAAACCCTACAGGTAAAGCTGTTGAATAAAAATTAAGTCTTGAATGGAGTGTGGAATGGTTGGCGTCTTCAGACGATACACTTACGACTGGAGATAGTAGAGAGATGCGTTATGCAAGTAAATGAAAGCCGGGATGATGAAGCAATGAATGTACAGTAGACGTGGTTGGAGGAAAATGTCGATTCGTATAGACATTTGCATTAAATACAGTGGATGATGGTAGGATAAGCGATAAGGTGAATCACACAATAGTTGAAGCAAAGGTAGCAGGGGATATGCAAAAGATTGGAAAGAGACTGTCCAGGCAGGAGCGTTTGAAAAACTTTTCCAGAAGGAATTGTTGAATTGGATATTGAATGCAGATGGAAGAAAAAAGGCTGAAGATTCTGAGATGAATAAAGAAATATGACCACATGGAATGGTAAAACTGTTAGCCTAAGTAATAGGATAGATCAGACACTCCTGAAATGGTGGAACGGAGGATGATAGGTTGGCGAAAAAAATGTATAACTCGGAAGTGTTAGAGGGAGAAGGAAAGGTGGGCATAGATAACACAAAATAGGGAGCAGTAAAAAGGTATTGGAAACGAAGGGTCTTAAAACCCAGAAAGCACGAAAGTGTATGGAAGACAAGGGTAACAGCAGTTTGTGTATGTGGGGAGGGGAAGGGGGGTGTTTGATGCACACCTGACGCACTTTCTGTGCAGCTGTAAAATACGAATAATATTATGAAAGTTTTCTGCACACAGGGTTCATCACGATTCCGAAGTTAGAAGGACTGATATGGCAATGACCTCTGTGTTATTTCTTTCTGCGGATTCACCACGCTGTTAGAGAAAATGGTTAATATTGAAAAGAATATATATAATCCTTTATGTTCCTCGCTAACCGGAAATTAAATGCCTCCACAGAGCCCAAGGAAAAGGAAGGAAAGGAAACGCGTGCGCTTTACCAAAATGACGAGGAGTCTCCTTGAAAGGGCCAAAATCACAGAATCGGAGAAAACACGAGGAGGAGGGGGAGGAGGAGAGAGAGACAGGGACTGAAGAATGCATAAATGAAGAGATAAAAAACCTAACGTATACAGATTTAGTTAGTTCATAACGATCACATTTAATAGAAGTCTTTGCCTTTTGGTAGTCCTTCACATCGCTGTTTATACGCCCAGTTTGTCATCCCTTCCATTTATTATTCATTTTTGAATGAATAAGGGAATGGGAAGGGTAAACCAAAGCCCTTGCCTTTACAGGGCACAAAGAAAACAAAGGTGGAAATACAGAGAAATGCTGAACAAACAATGAAGCGACATGCCTGACCCTTGATGGATGGTAATAATTCAGGGAAACAGAAGGAAAACTATTCCAAAGCTTGGCAGCAAAGGGAAAGAGTGTCTCTGAAACCCACTATTTCCTTTATCTATTCTTTGTTTTCCTGACTGAGGACCAGGAAAGTTCTCGACGCTACCGAATTACGAAAGAAAGAATAAACAGATACAAAATAAAAAAGAAAAAAGGAGAAAAAGATTAGAAAACCACGCCACATACGAAGACCGGTACATACGGTATTTAAGACGCAGAAAAGACTGACAACTCATAAAGCTAACAAGTTTAACAGAATCTGCAATTCTTGAGAGTGTCATGCGCCACTGTCTTGGTTTTAATGCCAGTGATTGTGGCTTAATGAGATTTCTTACTTTCCTCTCTCGCTTCTCACATATGAGCATTCTATTCTCTGGAATCCTGCCAGGAAAGTTAATGGCTTTTTAGGCTTGTTCCATTTGAATGTTTGCGCAGTCTGAATAATAATAATAATAATAATAATAATAATAATAATAATAATAATAATAATTAAGTTATTGTTGCATCAGTCATTTTTTTTATTTCCTTTTCCGTGAGACGCTGATTTTTCAAGAGTTGTCCTTCATTCACCTCACCAATGGTATACTCAAAGGATACGAATACAGTCGCTTAATGTCTTTCTAATCGATAAAAAATTACAAAAGCAAGTTACAAACAGACCTACAGCAAGACATGATCAAAAGAAACGGTGAGAGCACAATGGATTAAAGCTGTTGTTGCTAGATGTAGCCAGCACAGACTCTTACTCAAGGAGCAGCCTGTAGGGGATAATGTTAGAGTATTACTCGTAGTAGAACTATTTCTCCTCCGTTGTCTGTTCTGACAATGGCGTTGTATACATACCTGGCATATAGGGAGGATTTAGGTATACTGCAAGTAAGAAAAAACCCTCTTCAACTTTGCCCATACAGTATTTAATTTCGAGAAGAAGACGCCCATCGGGCACCCAAGGACGAATGCCAAAGGTGACATAATTATGAAACGTGTACAGAGGGAATGCTTCCCTTCCTTGAGGTTTCTGTAACACACTAAGACACAAGCATGATGGTACATATATGCAAAGGACATCAGCCTGGGTTACTGTCTTAACAAGAGGAGCGAGAGTCCTACGAGGTAAAGAAATTGAGCTGGAACAAGACCAACT
>NC_089754.1:41632270-41634770 GCF_040412425.1 Macrobrachium rosenbergii | reverse complement strand
AAGCAGACTTATGAATACAAAAAAATTAATAATAACACGTTCACCAATGTGTTTCATGTTGAGAGAAAGTTTGGCCGAGTTATTTCTTAGTTAACTTATTTGTTAGTTTCGTTGAGTTTAAGCATACCTCTCCTTGCTATTTTTTCATAATGGCCACTATTCGATGCAAGCTTCCTCAGCGAGTTAAATGAACTGTTTGAGTTTTTCAATGAACATGAATGTGTACAAATGATGAATAACAATGATCATCATTTGTAACAGTTTATCCAGATTTCTCGAGAGATTCTTGCTAAACAAGACCAAATATTGAAAGATATTTTCAAAACATGAGAGCAAATATCGAACGATATTTAAAAAAAGTTTATAAAGGATGTTTTGGAAATTATGAAAAAATTCCGTGAATGAAAGGTGGCAACTGTTGGTTACCTACTGTCCCTAGAGTGGGAGCTGATACAAAGAATAATCATTATTACTCAACTTGAGTACACATTCATATTCATAGAAAGACCCAAACAGGTCATTAACTCGCTAAGATAGCTTACACAAAATAGTGGCCATATATGCCATATATCTATAAACAGCAAGGAAAAGTATGCTAGAATACGGACGAGATTGCGAAGAAACTACATACACACACAAAAAAAAAAAAAACAGGTAAGAATAATGTAGCATAAAGTCCTCATTCCCTTAGATAAGGGAAGCCTTACGAACACTGCCTTGCATTCTGGCAGCATTTGATGCCATGTTCCTTAAGAGCCGTGGAAAAAGAACACCCATGGGAGACAACAATGTCACCAAGTACAGTCCAGTATTCAGAATTATGAAATATGATGTCCCCTGAGAACAGCGAATTCTGGAGTGGCAGCCCTGTGCAAGACCACTGATTAATATAGCCTCATGCCTCACTGACTACATCACATACTGATCAGCTTCAGATATACGTTATGAGGCTGGCAGTCGCTTTACTTTGGGCATCCTATTTATGTAAGCCTGCTAAGCTAGTTTATGGGCTTAAGTCCTACTCTACAAGAATGTTATTATAAACCACAATAATAAGACAAATGGAATACGGCGGTAAACTTAGGCTGTGTGAAAGAAAATGAAAAAATTTCTACGTGAAAAAAGTTTATTTAAAAATACAAGTCAAGCGCGAATATATATAATTTTGATGAAAATGAAAATACACCGCAAACATTACGTCTGATATCCCAGTGAAAGAAATCAAAGCTTCAGAACACGGATTGTTTTTTGGAGGTTTAAAAAAAATGCTGGAAGGAAATGAAGACTTGTTCTCGATATCGGAAAATAAAACACAGACCGACCCAAAGTCAGGTAGACAAAATGAACGGTCATGTTGCACGTGAATTAAACTTTAGAAGAAAAGAAAAAGGAAAAAAGGTAGTCGACAAGAAAATGGGGAGACAAAAGCAAAGGAATGCTTACGAACACAAACACGGAAAATATATTAGGGGCAGACAGTTTTCTACGAATGAAGGTTATGCTGCATATCAAGTGAATTACTTCACCTCAGGTACGTACAAACACAAAACGAATAAACCCAGAAACGGCGTGATACATTTCCACACCACATATATATACAGGTAAATGCACACATTTTGTATTAACGACATAAACATCCGCGTTTGAAATGACGGCAAATGAAAGTTGCTTTACTCGCATAAGTACAAAAATCGAAACATACTCCAATGATTCTTGTAAGCCAGCAGGATAAAAATACTTCGTGAACTGTATCATTGAGCAAAGGAAAGATTAAGATAAGATGTGAGGCGATTATGGAAAACTGCTCTTCCTCTCTCTCTCTCTCTCTCTCTCTCTCTCTCTCTCTCTCTCTCTCTCTCTCTCTCTTGGAGCTCCGGCTCATACTCCATTTTGTCTGTGCCTGATCATCCATTAGCCCTAATGACTGGCTGATTTATTACCATATGACGTCAGAACGACTGAAGTTATAATGATTCCAGTCGATTACCCCATAATTCCCGGTTATCATTTCCCCCGCATATGTTTTATGTAATATCAAACACATTTCTTTTTTAAATCCGTCAAATTTCAACATACTTAACATAGTTAATTACGTTATCAGGCAATTCCTTAGATTCAGTGAACACAAATACACCCTAAAAGAGGTTCAATACTGAGGAAGGCAAAATGGTGCTTTGATGTACTACAATATTCATATTATACGTATTTTCGTCACATTGTTGCAACCTTCATTTAATCAGCTTCCAGAAACCAGTATAAAACTCTATCGACTCATTAGAGACAACAATTCACTTAATTCGGCATCATATGCATCGCACAATTACCTTTGGCTGTGACTGAGCATAAATATCAAAGTAAATGAGACGCAGTGAAACAGGTCCCTGTGATAAGAGGGTGCAATAAAATTAATGATCTGCAATCCATCGTTGTTTAACCACAGAGTGAAAACTGTGACGTTCTTACGAATTTTCCTCGAATACTTACCCAGAATTAGGGTTGA
>NC_089754.1:41577270-41627270 GCF_040412425.1 Macrobrachium rosenbergii | reverse complement strand
TCCACAAATAAACGTGGTGGCGAAACACCATGGTGACGTCTAACACCAGAGATAGTAAGTTAATACAATCTTTGCTAGCTAATCGGTGTCAGTACGGAAAAATAATAAACCTACGCCTTTTCAAGAAAGAACCCGCAACAAGTGCATTGGGAACACGATCAACGCTGCAATCAGTATGAAAAGTACTGCTAATCAATTTCGCCAAGGGGAGTGCAATGCAGCCTCTATAAACCGTAACATGCCTACATCTTTAACGGCACCACCGACGCTACCTTTCGATCGTTTCTCCCCATCGCCCCCCACCCCCCGCCCCTTCACCCCATCGCCACGAAAATAAAGAAAAAAGGAGAGGAAACAGCAGGAAACCTTTACAAATGGAGGCGGCCAACACACTCCAACATCGCCGCCATTAAAATAAAGTGATCAATTATCGACCAGTGCGTCATCCCGACCTGTTACCCTTTTGATGTCTATCACTTCACGGTACACGTTCTCAGGTGTACGTTGTACTTGCCCCTCCCTTCGTCTGCATTTACTTATCATCCAGTTGAATATCAATGTCTTACCTACACCAGGAAGCGGTGCAAGTCTTAAAAAGGCAAATTATTCATTAAAGAAACTTCGTGTTTCAAGTATTTAAAAAGTACGAGTGTGTGAACTGAAAAAAATAAAAATCTTTCATGTTTAATTCCCGGGTTTCACTGGACCTTCATTTAACCGATGTCTCATTAAGATTATGCAACTAGTATTACAAGTTAATCATATGACTCCTCCCTTTCTCTCCTTCTTCACTGGCTGTATCTCTCTCAAAGCTTTTTCTTTAGTGGCACTGAAATGTTTCAAGGCAACCTCGTCCCTCCTCAAATCCCTCAAGACAAATACTACTACCGAGATCGATAGCATTCCTCCTTGACTTCCAAACAGTTCTGGTTATGAACTGGTCCTATGCTCCCTGTTCTTTTCCCTTTTAACTCATGGTTCTTGTTCACCAGTTCTTCTGAATATCGTTATAACGTCGTTTGATCTGTTAATATGACTGATTCCTATAAGCTTTAAGGTTCCTATTGACTCATTCTCAGACGCGTGCATTCCCTCATACTCTTTAGACGGCTACTATGGACTCCCCGAAACAAAACTTCCTATAACAGTATTCTATTGCAACTCTTTTGTCACCACTGATACGTATTACAGCGTTTGGCAAGGCACAGCAATATGGCCTTCTGTCCAATCTTTCTACTTAACGACACCCTCTCCCTTTGAAAACAGATTAACAGCCCTCAATCTAATCACTTTGTATCAGCTGACATCCGTGTCTCTGCCAGCCCTCTTTCCTTAGCTCACACTTGTTAACAAGATTCTCCTCTACCAGAGTCTCTTTCACCCTTTTCATCGAGGGCATTCTTCACAAGGTCTTTTGTCATTGCCACTCTTATAAAGATGAAAGCTTTAGTCCCTTACTTGCAACGTCCCTCTGAAGGTCACCCACGCTTCGCTCAATAACGAAATAGCAAACTGAATGTGAAAGGTACGCCCGTCAGAGATTTGGCGAAATCGTTCGAAATTAACAGAATCATCATATATTGCTTTCCCTCTACTCCAAACTATCCTTAACCGTCTCTCTCTCTCTCACTCTCACACACACACATCGGTCGGAGATGTAACATCATTAGCAACGTCTTGGAAAGTTTATACTAAACATGGTTCAGACCGGATGTCCACTATACAGCCCCTGATAACAAAGTTTTGATCCAGTCATTTCCCGAGTTTGGGGAGAGGACTGCATGGATCTTGACGCACTCGTCCTCCTGCTAAAACCTGTCAACCCGTACACTGAGCTTTGTTCTCAGCTGATCTGTCGTTCACTTACCTACGTATGTCCACGTTCAAATAGCTGAACCAAGTTACTTAAGTACCTCACCTAGTTGATGCTTTATTGAACGATGTCTATGTTCTCTCCATGCACAATAACTCGACCACTGCCCGTGGGTATTAGATTATATCGTTTTGTCTTTTTGTCTTTTCATATGCATGGCACACAACAGGCTTCTTACTCGCAAACCATGAACCATGAATGGATATTATTCTACTCACTCCCTCACTTTTCTTGTTCACTTTATAATGGAACTGTCTGGGCGTACAAGAAATACACAGTAATGCAAACAAGTGCTGAATATTTTATCAAAAGCTGTACAGGAGCTTTCGTTTGACCACCACATTTCTTCAGGTGAATCTGCTTTGCTCCTTTGATGCCAAAGAAAACCAATGGTTTCATTCTATCCATAAAAAAGTTAATGACATATTTGATGAAAATAAATTTGGCAGTTTTAAGAGGCCACCACTGCCCCTTTCTAGATCGGTTTCAATATCGCCCTTTGCCGCTTGTTTTCTTCACAAAATCGGTGTCGGCGACCATACCTATTGTGACGCTTGTTTATATGAATAACTCTATCAATCTTCGTACGGAATAGGATGTTCTTGTCAGTGGAGACCATTCCCCAAAAAAGACTTATTCTTAAACGCGAACAATTACTTGTTGTCTCCCGTTATCAATACTAGGTCACTAATTCTGCCCACTTTTCATTACATAATCCGTGATAAACATAACAGATACTTTATTAATCTGCACGTGCACAAGTAGTCCACATTTCTGTATTATTATTACAGATGTATCCATAAAATAAGTATGTTATATACTAGAACGACAACATATTCCATCTACGATTAAAACTGGAAATTATTTGGAAATGATGCATACACATCGATTTATATATGCATAAATACATATATGCGTACTGTTTGATTTTAAATCACGCAAGAGGTAAAAGCGTGATGATTAGGCTATGCGAACAAAGTTACAGCCATGAAGGAAAAGTGAAACAACTGAGCTGCTACGTACTTTCGTCTTATTACCAAGACATGGTCACAGCAACTGAGTAACTGTATAAATACACACATACATATATATATATATATATATATATATATATATGTATGTGTGTGTGTGTGTGTGTGTGTGTGTGTGTGTGTGTGTGTGTGTGTGTGTGTGTGTACGTACATAAAATGATGTTCATCAACCAGCCTCAACACTGTGAGCATCAAAATGGGGGTGTAGGGGGAGGGGGGAGTTTAACTACGCAACACTGAAGATAATGTTTCCACGATAAGCATCGAGTTAAGTAGGTCGCATCACATTTAAGGAACTGTTATACATAATCTGATCAAATATTACTGAGTCTAACAAATTTGTATACTCAATGACAGCATCTCTTCGTCAGCGAGATGCAACTTTTATATAAACGCACAAACACACAAACACACACACACACACACACACACACACACACACACACATACACACACTCTTAACACAAGCATGTACACACTATAAAAGAGGAAATGGGCATTCAGAGTTTTCGGTCAGCCTGAGATGGCTGAGAGAGAGAGAGAGAGAGAGAGAGAGAGAGAGAGAGAGAGAGAGAGAGAGAGAGAGAGAGAGAATAACCTCAGAAATGTAAACAGTCTCTCAAAACCTGGGATCACGTTCCAATCAGTTCAATTTACGCTGGGTATTATTCTGAATTGCCAAAAAAGGAAAAAAGATCACATGCTTTACAACAATAGTAGAATAGCTTTAAATCGATGGCGCATTGATCCGAGTATCATGTAAGGTAACATTACAATACACACCTGTTACACAATATTTCTTGCATTCAACCGAAAGCTTCACTGATCATGCAACCACTTGTTACGGCTTCTGCCCATCCAAGGTCCTCTCGACGAGTCCAGATATAGCAGTTTGTACTCCACCTCGGTCGACCCCCGGTGAAAACAAGACCTTTATCAACAGTTCAGGATCCACTAAGACTGTACGAGTTATAACGGTATCGTTAACATGTGTAAATCAGGCAAACTAAAAACATGCAATCAAATAGCTGTTTCAATATACACAGATATGTTAGTGTTCAACCGTAACCACGCATATAACTATAATTTTAATCATCATCACTTCAAAGAACGATACGTTTTAGTTCGGTTTGTTCGTTAGCAGGATTAAGCAAAATGTTATGTGTGGATTTCAACTAAAATTTTACCAAATGCTGGCCTTACGACTTGCAACAAGTGATTAAATTCTGAGAGATTTGGAAATGTAATTTTTGGGGAGAAAGGGACCTTTGTGGGGCGGGGATTGACCGTTTCCAGTAGTCCAAGCTACGAAACAGAAACCTTCACGCGACTACCGTAGATTCTGCTAACCAAAATTAACCCAAGACTGTAATATTTACTTGGAGGCCAAACAATTAACTGCTTCTGGACAATAAAAATATATCATCACGATTGTTGAATGTTATCGGAGGTATTCGCTTTCGAATGCTTTTTTTCTATCTGTTCTTGTTTCACTGCTGTTTTTCGAATCATACCTAACAACATGACAACACGAAATTCCAAGATGCACAGTAAAATAATTCTGTGCAACTAATTTTAACTCCCATCATAAAATAAAGTTGACAGTTCACCCAGGTATGTGTTTTTTTTCTACTTAAATCCATTTACAGCGTATTTTCCTCCTCAAGATGAAAGATTACATGCCCCTTCGTATGTGTTTTGCAATGAGAATATAGAAATTAATCTGTCATACCAAATTCCTATGGGTAGATTATATCTATTCAAATGAAGTTATGTGAACTGCCAGTGGTAATGTGTCTTGCTAATAATATATACCTGGTGGACAAGGCCACTTTACAATTCGAATCAGTTCCTCGACGGACGAGTCGGTAGAGTTCTCGGCTAGCACTCTGCTAGACCCGAGTTCGAGTCTCCGGCCGGGCAATGAAGAATTAGAAGAATTTATTTCTGGTGATAGAAATTCATTTCTCGCTATAATGTGGTTCGGATTCCACAATAAGCTGTAGGTCCTGTTGCTAGGTAACCAATTGGTTCTTAGCCACGTAAAATGTCTAATCCTTCGGGCCAGCCCTAGGAGAGCTGTTAATCAGCTCAGTGGTCTGGTTAAACTAAGGTATACTTAATTTAACTTACAATTCGAATCTAGGTTTCTCCTTTCGAAGGCCATTTTGAAAACTTGACTTTTAAGCATTCTTTAAAGTCTTCCTCATTTTACACGGACGTTTAATCTCCATTTAGAACCTACTGCTGGATGGAATTCGTCATGAGAAACCACATTATCATCTCTCTTCCATCCCGTGAATTTAAAGATCATAATTCCTCAATTTTGTCATGCACTGCATTCTTGTATGACACCTACAATGAGTCATTCAGCTATGTGGTTCGATGAATTACGTAACACCGGAACCGGTCCCAATTGAAGCAGCCTTTGAAGGAAATCTAGTAACATGCGACCCACTAGCTTTGTTGCAGAAAATCCTGATACCCAGTGGCTGCTGTCTGGTATGCCAACACTTTTAATGAATGACGCAAAAAGCTCTAGAACTTGCCAATCACGATGACGTGGATCCGATCACCTGCCTACATGTTTTACTCTCATGGCATACAACATCAGATGCAGTATCATTTAAAGACATTCCGAACTTTATACCCAGTTGCTGTCACAAAAGAGACCTCATGATAACAAGAAAGTTTTTAATATCTCCAGGTGAGTCAATATTACGCATGCTAAGATATCGAATTTTTCGACAAGAAATTACAATTAGCGTACTTTCTAATGATTCTCGTGAATTTTAAAACCACTCATTGATCTGATCTTGCCTAATCTAAGCTAAGTCAAACCTACGTTTTTACAATGCTGTAAGTTATCGAGGAGCAAATTTTTATTCTATATACTTATTGCTCTAAAAATACATATTGACTTTCACCCATGTCATGTTATTAGAATTACCATGACACAAAGTATTTCTTCTTACTCTCTAACTCTCTAACCCGGAATCTTGTATTTTCTCTCTAATAACATACAAAATGACCTTAGCGTCAAGAAGAAATTCGGACGACATCGTTTTTCTCCTGCAGGTCCTTTCCCGATTTGCTCTGGAATTTGCCGTATTTCTTTTTATATAAACATATTCGCTCCTAATTTATAAATCGAAATATACCCCTCGATATTCTACTTTATTCTCTTGGGACGAATTCAACGTTGCTGCTTCATCCGTCGGTACCTTCCAATCAATAACTTCAATTCGCAATAAACTACAACTTACTACTTGCCGTCGGATTTTTATCCTCATTGAAGTGTCAAATCGATGAAGTACAACCCAGATAGCATTACAGTATAATGTGACATTTACTACAAAATAAAATTTCCACCTATTTCGATTAATTGTAGTGTTTGCTCAAAATGTTTGAATAGCAATGAGTTCTACCTACAATGGGATGAAAAAGTATATAATTCAAAAGAAAAAGACAGCAGTACGTCCGTTTCATAAAAGAATCAAATTCCGTATCATCTTCATAAAGTCCTGCATTGATAACCAAAAATCAGTAAGATGGGAAGGTCCGGTAGATTTTGTTTAACACAAACCACATAAGCGATGTAAAAGAAAGATGTTAGATTCAAGACACGTGAGATGGGAAGGTGAAAGAGAAGTAATAGTTGAAATACTTTTGCGAGTTTATAAAATAAAATAAAAAAAAATACGACAGAGCCAGTAAAACTTTCCAGAAGGAGAGAAACAAATTAAGAACAGAATCTAAAATTAGTGCACACAAAAGCCAGTCAGTAATGAAAAATCTGTCAATCTTCTGAGACAATGGCCCCATGGCCCTTTATGTGAAGAAAATAATGAATAAGACAGAGTTATGTAAAAGAAAAGTAGAGGGAGCAAAGCAATTATAAGCAGTCTTTTCATTATATTCAGCCGCATTCAAAATAAGGTGATAGTTACATTCCAAATGATGGTAACACACCCACCCCATCACCATGAATAAAGATATGACTGAATTTCAAATGTAACATGTACGACTAGGAAAATGGATACATAAAAATAAAAAATATACATATATACCAAAATTATACAAAATACTCGTAGTGTAAACAATCTGTGACCAACTCAAGAAAAAATGTCTGCAATTTTCTCCTCCCTTGAAACAAAGATCCTTTGCAATCTGGTCCTCTAAACTGACCCTTCCAATCAGCAAAACAAAAGTTATGCATCTGTCATTACCATACGGATGGATATGTGAATGTCTCCTATTCATATCTTGGACCCAAATGGATAGGAACCTGTCATCCTCTTAAAGGATTATTTGCAAATCCATGTGATCTTTTGTGCAGCCATAGATAATAAAGTTTTCCCATCCTCAAACACGCATTTTTTTTGTGGATCGTAGAAACAGCTGATTTGTCAATAGTTCAACTCCCTTCAAGAGCCAGGCTCTTACACACTTTCTTCGACTCAACATCCATACCACACTTCTACACTTGAGAGACTACACTGAAAACACTTAAATATAATCAATGTTTTTACCATTCATTAAGAATAACAATAAAATTACATTAAGTTTCACCTGATTCTCGGCACATTCAATCATCAAAAGGTCTTTGGCAATAGCCTAAAGTAGAAGTAATGAAAGAGATCAGAGAAGGTTATCAATACAAAGATCATTCAGTGATGACAGATGCTACAGTATGTATTCCAAGCTGTACAGAAGTCATATGTAAACAATACTCCGTGAATTGACCAATACCCATCCCAGCACAGCAACACTGTCTACAGAATGAACATCTTTCAAAAAATCAGGTGATTGTGGGAGGTCATACCCAGGGCTGGGAGTAAAATCCATGGCAAAGACCCATTACGCAGCTAAATAAACAATACCCTCCAAGCAATAAAGAAGAGCAAAATGAAGTGTTCTTTTTTTGGCAACCTTACCTGCCTTTCAAAGCAAGAACCATTCATTTCCTGAGTACACCCAACACAAGAGTGAATATAAATAATTTCCTACAGAAATGAATGTCTGATCTTAAAGAACGACAGGACAACATGGTTTTGAATTGAAATAGAAGTAAAGGAAGTGGGTATTCAACTGTCCTAACCTATATGTGGTCTACTCTAATATGGGGCAACTAGACAAAACATTTCCTGCTATGAATGCAATGGTGAGTGGAAAACCACTACACCAGTCTGCACCAAACAAATAAATTACTGTAAAGTAAAAGTGGTCTTACTACATCCCCATACCCCACAGCCTTGGCTTTGTTACTGGTTATGCCTTGAGAAGTAACAGATGCTCACAGGTATTATGTACTGACTTATTATTCTCCTTAAAGAGGGATACTGCACCATGAACTGTGCTTTATTCTTTAAAACTATTGTAAAACAAGTTTTAAAATACAAATAAAAACAGGAACAGTAAATTCTACAATTATCCTACTGAATAACTTATTTTAAAATTCAATAATGCCGATAAGAGTTTGCAGTTTTGTGACCTGAGAGTAACATAAGTGAAGAGGGCTTAGGTGGAACATGTTAGGGGTAGAAGGTCGAGATAAAGTCAGGGAGGTTCTGGAGAGGCGAGGTTCAGGATAGGAAGATGCTATCGACAGAAAAAGCTGGAGTAGCTGCATCAAAACATCTGACCCTCTAGCTTAAGGATCACAGTAGGAATGAATCAAGATGCCTACCCACTACAGTGCCATTCATGAATCAAAACTTACTAAAGTACCATGAAATACATACTATAAAGTAAGTGATGACAGCATCTGTTCCAAGGAAAATCCATAAATCAGATGAGACCAACAAAATCACCAAAAACACCTAATTAGATATGAAACCCTCAATTTCATTGTCAAGAACCCTATGAATGTATATGGAATCTCCAGCTAAAAGGACAAGAATACAAGGATGGCTAAGTTCCACACATTTACAGCACATTTTACGTTTGCTCACACCAAAAGCACATGCAATTTAACAAGCACACAAGGCTCCTTAGATGGAGTTTTAACCAGGCCAATAGTGAGCTCCATAAGGCATGCCACTATTTTTAGTGATTCTTAGTCCAAAATATTGAAGACCTGAGAGCTTAAACTTCCATTAAATAGATAAAAGGATAAAAAATTAGTTTTGGAAGCAATGAAACAAATCAAAATTTGTAACCGTTCATAGGCCAAAGAAGAAAAGGTTAACAGATTATGGCAAGTAAGAGCTGCTGTTCATAAACAAGCAAGACAAGCAAAATCAACATCTCTACATCATTTGCAATATTATCGTCACTTAAAAAGAAAACAGCTGCAAGAAATGGAGCATGAAATAACTAAAACCATCCGATTCAAATAAGAGTGATTGAAAAGAGAAAATTTTGTAACTGAAAAGAAACAGAAAACCGCTGCAAGAAATGGAGCTTGAAATAACTAAAACCGTCTCATTCAAATAAAATTGATTGAAAAGACAAAATCTTCCAACTGAAAAGTAGCAACTTTCCAAGATGGAAGATACACCTTATGGAAAAATAGCAGTCCCTCTAGAAATACAGAAATTGTAGTCAAAATGAAAAATTACAAAATCTTTAGTTTTTCATCATGGAAAGGTAGAGGTGTAATAAATTACAGTATGGTTTTTATATTTTCTTATAAACAACAGTCTACGCTATGGCTTTTGGCCAAGATTTCAAAAGAAACTAGACTCAGCTATGATCTGAGGTACAAGAACCAAAATTTCTCCTGTCCATAAGAATACTTAGTACTGCTTTTATCGCATCAGAAGCAAATAGATGTACTGCCTACACCTTCATGGCAATGAAAATTTTAAACATGGAGACATTTATTGTAATCTGACTATTTATCACATCACCATTCATTACAAAAAAAAACGGATATATACCTCAGTAATATATTTTCATATATGTACAGTACTATAATTTTAAAAATCACGAATATATACAGTATACAGTACAGTACTATAATTTTAAAACACGCTACAACCAAAAGCACAATGTTATGGCAAATTTATGAACCTTTCTTAGAATGGAACTCTCTGTAATATCCTAATCGTCCTTTCTTGAGAAGTTCAATGGAGCAATGAAGACTACTGGCTATAGGCCTGACATTTTTCCTACATTCTCCTATCATACAAGAGCCAAAGTTGAAAGAAATAAGCAATAATTACATGACCTTGAATACAACTAAAAATCTACGACTATGTGAATCTTCATTGCAAATATAAAACATCATATAGCCTAAATGCAGACCACAGAAACAGTGAGTTGCCCATATACAAGTATGAGGCCACAATCTCCATAAGAACTATTTTTGACATTTTATCAAATAAGTCACCTATACTTGGCTACTCTGTATAGATATGTGTACAGTACTGTACATATATCTAAAACTATCTATGTTTATGGTGAATGCATTTACTTGAATATTCAAGAAGCTATGAACATGTACAGTACTATACAGTACATGTGAAATATCATCAACTACGTATAGGGTCTTTCAGGTTAATTTTTAAGACTACCACCATTGGGTCTCATTTGATCCATCTGGCAGGCTCCATTTCTCAATTTCAGTTTATATTTTTCTTACATATAATTCCTTCCACATCATTGCTAATTTTAGTATATATATCAGTAAAATTTTACTTTAAACCATTATTGTGATTGTACTTGAAAATATCTTTTGCTATATTTTAGCGAGTGCTTTGAATATTTCTAATGTTCATTTCACTAGCAAAGACCTAACCAACCACAACTACACTAACCTAACCTAACTTAGGTTACCTGGCCCTTACCCTAGTGCATGATATTAGTTTGAAAACATTCCATTCATTTACCTTAGTCTAAAAGAGACCTATCAATGGGATTAAGGACCTTGTATTCACTCATTTTATATTTTCCCCCACCCGAAAACCCGGCTTTCCCAATGTGGTCCCCCCAAATTAAAGAATATAAGGGTGGGGTCTACTGTCTCTAAAAAATACTCAGTTAACAACAGAGTATTTTTTAGAGACAGCAGACCCCACCCTTATGTCAGAAACATTTAAAGTACACATTAAAACATACGAATATGACATTTTCAAGTCCAAAATGCAATACTGGTTTGAAGTAAAATAATACTTATAAGTCTTTAGTCTTTTCTTGAATATTAAATTTTTCACAACTTTTAAATCTTTTCATTTATGAGGCATTTCATCGAATAAGATAGTCTATTTGTCATGTATTTTTCAAATTTTAGTTACATCCACACTTCATTAATTTATCCATGTTATTATAGCCTATGTATTATTTCTGGTGTTATATTTCTGCATGATGTTGATCAGATTTTTTTGTCATATCACAAATTTCAATAGGTATTTAAGCTCTAACAGACTGCATGTTCGAAAGGTACTACTTAACTCTATATTGCGGATGAATTACGGTATCATCACTCTTAAATACTAGCTTTTAATAACAACACATTAACTTTCCTGCTAAAAATCTGCCATTCTAAATTGTAACTGCAAGTAAGGCTAAGCAAGCACAGGCCCAGCTATTTTAGCTTAGGCTATAGCCAATGGATTAAAAAATAAAGCTGATATTTT
Source organism: Macrobrachium rosenbergii (assembly GCF_040412425.1). Taxonomy (NCBI): domain Eukaryota; kingdom Metazoa; phylum Arthropoda; class Malacostraca; order Decapoda; family Palaemonidae; genus Macrobrachium; species Macrobrachium rosenbergii. The sequence goes on along the minus strand of NC_089754.1, from coordinate 41,615,784 downwards.
AACATTATGGTATTTCCACATTTTACTGAAATATAGGTCATATCCAGGGCAAACTGGCCTTGACTACCAAGCAAAATACAATACAGTACATGCCATTTAATATTAGGCATGTTTAGGCCTAGGCTAGGTTACACCACGTTCAACGTAGTACTGTTTACCTCTCCACTACAGACTAGACCTAGCTGAAGCCTGACAGAGAATAAATTATGTTCGTCTCACTTTACCATACCATTTACTAGTAAGTTTAATCTTTTATATAAGCGTACGGTAAGTCAGTCTTGAGCTGCGTTGGTCTAGCTACGCAAAGACGTACCGTAAACTGACCATTTTGCCTCAGGCTATTTGACCTCACGTTAGGAAGTCAGCCCAAGTACCGCATTCGCACCTAAGGCATCGCGCATGACATGCACAGCAGGCCCAATTTATATATTTCCCTTGGGTCATTTCCCTCGATAAACAGTGATTAACTGACATTTCCCGGGCTAACCCGAATATACCATCCACGAGCTTCAGTGATCTGAGCATTGGTCTAGGTCTATTCCTTCTTCATTGCCCAACGACACCTTAAATTCTAATGAAAGCATCTCACCTGATCATTCTTTAATTCTTCTGGAGTGTCGACAGTACGCTGCCTTAACTCGCTTTCTTCTCCCGAATCCATTTTCAGGATAATATTGCCTAGCAATCACACACGCACGCACCACAATACGTTCAATCGGTTCACTCTCTTCTGTCAACAGTCAATGACAACAACAACACTTGCCCCAAGTGGATCTGTCTGCTGGACACGAGCAATTTATTTTGACCAGATTCGAGGCGCTTTGGTGCCGTTCTCTCTATCCATAAAGGTACAGTGGCGAGGTTACTCGGTACAGCTCATGCCGGAACTTTAGAAATATTGAAGCATTTACGCTCAAGAAATGTTCCTCCTAACAATTTGCGCAGGATATTTTCTTTATACAAATTATTTCAGTTTCATTCAATCAATACAGGACTAAATACAAGTTTCTTTCCGTTTATCCGCGCCTATTTAAGCTTTTTGCAATATTAACTCATTTACACTAAAGAAATATTCTGCCCATCGATTTACCCAAGATATTTTCTGTTAACAAATGATTTTCGTAATATTCTTTTAATATAGTACTAAATACAAGTTTTCTTCCCCTTTATCTACAGAGAAAATACGAGAATATGAGACTCGTGTACATCTAGCGATCCTAAAGTTATTTTACTGTTTTTTTTTTTCTCTCTCTCTCTCTCTCTGTGTGTTTACTGCACAATAAGCCATAGTCTCATACTTTAATAAAGAAAGTTCTTGGTTATCAAGAAAATCATTGAAAGAAAAATTATGTAAAACATGATGCAGCAATCCAAAATTTTTTTCACCACAAACACATGCAAACACCCCTTCATATCACGTTGAAATGCATATACAGTATATACATACATACATACATACATACATACATACATACATATATATATATATATATATATATATATATATATATATATATATATATATATATATATATATAATATTATATATATACATATATATCTTTTCCTCTTGTAAGGTTATCTTCCTAGTTCTCAACAATTCTTAAACCAAGCTGATGCTGGTGCCCATTTCCAGCTGGGTTGAATAGTGGGAGGTAGGCTGGAATTGATCCATGGTCCTAGCAAATGTAATCTAATCATTGAACCTCTCTGCTACAACGCCCACTATAGTGAACTGTGCCTTCATAATGTGGGTGGTATGTCTCTACACATACACAAACATGTATTTGGATATGCGTGTATGTATAGCCTATGTCTGCGCACTTCATGTGAATGTTCCCTTGAAGGTTTGTCTAGGAAGTCTTGGTTGTGATCCAAAACTGTTAGCTATTTATCAGGCACATAGTTTGCTGTTTAAGCAACAGATGTACAGTGGGGCTAAGTGATATATACTTAATACATTTTCGACTTACTCTGGGATCACACTAAGACGTCTCGTTAGTGAGGCAAACATCTTATTCACTGAACCATGAGGTGCCACATCGGTTATCGCTACCAGCGCAAATTCCCGGAGTCTGATTCTGAGCTAGCTAGAATGCGCTTGGTAATATATATATATATATATATATATATATATATATATATATATATATATATATATATATATATATATATGTATGTGTGTATGTGTGTGTACATATATATACAGTATATATTCAATAGTAGCAGTTTGCCTGCTCACACATCTTTCCTTTGATTGGTAATGTTACTGTTGAGGAACTATAAGCATTTGGCACATATCCTGTGACTATCTGTGGGAAGCAATCTTATCCGTTAACTAGCACTCATGGTTAAAAACAGACGGGGCAATCAGCAGATAGTTCTTTACGCATAGTTTAATATAAGTAAGAAATAACACCAAAAAGCAACCGGCTCTAAATAGAATGAGACAATTCAAAGGGATACGAAATCTTAGTACGTTAATAGAAGAAGCTAATAAAGACACCATAAAACCTCAATTAAACGCAAAACATGTAAAAAGACAAAAACCATTCACCACCGAAGTCGATAAAAACTCTGTCTACAAGTGCGTCAGTGATTCCTCGTAGCAGCCTACCGTAAGCAAATCGTATGTAAAGTATTTCCGTTATGTAGTCTACAAACAAATGTTACGGTCTGTTTTACAAGTGAGATCCTGTATCAGCAAATGGCTGATTTACTTTATTAACAAAAAAGAAAGTATAGGTGGATGACTGCTACCAGACCTCAAGCTGTCCACAGATTCAGGGTTTAAAGACTGTCATGAGAGGAATGGTATCACCATTTTATTAAAGTAGCTAACAAGGAATTCTTGTTTACAAAACGGATACGGACTCTCACCCTCACTTAAAAATAAATTATGTAATAAACACACCTTCACATGGCCTTGCAGGGTTGGCTCGTTCGCTCGCTGGAACGTCGAATTCGTAAACAGGCATGCGTATTACATTACTTCAGGTGAAGCCACCCGTGGTAAAATGAATTGAATTAAATATAGAATTTAGGTCAAAGGCCAAGCGCTGGGACCTATGAGGTCATTCATCGCTAAAACGGAAATTGACAGTAAAAGGTTTGAAAGGTGTATCAGGAGGAAAGCCTCGCAGTTGCACTATGAATCAATTATTAGGAGAGGGTAGAAAGTAAGATGGGAGAGAGAATATAAAAGGAGGTACTGTAAAAGGAACGAAAGGGGTTGCAGCTAGGGACAGAAGGCACGCTGCAAAGAACAGTAAGAAATGCCTACAGTGCACCGCATGAGGTGCTCTGACGGCACTACCCTCCTACGGGGGCCACCCGTGGTAAAATCGGGATGAATCGTCAATTGCAATGCGCAATTTTTATTTTGTGGTCTACTTTAAAAGAAAAACTTCTCAGAAAATAATTTTACATTAAAATTGCAACTTATTTTTCACCTTTTATGGATAAACAAGTACTTGTGTGGCAGCCTCTTTTCAGTACTGTATTATCTTTGTAATCAACTATTTAGATTGTCGATAACTAAAATGGAAATCAAAATTTCATAATTTTAATCGCCCACGGCCCAGCTTCCAAATCTACTGCCGACATGCCTTAATGACGATACATTTAAAACTGAAAGAAATATACCATAGTAGAATATGGCCAAATGCAGTGTTTGCAGCTCTTAATGCCTTTTGACAGTAATTACGGTACACATTCAAAATAGTAAACATCGCTTTGTGCGTTAAGGTAACTAATATATGAAAGAACATCAAGAATGTTAATTTAAAAACGGACAATCAAAAACAATAAGATTTGGATTATACTATTTCAAACAATCGTCACTTCTATTTTAGAATTTTGCTGGTATACACTGTAGGAAAGTTACCTCAATAATGGACATCCCTACAGTTAAGTCAATTCATTTACAGGGTTTAAGTATAATTGCTTTAAGAGAGTTGTAACACAACTATGTTTACTTTATGAAATATCAGAGGACACATTGATGTCTTGCATGTTTTTGTTATTGACGTTTATGTTCTCAGTATACTTGAACATGTATACTGTAACTACCTTACTCTTGTATTTTTAGCTGGTTTGGTCTCAGACACACACACACACACACAAGAAATTGCTCTTCCTTCACTTCACTTTTGTAGCTCATAGACAATAAGTGGTAATGGGTAACACAGTTAATGCGGTACTTTGGTTCCCTTATGAACCATATCATCCCATCATCTGGGTGCAAAGAAAAGCATATGGTAAATAAAAATAGTCTGGTTCTTTAATCCTCAGGCCTTAAAGATGAGCAAGAAGGCCACATCTACAGCATGCCCAAAGACCTTTCATCAAATCACTTGTTCCTGTGGAACTGTGACCAGAAAACTTTAATTTCACTGCTTTTCTTTAAGTTATTAATTGATGATGCTACTTGATGAAGCAATTGGAATTCCATTTGACTCTGGACCTGGTTGCTTTGCCCACCCCAGATAACATTCCTTCAACCAAAAACTACTGTTTCTTAAAACTTGCTGTTTATTTTCTTCTTTTTCATTTTCTGTTAGAAATACCACTTCAGCTGTGCAGAGTTAAAGACGGGAAAATCCAACTAGGTCAAATAAACATCATAAAAACAATAAAATGGTATATTTTTTGAACGTCAAAATATTTTGTAAATCCTTAAATATCTGGATGAACAATATGCTGTATGAGGTAGTAATTCAAAATAAGCTATTAATAAAATTAAATTTAACATAAAAACATCTGAATAAATAATCAGCAATGAAATAAAATATGTCTCTCTTATGAAATGAATCTTTAAAGTAGCTTATAAAATATTACAAAAGCAATTTACCTTTTGAATGGATATGAAGAGTAACTAGATTGAAAATTTTGAAACATCCTCCCATAAAAAAAGGGTAATTATATAACAGACAGCATACTACATCCTACAGCATACTATTATATGCAAAATAAAATCAGATTGCATCCTACTGATGAGCAAACCTTTTCAAAAACCTCAAAGATGCATCGTTAATTGTATACCTGAACTCTCAATATACTGTGTAAAAAGGTTAAACCACAAAATATCAGTTGCCACAAAAGCATCAGACTTCCATACAAGGGTTATCAAATACTTCACAATATCTAAGAATTTTCAATATTTAACATACGAATCATTACTGTCCTGTATCTTAAATTTCCATAGTACTATACAATAAGACAGGCACAAGGAGTCTTTTGCAAAGGTCACCACATTCTCCTGATAAGTTTCCTACATCTGCCTCCTCATCAAACATCTATCATTGCCTTGGTTGCTGTTCCTCTTTTCATATGCTTATAGTCAGTTGCATCAAACTGCCCAGAAAATAAGACTGGCCCTGATCCCACAACTCATACTTATTCCACAATATATCTCTTCCTCAGTGATCCCATTTAAAACTTAGTGTTTTGGTAAAACCACTCAGTCATCCTGTGTTTATCTTGTTCACAGACTAACGTGAACAAGATAAACACAGGATGACTGAGTGGTTTTAGCCTGGGCCTTCCCATGACTCTGATATCCTCTATCATTTACATTCAGCTGTCCAATTTTGGTAAAATTATAGTGCAACAATGGGATGGCTATAATATTTCTCCACTATTTTTCTACTTCACTGGTGTTTTTTGTTGTAAATCCATCATTTCTTTGTTAAAAGGGATGACCAACCAACTAAAAAATCATGAAAGTTCAACAGAAATAAATAAAAAATGTTTAGAATAAAAAAATAATGTATGGTAGAAACAATTCAGCACCTGCAACAGTTGACAATAATAATAATAATAATAATAATAATAATAATAATAATAATAATAATAATAATAATAAATAGTGACCTGAATCTCCAATTTGGTCTCCCTGGTGGTCTCTATTAAGCCCATGACTAGTGACTTCTCTGTTTCAATCATGCCCGTGACTGTTAGTCTACTCTTCCAGTGGTGCCTCTAGCCTGCTATTAGATAAGATAACAATGAGGGGATGGGAGTTAAGAAAAAGGAATCCTATATACATCTCACATAGCATGCATGACCCTTGAATATCCTAAATTTTTAAGTTTTTGGAGATGTCCCACACTGGGTCAGGTGGCAATTTAAAGTGGCAAGTCCTGCACTCACTTCATCCTGTATTCGATGTCTTAGCTGTTCATGATTCCATTATGGTAGCAAAACTAATGACAAGCCTATGAAATTTTTTGCTAGTCTTTCCTTTGAAAAGTTCAGAACTATTTAGATTGATAACAATGCAGCACTGAGTCTACAGCTTTTAATAGGCTCTACTAAATTCAATTTACATAAACAGCCACGACCAAAAGTGCTCTCCCTCATTTTCAGTTTTGACACACTGCAGCTCTCACTGTTTTCTAGTTATACTGTCGAAAACAAAATAAAGTATGTAAGAACCTTCAAATATTTTCCTAAAATTCCACATGACAAGATTTCTGTGACACACCACCAGTTCCCAATACTGTTGAGTATACTGTTAGTCTGCTAGGATGGATAAAAAGTTTCTGTGCTTTTAGAGGTCTCTTGGTTTTCCTTGATTTCCAAATAATTACCCAAGCAGTCTCCCATGTACAATGTAACTTACTGTCTCTCTGGCAGTAAAGATTCCTCATCATAAGATATGCCTTTCTTGCCACAGCATGACTGTTGGACTCTCAATAGAGTCAATGATCTCACCAAGTTTACTTCTTCAGATAGGGTTATTGGTCCAATAGCAACTTCTAAATCCTTCAAAATTTCCCTACTACTATCTACATTCTGAGGAGAATCTACTCTTGTTTGTAACATCTTCAAAGAAAAACCATACAGCAGCATCCCTCTTGTGAACAAGTACAAACTAAGCTGCAGCCTTCTGTTGCACTGACCCAGAACTATTTCTTCAGAAACATTCTTGAACTTTAATAGATGTTCTCATCTATGCAGTGGCTAAAGTTGAAGAACATAACTTCCTGCCACTTTTGATAAATACTGTAGGTTCTACAAATACTACATCAAAAATGATAATATGTCATTACATTTTCATAAGAAATTTCAATACTTGGCAATGAAGGCAATCCACAATTGTCTGAAAGACATAAATACACTGAAGGTTAATAATATTTGTACTTGTACACAATTTGTAAACTTTAAAAATTACTTCAACAAAGATGAAAATGTAGTGACCAAAAGATATAAATGACATCCAATTCAGGTAGGACAAAGATTGCTAGTTTCCAAATCTGCTTATGATAAGAAGATTGACAGAGAGTGAAGTGAACGTTCAGTAGTGAGACTTCTGGCTCCCATTATCATGAAATGTTTCATTAATGCCTTACCATTTCACTCACCACTTATGATTTAACTCTTAAGTTACTGCCTTTATGCAGATACATGTAGGTTTGCAATCTGTATGCAGGCAGATAATCTACAAGAAATTAATTAAGCATCTTTTTTCATTTAACTAGGTAACAAAAAAGGACACTATAAGCATAATTTGCATATAATTTAGAAAAGTCAGTCTTGCTTAATTAGGGCAACTGCTAAACTGTTGCATAGGAAAATACAGACTGATGGAAGCATCATATATTTTTGCTATACACCCCTGTATATAAAAATGGGAGATTCTTATTCTTATTTACATATAGTTTAAATACACGTCTTACAGGGCCAAAGGTTGGTCAAAAATTATCTGTACTTTGTAATTAAAATTGCATTTCAAAGCACTTCAGCTACATTTTGAAATTCTTTATAGTAAAAATTTTACTATGATTAACTGAGCTGCTAATTCCTATTACTGTACTTTTTATTCTTTTATGAATAAATATCTAAAGTTTTAACATAAAAAACACCACCTCACTGTTCAAATCTGAAAGTAATTAACTATACTTTGTTAGCAACTTCTATACCAAGACCTTTAATGACTTACTTAGAACTAGGCTGGGGTACTAACACACTGCATGACCAATGGCCAAATAGTATGAATTGTTAATAACAGAGATGGGTATTTTGTACTATTTGACAAATTCTACTTGAGTACTTTAAGTTTGGTGAAAATTTAACAGAGTTCCCTGGTAAGGAAAATGCCTTACCATGTAGCATGCTATTCAGTCAACAAAGTGATGACAGAGGTTTTGTTGCATGACATAAAACAGCTTTTTCCTAGGCTGTCAGTGATTAAGGTCCTATTCATCACTGACAAACTGCACTGAATTAGGACTTTGATATTAGGTTTATAAATGTTTATTCATTCATGTAATTGCTACGAAACGCCTCTGTAAATTTTACTATGCCAAGAACACATTAAAAAAATAATTCTATGTTACATATTCACAAGTTTAAATAGCAAGAAGTTATATAACACAATTCTATACACAGTATTTATCCAACAAAAAGACACCATGAATCATTTCTATATTCCCATCTACAAAATGTTAAAAAGTAATAATCTGAGTAATCATAATTATTTTTGTAATAACTGTAACTGATTACTGTTTAAAGCTGGTAATTGGTTACATTTCAAGTAATTGTACCAACCTCTGCATATGGATACTAACTTTATACAAGAAATAATTTTTACCATTCAATAAAGCCATAACTTAGATAACCTTAGTGTACTTCAATATGCAATATGCATTGTAATTCAAGGATGTGCTGCATTTTGTTTTTGATATAAATTTTAATAGAAACATTAAAAAATTAAATTACTCTGCAGCAAAAACCTCCATCACTTAAAAGTTCGATGATTGCTAGCACCACCAGCCAAATTATAATGACAATGGTTTTCCAGACCATACAGAGCTTTCTTCTTCCATGCAAGTTATTATAGCTTTAGCTTTAATGTAAAAAAAAATATATTCAGTGTTATCAGAACACAATGACCCATATAAATTTGTGTAAAGTGAGAGTTTGTCACAGCACAATTTTTACATAATTTCCAAGATCACTTAATTCAAAATGTTTTGGCTGAGTATATTTGTCTATCACTGAGATCAAGATTAAATGCCACCCCTAAACATAAGGCACAAAAATATACATTTCACATTTTCTACCAACTGCATAAAAGAAAAAAAAATCTCACTTCTCTTGCAGAATTAATGATATCTCACTCATCCTGCATATCCGAAATATTATCAACTAATGCTTTCTCCACATCTTTCATATCTATTTTTCCTTCCTCTCTTTTTCTTGGTCCCTTTTGATAAAAAGCATTTGGCATCCTATTTTTTCCTCTATTATTTCTAACCCTGGGGCGAGGAAACCCACGAGGAATACCAGCACCAAATGTTAGAGTACTAGGCAATGACACTCTCTTATTTATAAAAGATGTGCTTCTCTCTTGAGCATCTGAGTCTTTGGTTTCCATTTCCTCACAATCCATTGAAGATGAGAATTCCTGCTGTTCCTTACCCTTACTATTCTTTGATACTTTACCAAGCTTCCTCCACGATAGATCATACCGGAAATCAGAAGGAAACTTGTGAACATTTATGCAATGTGCCTTACGTACCTTCTGGTCTTGAAAAACTTCTGTGCATGTCTCTAAAAGGCAGCGATACTGTTGAGAAAAAGGCCCACCCATTAATAACTGGAAAAATGCATATATTAATATTACCCAGTTAATAGATATAAAAACATCTGATATAAGCCACCCCCTGAAGAGAAGGCACTAATACATAAAACTTTTTCTATACAAACAAATCACTCATATATTACCTCATTCATGGTCTTGAGATTTGAGGGGTGTTGTGGCAGGAAATCAATACATAATTAATACTTTTTTATTAAAAAAGCTTTGTTACAAAAAATTGGTTTGTTTACTTATAACTTTGTCGATCATATCAAGAACGCTTGGGGGCTGTGTGAGACAGTCCAAGGTTCAGATACCTCAAAGGATTAACTAGTATATGGAGTAAAACATGGTCCTATGATTGGTAAAATATATATTTAATATCAACAACTTACCATTCAAGTGAGACAAGCTACTAACCCCAGAAGATTAAGTCACTAAATTTAATAAATGATAGCATGAGGATGAATTAACCCTTAAAGGACGGGATAAATATATCAAGCACATCCAAAGACTGGGCAAACTTTAAGGTTGGCCAATTTAAGGAAAAAAAACACATCAATGGAAAGAGGAAGATATGCAAATGCACATGGTGTAAGAAGAAAAATTATAAAAATATTTCCCTACCTTCCACGGGAAGTTGAAAGTGACTATTTACAACCCTATGTGGGGCTTCTTTTACAAAACACTCATAAAAATATGTTAATTTTACCAAGTTATGCATGTTTTTTCTAATAATTTGTTTTATTTTGTAAAATTATAATTACAGCTCACACAATATCATAACAGATTAGAACTAAAATCGGTGACAAATTCTGAGTATATTTGTTGTACAATATTTACGAGATTTACTGAGATGGGGAGATGCAGTAACTTTTTGTGAGGTATACATGTTTTTCTAATATTTCTTTGCAATTTTCTTTGCGAAATTACAATTATAGTTGACATACCATCATAAAAGATAAGAACTAAAACCAACAGCAAACCTGGGTATATTTACGAGCAAATAAATAAAAAGACATCATGGGATAGAGAGGTGCAATACATTCCCCAATCAAGTCTCAAGGCACACAGATTGATGTCTCTCCTGTGCCGAATATTATAGTTGCCATAAGTCATTTATGGACCACTGAAGTGCTATGAACATCTTTCCCACTAAATTCATTCAAACAGTATGGAGCAAAATATGAGTACTCATATGAGGATTCCCATCCATCACCCAAAACCTGCTATAGATAATCATACGAGGATTCCCATCCATTAAGGGTTATGAGGAAATAAAAGATGATGACTCCCCAACAACATCTTCTACAGATAAAACTTAGCCTGCTGCAACTATCGGTCCCAAAAAGAACACACCTAATCATTTATGTTTAACATCCCTCAAGAACAAATTTGTGACAGTAGACTCACCCTACAGGTAGCTGCTTTTAAAACTGAAGATGGAGAGGTCTCTTCTCCCTATAGCAACAATAAGGGACCTATTTTAACCAATATGAAAGTGTTCTTAGATACCTGCTCTTCCACTGATCTTCAAACAGAAAAAGCCTAGAGGTGTTACCTCTAGGGATGGTTCTTCACAGACAGTGCCACACAGCTCTCACTAGACAGAGCAGTATGTCATCATTAATAAGTACAAGAGCAAAGGAAAGAATGGCACAATGTATAGCAGTAAGGTTTTTTGCTACAGTCAGGAAAGAATGGCAAACCAAATGGCAACCATCCTCCTCTGTATACACCCTTACCTAAAAAAGCATGCTCACCAACTTTAAAAAAATCCAAGTCTTCAGTATGAATCTAGCAAAGAAGACTCCTAACAGGGCCCAGTTTGAGGTTTTACCAACCTTTGAGGAAACTCCTCAAAATGCTGGATCGACCTTGTAAGTATGGAGAAACATGAGAAAGTACCCTAATTACTGAAACAGAGGAGTTGATTTAACTCATAACCCGCTTGTTGCAACAGCTACGAAATCAGCTCCATTTGGATCAATGAAGGTTGTTCGTTAAAGTCTGGCAAGGCAAAAGTCTGGATGTTCCCTGCTAGACCCTACAGAGACTCAAACCCTATGTCACCTTGATTTATTAAACAGGCCAAGTTCACTGAGTTGTCCAACATTATCCTTGAAAAATTCATCAGATGATGGCTGTCAAATGACTTCGTTTCACCAGATATCCAATTTCCAAATGCCACGATACCTTTTGAAATGAAACAACCATCCATCAGAAAACTTCCCAACATCTTTTATTTTCAATCTTTTGGTAAATTCACAGTTTTTCTCTTGAATTAAAGGGCCACTAATACTGGCCCCCTCTGACCATTTCATTGTAAGCTATTCATTGTGACGATATTCCACTATGCTTTTTCTTTCTGATGATTTAACTATTTCACAAAGTTTATGGCCTTATGGTTTAATGTTGTAAATGATTGAACCCACATTAAAGGCTCTCATTAATTTAAGCCTGCTTTACCCCTTTTCAAGCTGCTCAACGATTTCCTTCTCCATGTCAAGACATATTTGTGCTATGATAAAAAAAAAAATTTTTGTACCTTTTACCTATGAACTTCAGACAAAAACTGAAATCATTAGAAAGAGCAAGATGGAAAATAAAGACGAGTGAGAGGCCATGTACACAAAATGACAGCTTAATCTATATAACACACAAAAAGGGTAGTAGATTTGGCTGATTACCAATTAGGGCCTACAATGGTTCTGTTCATGTTCAAAAGAAAGATCCATGGAAAGGCTGCAAGAAAATTTATTAGGATTTTTTTTTTCTTAAAGGCAAAGCTTTTCTCTCTCTCTTGATAATACTAGTTTTAGTGACTTGGAGAAAAACTGTGTCGATGCTTGAGAGTTCCAGTTGTTTAAATACCAGAGACAAAGGAGTTTACTGTATAATGCAAAACAAGTGTTTTCATACAAACCCATTAAAGTGAATTGCCTCCTCCAGTCCAGCAAATCGTGCTGCCTTACATACAGTTTATAAGAAAACTGGAGAAGGTGACATGAGAATCCAGGTGGCACCTTCATAATATGACTACCTTCTACCACTGCTGAAATGACTGCATCAGATGATGCTGCTCCCTTACAACATTCATCATGAAACTGTTCCATATGCTTAAACAAGTTCTAAAGATTGCTATATCATACAATAACCTGTAAAAAATTTTAATACAAACTTGTTCACTACCCACTTTGCATAACATATTATTCCAGTACAGTACAAACAAAATTCTAACATACCATTGGTTTCTTTTGTGCCATAACAAAAAAGTAAGAATCATGCACTTCTTGAAGATGAAGATCCAAGAGATGGTCAGTGGGGAAAGAGTTGTGACATGAAGAGCACATAAAACTATGGCAAATACGCTGATGAGCAGCATGTTCTGCCACTGTGTCGAAAGACTGCTTGCACTGGGGTATGCTGCATATTATTGGACCATAACTGAAAAAATAAAACAATCTTTCACTCTTATAAAACATTCCCCATAAAATACCTGAAATATCCATTAGTAAAAGATGATTTAGAAAAAACCTTAGTGAAATCAAATATTACTCAATACAAAAAACCTTTCTTTTAATTCACCATATTTTGGAATTTAGCATAAAAAATATTCAATATTTCAAAACTTTATTTTATAGACAAACCTACTTTTACTAAAGCCTGGTATACATGGCAAGGCAGAAAGTGATAAAGTTTTAGCAAAAGAAGTGGTAAAACCTGTCTCATATCTTTATTTTGCCTGGAAACTAGTGATGTTCATCACCAGGATCCCTTTGAGTAAAAGTCAAAGATTTTTATCCTTTAAGTATTTTTAAAGTGTTTATATTCATTACAAAGATTTTATACCCAAGGGAACTATGTAAATATCCACTTGATTAGTAACTTAATTTCTGTAAACATTTTGATGGAATAAGCTAAAAGGCCACAAATAAGCTTTATCAGACCAGAATGGCCACACAAAAAATAAGTGAGAGATGATAGGAGCAAAATTACATATAACTAAAATCAACAGCAAATAAAAATTTTTTTTAACTGTTCAAAAATCTGTTAGTGTTCTTGAATTACAAACCCATTATGATCATTCATGCCCACTAGCTAACTACTTAAGGGTTAAGTCTCAATCACTCCACAGCAGGAGAGAGAGGTTGACATTACTGTTGAAGAGGAGGGGGAAAGCATGCAAGTACTTCTGATGCACAATGAAGACTGAACATCAGTCAAATGAATGAGAAAGAGGTGAGTGATCTTGACCTCTGCCTTCACTTCTTGAATGTCAAACAGATTATGGGAAAGTGAGGGCTGGATCCTTAGAATGGAGTCCTAAAGGCCAAGAGGTTCATTCCCATTCCAGACACTGTACTATAATCTATCCATAGGTTGAGCTGACCCATCCCGGATCGATCATAGAATGACGTGAGGGGAAGAAGGCAAGAAGTAAGTCCTGGCAGAAGAAAAACTATTTGCGAAATTATCTTTGCTATCCCGTTCCCAAAAAACCCTACCCTTTCCTTTTCCCATTCATGTCTGAGCTGAGATTTGCAATGCAATGAGGGATCTTGCAGGAAACTATGATCCTTCACAAGAAAAAGGCAATCCTGACTCCCAAACATGATAACTGGTCACATGGAGGTTATCTGAAATGGGCCCTACTCAAAGAGGCATAAGGGGAAGGTCAGGGACAGCCTAACCTTGAAAGATGAAAAAAATTATCAAGCAGTGGAGTAAGTGGTAGATCCTCAAAACTGATGCAATCAGAGATTGGGTAAGGGGAGGGAAGCAGGAGAGGAAGCCAACAACTATCCATGAAACCCTGTCTTTTCAGATCACTGGGTTCTGGTTCCAGAATACGTAATGCGTAGAACTCATGTCCTGATAACTGGTCAGTACTATTAGCAATCAATCTGAAAACCCCCACTTGAAGTGATTAACCCAAGTGTTCTTTCTGTTTCCGTGGTGTTTGTCTGAGCTGCTACACTGAAAGATCAGGCATATTTAAACGGATGTGATTTGTGTTAAAACCAAACCAGATTCAATACATACTCTTCATGTAATACATTTTCGTCATCGAGGTCAACACATGGCACTTTCTCTAAGAAGTGGCATATCTTATTCCCTTCTGCATAGAAAGAATCTTTCCAATTGAAGTGCTTTATGCCTAAAGAGGTTATGTAGTCCCATGGATCAGTCATTTTGATCTGAAACAAGAGAAGATGAAGGTTACTTGATGTACGTGTTCAAAAATACTAAGTCTAGTTACTACATTTATTCAAATTTACAATACAATATAGTATTTGTCCACATGATGTGTTTATAAATGACTGCTGTTCACTTAATGACAAAATAAGCTAGTCTTAAAATGGCTACTTTTACCTGATATAAAAACAAAAATATTTAGAATAAACAATGCTTTGTGAATTACAAACACTGGCCTTGCAACAGCTGTTACTTTGGGATTAGCAAAATAAACCAACCTACTTTCATATGAAAATAGTATTTGTAATTCTATGGTAAAAAATGGCCCTAAAGCTGTGTATGCCTTCATTTTTGAACAATCAGTTCAAAAGACTTGCTACATCAAGTAAGGGGCATGGAGCACGGACTTCAGAATAAAGCAATGGTTTATATTCTACAAAACATGAAATTCAAATAAAAACAATTGCTGCATCCTCATTTCCAGACATAAACTATGGTACAGTATCATATTTCCTTATTAAAACTGAATACAGTATCTAACTACTGTAAAGAGGAAGGTCACCAAAGCATAGAGAAGCGATCTTATTGATATGACCACCTAAGGAAAGATGAGTACTCTGCCTCAGTCTACTATGTTGGAAACAAAACTGAGGAGGACTTAAATATTATTTTGAGGTAAATTATTGAAACCTGGACTTTAAATGGAAGAGACTATTGATTATTTCCGTTAGTATCAATCAAACTATGCTGTGTTAGGTTAGGATGTGATCCTGTAAAAACAAATAATACACTTTTACCATGAGGTTAAGGGGAATCTGAGGGGGAGGAAGATTTACCATAACATGGCTATATAAAAGCCAGACACCTAGGTCAGGTTAAGTTAAGGTCAGAAAAACCACATTTCATAAGACATAGAAATCCTGACTTAACAGTGCAGAATAGTTTTCTCTTACTTATATGCCAGTTCTCAATATCAAAGTTTCATTTAGTTCTTAAGTCTCTTTAATATGTTGAAGACAAAAAGCATGCTAAAATCTATCACAAGTTTACTGTTGTTAAGGTATTTACCTGTAAATATTATTACCAATTCTGACTTTTTCAAAGTTCTTTATCTACATTTCAATGTTCATGTGAATGAGGCTCCCAATCAGAATTTTTTTTTTTGTACCACAGCATTGTAGGTAATGCTGTTTGCATATTTTTAATCTTTAGTTATTTTAATCTAGAAATGTGGGTACATGAACAATGCTGAAACTTGATTGATTCTTTTGTTTTAAGTTTCACCAAGCAAGTGAGATTTTGGAAATCCTGGCTTTGCTTGAAAAACCTAGTTTCAGCTCTTAGTCATGGCTCCTTTGGTGCAAACATATCAATGGCCCTCGAATTATTTTGGCTGCATTGAAAAATATTTCAGTATGTTTTATGAACATTTGTGTAGTTCATTTTGATCACAAAATTAGCAAAATAGTTTTTAAGTTAGGTTAGACTGGGGTGTGTTTAGGTTAGACTGTAACCCTATTATTATTGATTTTAATTTACAATGTCCTAGATTAGATTGGGTGGGTGGGGGGGATTCCAAAGCCTGCAGCCAAGTAAGGGCCTGGCATCCTAGGCTGGGTTAGGTTGCAACTCTATTAGTTATTTTAATTTATACTGCCCTAGGTTAAGGTGAGGGGGTTCCAAGTTTCCTGGCAGGTAAGGACCCAGTGCCATCAATTAGGTTAGATTAGAATACATCCCTATATTTCACTCATTTTGTGCTTTTCCAACCCAAAAATCATGGTTTCCCACTATGGTCCCCCATAACTGTAGGATATACAAGGGTATCCAATGTCTTGCAAGCTGATATGCTTACCAGAATTGTCAGAAATGTTCAAAGCACACACTAAAACACAAAAAAACCATATTTTCAAATCCATAATACAATTTTGGTTTGAAGTAAAAATTTATCAATTTGCTTTACAGCTGCAGATAAATATGCCAAAAAAGCTGATTTTGGATCTGATTTATGAAATTTAGGCTGTCAAGCAAAGCACTGGTACACTTTTGGTTATTCATTAATTAACACAGTGAAAAAAGAGAGTTGGTGTAGTTGGACTGTAAGATAAAGAGGGCCAGAGGGTAGTCTGCAGAACGACAGATCAAGGCTATATTTCCTTAACACCACCTCTAAATAAAATAAAAGTTCATTTCCCATGGTCATGAATGCAGAATGGCCTAGGATCAGTAGCATTACCCTGTTGGTGTCATTCCAACCAAACAGTAAAAAAAAAAAGGGATGCTTTATATAGTTATCTGGAATTCCTGAGGTCTGCACATGCTAGCACCACTGTTCTGCAAAGGTTAAAATCCAGAAAGTAAAGGAGATGAAGCACAAGGACCTAAAGGTGGAACTGGGAAACAACACCACAGTTGCACAAAATTTATGAAAGGAAGCAGGAATAGAAGCAATGGATAAAAAGTAGGAGCAGCCAGGGGCTAAAGGGATGCTGCAAACACCTTTTAGTAATGTCTACAGTACACCACATGACGGAGCACTGATGCACTAACACCCTAAGGAGAAGACTTTTTTTATAATTTAAATTAGCAAAGCAGCCTAGCACACAACTTTTCTGCACCTTTACCAGTACATCTAGGGCGGCATTCTGCGGCGAGCCACCCACCCCCCTCCATAGCTGATACAGCAAAATTGTAACCAGTAAACACCCCTAGGGTACGTTAGGTTGGTATGTTTTGAGGTGTTTACTGGTAACAATTTTGTCGTATTAGCTATGGAGGGGGTGGGGGTTCACCATGGAATGCTGGCTTAGATCTACCCCGTCAGTATCGTGTGGTCTTCATAGGTCAATTACAGTTTAGTTACTGCCGGCCGACAAAATATTACTTTAAATTCTTGTAAAGCAAGTAAAATAACATAGGAAAACGTCAATTGCCATAGTCTAGCACACCGCGGAACTACGGCTTAGAATTACCCCTTTACCATCCCAGGGTTATCCTTGGCTATAATAAAGAGATACAGCATAAACTTATCATAGTAAGTATTTTAGCCTATTAGGATGAGCCGACGTCACTGGGCTAGGCGCTTGTCAACCTCTGTATGACTGTCGGCCAGATTTTACTATTTACACAGTTTAAGTTTGCTCCCATTAAACAGTTTAGGAAAGATTACGTGACATATAATCAACTACCTACTTCAATATTCTTTCGTAATCAGTAACCTACTACCTATGTGTAAACTCCCTGTCCGCTACCCACTTCTGCTTGAAGTACTTTCACGACGAATTTCTAAGGAAGGTGAAAAATAGTAAACTATTATTAGCGTATCATTAATCATACTTACATAACTAACAACTGATCTTATACACAAATCAACCACATACTCTCTACACTCAAAAGAGAGAAATAATTCAAGGGAACAAGATCGAAAACCCCTCTAGAGATAAACGTTTTCGGACTCGTCACAAGGGTAAATGGGTAATCTTGGTAGGGCAGCCTCACTCAGGCAGAATGTAAACAATTCTCGGTTCCGTTCAGGTTAGGGTTGAGACCTAGCCTTTCCAACGGCGCCTCAGTTGCTGGTTTGGTGCTTGCAATATTCCCTTTTATTTTCTTTTGTCGTTTTCTCTACACGTGATATATTTCTTTTGTCTTTTCAATAACACTTTCACTAAATAAAAACTATCCAACTATTTCATTTTTGTCCTCTCCAGATGGTGTTGCAGTTCTGGTTGTCCACAAAAAAATAATAATCTTCAATATTTCCATAGAAACTTTCGTTGGCATTTTCTCCTGCATGTTATTTATGATATTCAATTTTAACGTATTAGTTCTTGCTCTGAAAAAAGTACCGATGAAAAAGTGTTATTGTACATTTACTCTTCTTCAATTTCTTGTATATCTTTAAATTTATTTATTTTCTAAGTCTTCTTTCTTTCCATCTATCATTATCCGTTTCCTTTTATGCAGTGAGTTAGCATCACTGCTGTTTATAATTACATTCCTTTAATTTACGTACTTTCATCAGACAACGAGCATTAAAATCAGAGTACATTTTACTTGTGTGTACTTAAAAATACGGTTAAAATCTATGAAAATCTGTTTTTACCAGCTCTTGTGTTTTATAAAAACTACGAGCATGACCTCATGAGTTTAATTAAGAACATTAAAAAGAAGGGGTATAAAAGCATTTTTAATTAAAAAAAATATTTATTTGCATCTCTGAATAACAGCTAGATATTATCATGTGTGCGAAGTTTACAGTGGGACAGAATTTGATTCCCTATATACACTATAACTAAACAAGAACAGTATTCAAACTTAAGCCACTAATAAGAGAATGATCAAGTTTTTGTCCTATATCACAGATAATTTTAATGATTAGGAAATTTCTAGTTGGGTAGTGTTCCATACCAAGGAGAAACTACAATCATTTGTACACGAAACCAATACTAGCTCTTTACTCTTTGCAGATTCCTGTATAGCTTTCTGCCTTCAAGTTGGCGTTCTTTCTCTTTGGTCTTCTCACTTATGAACAATTCCTTCCGGAGAGCCCTACGAGTGTAGGATAACTCAGTGATCACGCTGAGCTGCTGTATAGAAATTCCAATGCAAAGTCTTCTTTCTAGTTCTAGTTACTTTTCTTAATCTATAAATTCACTGTTTTGCATTAGTATCAATGATATAAATTCCACTTTAATTTGAAGTATGCGCGTATACAGATTTCCCTCTTATTTGCTCACTTTTTCTATATGAGCATTCAATTTCGTGGAAACTTGTTAAGCAAGTTCATGGCATTTTAATCTGTTCACGAGGTATTTTGTTCATTGTTCCTCGAAGACTTTTTTTGTGAAACGTTCCGTTTGAATGATTAGCAAGCATATTCTTTAGAAATGTAGAACTATTAATCAAGAGCCTGTTTTTGTCTGTCTTCCTCAGATGATTCCAAATTAATATAGAGGCGGTGGTACTTCCTCTTCCTCAGAACGTTTTTTTGACAGAACATCCATGATTTCCAATTCTGTTGCCTTAAGATCCAGCAGTGTTACCTGCTGGGTTGGTAAGTCCGTCATTTCTTATGTATATAACAACATGCTTTCGCGTTTCATTCTCGAATGGAGAGAGCAGGCCACAAAGGATTTCATCCCAGGAAAAGCTACTTTTGTCAACGTCCTATCTCCGTTGTATCTTTGTGCTATACCGTCGACCCGATACCAAAAACTTCTTCGTGGTAGCGACGTTCGTCCTGTGGTAGATATTTGTTAGTTAGATATATTCTATAAATGAAGTCGATTTAATTTAAGCTATCCACTGACAAGAAAATCTGGGGTAACAATAGTGGGATGAAATAGCCAACAAAAAACTCTTGTCTTTACCGACGGTCAAAGATATATCTATCTTTCAGAGCACAAATAATAAACAACACTCCAACGAATTTCTTTTGATTACGAAGTAACAGTAACATCTGATATTTACCTTCATTTTCTGAATGACGTTTCTAGCTTCTGCCAGAGTCTTCTTTCCATGATCTTGGACAATAGTTAAGAGGGCTGCGGAGACACCGTCTGCCATGCCCTCACTTCCACATATGTAGACATGTCCTCCTGTCACAACCAGCTGTTTGTAAACTTCCTCCCCGTTTTCGAGCAACAGATCTTGAACGTAAGTCTGAAAAATGGACAGGCTATTGGTTATACTATCCTGGAATCTCAGGTTCATAAGCATAAGCATGATCTACATAATAACAGATAACTAAAATAATAACAGAGATAAAATATACAATCAAATATCTTCTCAAAACTGCAGGATAAAAATATACATATATATATATATATAAATATATTTTATATATATTATATATATATATATATATATATATATATATATATATATATATATATATATATATATATATATATATATATATATATATATATATATATTTGTTTAGAGAGAGAGAGAGAGAGAGAGAGAGAGAGAGAGAGAGAGAGAGAGAGAGAGAGAGAGAGAGAGAGAGCTGAGGTCATGAGAATCAACTGCCATCCTTACCTTGGGCATCGCAGGCTCCCTGGATAGTGCTAGATGTACTTCATTCATTACGTTGGCTCGACACATGGCAGACTTTTCTTCTGCATAAATGTCAGTAGCTCGAGTCTGGCATCCATAGTAGAGTGTTATTTTGCGCCGCTGACCTGCGTTACAGAAAAAGACATGATTTCAATCTTCTGACCCTATAAACAATTCCAGTAACAAAGGTTACTTCATACAGCAGTAGATTACAAATAACAGTACTGGAAGATGGATGGAAGTTGTCGTTAACCAGTTTTAAAATTCGTAGTATTTTTTTATGTTTAAATGAAGAACAATTTAACATAACATAACTGTTATGTGAAATAAGTAAGCATGGGGTTCTATATTTCACACATGTAGAACCCCATGCTTACTATAGAGAGAGAGAGAGAGAGAGAGAGAGAGAGAGAGAGAGAGAGAGAGAGAGAGAGAGAGAGAGAGAGAGAGAGAGAGAGAGAAATAAAAGGCTACATAAGAAAGAAAGGAAGATATGACACTTAACAATAATTCGTATATAAAAATTTTACCATTGTTTCATAGTGTAATGAAGTCACAAATGGATTTCAAAGTGAACAAAAAAGATACTGTTTACGAAAAACGCTGTTCCTCATCCCGTCATTAACAAATAAATTTACTTTTTACCTAGGAACGCATAGTGTAAAAACACGTACCTGTATGATTAATGTCGTACTTGGTAATGATAGTGCTGCCAAATTCCACGAAGAGGAGCAATACCGCTGCCAACGCCGATGAGAATGATCGGGGAACTTCCTTCCTCAGGTAGGTGGAACTCGGGAGCACTGAAGAAGAAAAACCAGACTGTTTAAGTGTTTAAGGATTACGGTATGGAAAATATGCATTCATTTCAGAAAACTTGGCACCTCTTTTCATTCGTATCTTGCTGTAACTTTTGAGAAGGGAGATATTTTATCTTTAAGAAACAATCAGTTTTAATTCTGCTTCATACATTTATATATGAATATTCACTGGTTATGTATTAAACATGTTTAAAAACACAATTCTTTTTCGTATTTTATTACTTTGTTAAATAAAGCAATCAAGAATGATCTTATTTTCTCTTTGGATCTTTCGCAAATGGAAAATCTCGGAGGTGGTCTTTGGCTCACCTTTTGTGGAACAACTCGATTCTGTCTCTTGGCTTCAGTGACTTGATGTAGGAAGTGCCGACGCCCTCGTGCAGCGTCCCTTTGCCACCTGGGAGAGGACATTAAAATGGTGTTGATAAATAAGAATAAAGCTCTAGACTGTTATCATACACTTATATATCTTTTGTTTTGTTCTTAGGATATCTATTTTCTGCTTTAACTTATTGACTACATCTTTTTTAGAAGTCCTGTATTTTTCAACTTAGGCCCCTCAGTGCGCAGTTTTAAAATGAGGCACGAGGGAGCAGACAATATAAACTTTTGTGCGTTCAAACTGGTCTTTTTGCTTTTATTTTTATTCCAAATGTACAAACATTCAAAAGAACAGAGAAGTAAATATTAACAAATGCAAACTCATCTCACCTCGGGTTTTGTAGTTGAAGCTGGCCACTGTGAGAGTCAGCTCTCCCTCTTCGAAATCTGGCGAGGAGCTGATGGAGTAAAGACGAGGCTGCAAGAGGGGAAGGCGGCACAGCAGGAGTCCTGCGTCCATCCTCACGCTGGGGAACTCATTCAGGATCTCCAGCAGGTTAGGATAATTCTCTTTCCTCCAGGTGCGATACGCATCAATGTCCTGAACAGATAGATTAGTAGTCATAAGTTGGAAAGCGTTTGAGAGTCATGGGCAGTCAATTCTATCAGCCTGAAACTATAACGTCTTGATTTAACCAAATGTTTTATGTTAGATAATAGTCTTCCACTATTTTCTGTCTCTGCTTACATAAAAGTAAGCATGGGTAAATCCTAAAGAAGCTACTTACCGTGGCTAAAGTTTCCAGTTGAGATCGCTCTTGGTTGTTGGTTGCCGCTAAAGCCATCAGCTTCAGCACAGATTGGGATGGAGGCGATGTGATGTCCAGGTATCTCTCCAGAAGGGTTCGGATGCTGGACACAGGCAGGTTCGGATAAGGTAACCACGAGTCACCTTAGGGGAAGAGAAGGGGAGGGTGATTAAAATTTCAGTCATTGTCTTTCAGTGGTCTCATATCTGTACATTTGACTATATAATTATGGAAGATGCTTTTGGATCAATGTCCAATGCTGTTGTAAAAACGAATAGTCCTCTTTATATTTATAGTTTGATGAGTAATAGATTTATTCATTCTTAAACTTGCCAACATTTCATAAAAATGATAAAAACTGAAACTGACACAGTAAACAAATGGCAGTAGAAAAGACTTTGTCATTCGGTTGCTCCCAAAACCTGGGCAGGTCTAAGTCTCATGAAGACCTACCTTCTTGTTTGCGTACGAGAACTTCCACAATTCTATCCGGGTCTTCGCAGTCGTCTAGCTTCCCCAGAATACCGAGAACCATGGACGAATTGTTTGAGGGAAAGATGCCAATGTTGTCTCCTACCTCGTATCGCAAGGACGGATTGTTCCCGGTGTTAACTGTCAGTTTGTGGTACCACCTGCGAAACGATAAGTACGATGTTTTAGTTGTTATGAGAAAATGGCAATATGGCCGCACTGACTCTTGCTAAAATGACCAGGCTATAAGATTTTAGTTATATATACTGTATATTATATATGTATGTATATATATATATATATATATATATATATATATATATATATATATATATATATATATATATATATATATATATATATATATATATATATATATATATATATATATATATATATATATAGAGAGAGAGAGAGAGAGAGAGAGAGAGAGAGAGAGAGAGATTAAAGTTAACCATAGCAAGCAACTTAAAAAGATACTCACTTGTTTCCTTCCTCAAATAATGACTGGCTTCCAGTTACAATACACGATTCGACCTTCTTCCTGTGTAGCGTCGAAAAGCCTGAAATTCATAAGAATAAAATTTTTCTGTTATTCATAACCTTAGTTTCTTCACGTTCACAACTTGAGCTACTCTTTATTTTTGCTTATTACAGAAAGGGTAAATGCTGCAGAAGGATGGAAGAAGGGCAGGATGTCCATGGCAATTATAATTTCAGTCTGGTCAAAATGAACCCTAAGACGTTAACAACAGTGAAAGTCTTGGATCCTTTTATCTTTTGGCTTTATTTGTGTGAATCTGTGTATTTCATCTGCAAAAAATATTTTGGGAAGCTCTAAATTTTGTGTGAAATGTTCAAATGATTACCTGGACTCATGTCCAGAAATGCTAAAATTTGTTATGTCAAAACCCGTTAGGCAGAGAATCTGCCATAGTCCTCTGAGAGTGAGCAAGGGAATGTGACTGGATAAGTATTTTTCTAATACCGTAAGTACATAAGTATCTTGTACGGCAATGTATTATCATGCTACCATGCCAGAGGCCTGTAAGGCATTACTACCTAATACCTGTTAATTATAGTAAAAATATATATCTGTTAACTCAGATCCTCTGCGATCACTGTGTTCATTTATATTGTTAAAATGACTGTTTGTGTCCTTCCTTGACTCATCAGTTCTTTGCATTGCTTACCATTTGTTAACTTGGCTGGCTCGTTGTGCACAGCAAACTTGACCTGGTTGCTGTTGGAGACCTGACTTGCTACGGAGCCCTCTTGGGCGCAGTGCTCTACCTGGAAGCGGTTACAGCAAGCCTGGAAATAAAGATAAAGCGTCTGGTGATTCTTTTCTCAATTCTTCTCCAGCACCCTTTTAGACTCATTCTAACGGATCCATTTGTTGGGCAAGCGACCTCTTTCAACAATAAAAAAATAAAAAAAGCAATTCTCATGGTAAGATTACCAAAGAATAATCATGCAGTGCAGTGAAACGAAATAGTTACAAAGGAAATAGTGCAGGGAGTCCGAAATATCTGGAATTGATAACAGGAATTATAAACATGGAATCGAGAGGTGGTTTTACCTCCAAAAGCTGGTTAGCCCATGAATTGAAGGTGTCCAACTGATGTTCAGTTTCATCTCCGCAAGTCAAGTCCATGATTCTGTCTCCTCCAAGGGTGTGCATGAGGTTGTCGATGTACTTGCCGAAGGCGCAGAAGTGCTTGTAGTTGGTAGATCCAAGGGCGAAAACAGCGTAGCTGTTGAGGGAAAGAGAACTGGTTCAACTCAAACTGACAACGAGTGTATATGACACCACCTGACAACGTTCTTTAATTTTTCCATTTTAATGAAATGTTCCCACAAGTTATACGGAATAACGCTTGGCAATGTATTATATCATGAATGAGTTCCATCATGCATTATTGCCCTCTAGCATGCATGCAACATGGTTGCCTCTGCAGGATCAAATGGTCGCTGCTTTTCCTCTAATAAACCAGTGGCTATTACACCGAGGTCTTTGGCGCTCACATTCATGCAAGATCTATGGCAGACAGAAGTAAAAAATAACCATGCAAACTCACGTGACATCGTTAGCCGGATCATGATTTGCGATGAGACCGTCCGTGCTATCGACCAGACTGTCGTTGCTGCTGTAAAAGCTGGGCTCATACCCTTCCAAACCGCGGGCATCCTCGTCGTCGTGGCTCTTCCTCTCACGCAACTTACTGGCGAGGAGAGAGAAGAAGCCCCTGTTCTTCTTCAGGAGCTTCGTCTCGCTGCAGATGCCGCTCTCTGATTTGACTTCGGCCCTTACGCCGTTGCTGTGGGGATGAGGTTTGTTATTATTATTATTATTATTATTATTATTATTATTATTATTATTATTATTAAGTCTTTTTTCTTTGACAATAATCACTGAAACATTAATACTTTAAAATTGGATCGTGGCTGAACCTATATTTCATTACTGATATCATTATTATCAAAGTACGAGCAAAAATCACAACAAGAAAATGACCTTTTGAAAAACACACAAAAAGGACTTTTCACTTACACTTTGATATCGTTGTAGTCGTCCCAGAACGAGGCGCTGCAATAAAAATAAGAAAACCGTCAATTAACGATTATTATAATCCTTTCTCTCTCTTAATTCATGACTTTACTAATACTGTATATGTATGATGAATTCAACCTAATCAGTACCTACATGAACATAAATGAAATTATGTAACTTGGGTCAAAACTTCTCTTTATTTTAATGCGTGACTTCAAAAAGTGCACAAACACTAGTCGAAAGTGCACTGTGAGTAGGGAAACTGGAAGAAGCAGAAATCCAAAGTTGGAGAAAAACTATTACTTACATATTCTCTTCAGAGGCGACGGCGTTGCCCCTTTCTCTCAACTCGTAGAGTATCTTCGTGAATTCCTGCCAAAAGAGGTCAATGAGGTTATTGAATTCCTTTGAGAATGTTATTGAATTCCTGTATAATTTGAGAGGTCGTTATTATCATGAACGTATTAACGTCAGATTCCCTCCCCCCCCATCTCTCTCTCTCTCTCTCTTGTGCTTTTTGCATTTACAGCCTGAATAAAAATTCTGACTACAATAAAACAGCAACATTAAAATTAAATAAATAACAATAATGAAAATAAATAAATAACAGTAATGATAACGTGGCCTTTCATGAGGTAAAAGCATACATTCCTATTCATTAGATATACAGTAAAGACCGTTCACTAAAATGTCAAAGAACTGGGCTTACCTTTCCATTCTGAGGAGGTTCTCCAACACCAGTTGTAGAAGCCAGCATAACCACCATGGTTTCACTGCTCAGTTTGCTGACGTCATATTCGTCCATACAGATGACCTGATGAGAGATATAGTTCACTTGATGACTTACTGAAATAAAATTTTTAAACAAGAATGTTTCAAAATCAAAATATTTATGGTAAACTAAGTTCATACGACAGTCAATCATGAAAATAATTTTATATCCTCCTCTCTCTCTCTCTCTCTCTCTCACCTCAGGATTGAACCTGAGGCTGAAGGAATCGTAGAGACTGTTGGCGTATCCTTGAGCTTTTCCTGTTTCTGAGGCGTAGATGATGGCGATGCGAACTCTCTTGGCCAGGGCCCCAGCGTAGAGGGTCGTAGCGAAGTAGACGCACCTGTTGAAGATGGTGAAGATGAGATATTTGTATGTCTAAACCTAACCTACGTAAGCATTTACATCTTTGTGTCAGTCTTATGCTGAAAGATGGAAAGCACAGAAAAACAAACAATTTCATCCATGAAACGTTGTATGAACTTAATAAAGAACCTATATATGAGGACTGAAACTTGAGGCAATCTGATCTGTAACTTACAGAGCCGCTCTCCTAAACCTCTGGATAGGGCTGCTCCTCTTTTTGGTGGCCTCGCCGCTCAGCAAATCGTTCTGGCGTTCGAAGGCCACCCACGCTGGAAGCTGGTACTCGTAGGAGGGCTTCATGTAATAGAGCGTCATCTCCTGGTGAAACACGGGCGTCAGAGAGCCCGAAATAGGAGGCACGATCCACACCCAGTCGGCTGGACAGCCTCCCCTTTGACGATGTTCGTTACTGTGGAACTGCATGAAGGTCTCTGCAGCGGTGTGGTGGTCCACGATGGTCACCTCCTTCTCCTGTTGACGAAATTAAAACAGAACGATAAGTGATCCTCCGACTAAAAGGACCGGTTACTATCACCCCACCCCCATTTCATCTTGGACGACTTATTCATCAAGTTTTTTTTTTTCTTTCCTTACCTGGTAGGAGTGTAAGACAGCTATGTTAAGTTCCAGGGTCGCCTTGTCCTTCCAGAGGCTGATTGGAGACTTTGTGTCGAGGCCGAGCTTCTCCCCAAACATCTGTGGACAAAAGAGTTTTTCTTTTCTAATTACTGCCATCACACACAACTCAAAGTGTACGATTTTATCCATAAAGAAAATACCATTCCTTCCTCGAATATAAGTGTTAAAGAGCGACGGCGAACCTTGGGTGGGCAGAGCCAGCATCCAGGACAAAACTTAAAACATTACGATTTATTAATCATAACATCTTGATTTAAATCTAAAATTCAAGTGAGGTGCTTAAAAAGAATGCACGGGAATGGATAAAGCTTTAAAAACCTAACTTGTACCTCCTTAATGATTATTTTCAAATCTGCAGCTCATGATTTGAGATAAGCTAAACGACCGCGACCTGTACGAGAAGCTTACAACCTATAGGAACTCACTAAGACAAAACATTGTACTAGTCAGGATTATAGCATACATCTAAATAAAAATGGATTTTGTTCACTCCTTGTCCACATGTTAACTTTCTCAGACATGTATAAGTATACTTGTATGTACAAATATGATCAGTTTTAACTTATGGGAAGAGGTAACGAGAAACTTAGGGCAGTGTCATTATTACCGGAAGTAAATTGTACCGCTGGACGTCGCAAAGGTCCCGAGTGGCAATTTCGGTGGACATGTACCACCCGTTGAAGGGCGCCGCTGGGAACTGGAGTCCTCCGCAGTCTAGCATCATTGAGGAAACAGCTGGAACGCCGAACCATTTCAGTTTCAAGTCCTCAAACCATTCGTACCTGGCGGAGAAGAGATGTTCAACCTGTTAAAGATTTTAATACATACACGCAATGATGCACAAGCACACTTGGCATGCATAGATATAAGTGTGCCTTTTGTATTTAAGAAATATCTTCTAAAAAGTGCTACCCTTCCAGTTTTCAGCTGTTACTCTCGAGTGAGGCTGCTAATCCCGTGTCCTTCTGAGGTATATTGTTCAACCCTTTGCATTTACGGACTCTTAAATTTTACTGTAAGATTCCACCCAGCAAACAATGGCGACATCACTCTACTTACTCAGGATGTTTGAGATCAACCAAGAGAATCTTCTCCTCGGGGATATCCATCCATTCCGGTTCACCCGTGGGCATCGACACCACCAGGGGCAGGACGTCGAAGCGACCGCCTGTGCCCTTCCAGCCCAGCTCCAGGCAAACCTGAATTGGGAAGAGAAATAATAATGAGGCGCTAAGCAGAACTTGTGGCTCTGTCGGACATCATTCCTCAAAACACTGACAGCCTTCTCTGACCCTTTGTCTTCAAAAAGGCTTAGAGCATGGTCGCTCTCCTTTCAATCTCTTATTTTACAATAATTCTAAGCTCATCTGCACGATATGATGTTACCACAGAAAATAAGATGAGATAACAATAATTACCGAGCCACGTTAATAACATAGTAATCAACGAAACAACAACTAAACTAAATGTTCTCATCGAGGCACGCGTCACCTTCGTTATCACCACCACATCATCATCTCTGGAATTTGTTTTTTGCTGCCCTCTCCTCGACCCTAGCTGGGTCCCCGGGGCTGCGAATCTTCTCTCTCGATAAGAAGAAGAATAACAAAAAGAAGACGAAGCGAGCCTTTGGTGAAAGTTACTAAATTAAAACAAGTTTTTGTTTGTTTGTTGAACTCGCTGGAGCCGGTGGTTTCCCATTAAAAGAGCGACAAATCCAACGAAATTTGCTCGTGCTGGACTGTAGAACTGGCTCATACTAGCACGGGTTCTCGTTTCTTTCGGCAGCAGGTGATTAAGTAGTTTGGTCTCTTTTATGGACAGATGGCTTCTTTTTTTTTCTCTCTCAGAATTTCCTGTTGTATAAGCATCTTCACAGAAAATAACAAAACCTTGGATGCTGGTGGTATGTGCATGCATCTAATAACATGCTCATATCCACAAGACAGGAGATTGCACACGTACACTCTACACGCATTGTATATGATGCAGATATCATGTACAGATGAAACGCAGATAGCCTTGTGCAACACTTGCCCACACACGTCGAGTGACGAGTAGTCATGAAAACCGTAACACTAAGTATCCCCGGATCTAATGAGATCGAAAACTGATCAAACCGAGTAGAGCCGGTTTTGTGGTTGGCTCGTGCTCTGGCTGAACGCGACCCCCTGGTTCCAGAGGCAGAAAAACATGTGTGTCATGGAACTCTCTTTCTCTCCGTTGTGCATTCGCGCATCAGAGCTATCTCGGAATACGCTGCGTTCATAAAGATTTCTTGGAAGTTGGTATTAAGCTCGGACCTTACAGACTACAGCGGAACTATAAAGAAATAATTTAATGATTATAACGTGGTTACAGTCTTCGAAATTAGAAATGCTTTTTGCCAAAAGAAAGAAAAGAACAGTAAAATATCACAAAATGTTTTACCGGTCGTTTTAGTAACATTTACGTACACACGCACATTCTTCGCAGAAGAATAAATGCTTACATGTTCACTAAGTATAACTCTCCAAAGATAATTGATACAAGAGGTAGGCTGAACGGTAGACTTTACGACCGCACTCCGTAAAATACCAGGCTGTACTGAACCTTGACTCAAACTTCAGAAGAAGCAGTGTGGACGCAACGACTGCGAATCATGATGAGGAACGAAAGTCGGGAGGATAAGTGAGTTCACAGATAATATCAACTAGTTCTATTCCGCAAATGATCAAGATAAGTTTGTAGAAACGAAGGGGGATATATTCTGATTATAAACTACTTTTCTCCCAGGATTTATTTTCTCCCGGGATTTATTTTCTCCCAGGATTTAACTCCGACATGAAAAAAGGACGTGAAAAAAAGACGAAAAAAAAAAAAAAAAACTTGCACATCACATTATCTGGAGATGAAGAAAACAAGTCTGGCTTTGAGTTAGTTATGGTAATGAAGTGCGAACACACACGCACATGCACACACACACAGACACACAAACGCCGAATTTATGAAGACGAAGTAGGAAAACCAAAAGCTTCCTTTCTAGTGTGAAGAGGTTTTTTCTGACTCTGACCACATCAAAGAAACCTCTCTCTCTCTCTCTCTCTCTCTCTCTCTCTCTCTCTCTCTCTTTTATCAATATGACGACTGCAACCACCTTTCTTTTGACTTTTTTTTATATTATTATTTGTTAGATTCCCTCCTAAGTGCATCAAGGTCAAAATTTGTCACAAGTTCATCAATCGTGTAAGCAATCTGGATAATACCAGTGTTACAGTAAACACCAAGTTTCAGGACTGAGTGTGGCAGTGGAAACTGACATTTGCAGAGCAGGGAGAAAGAGTGTGTGTGTGTGTGTGTGTGTGTGTGTGTGTGTGTGTGTGTGTGTGTATTTAGTGTAAGGATAACGCCCCTACCCAGTTAAAAATAATGTATTGAAAGTTGCTGAAGACACTTAGGGGGGTCTGGTTCAAAAGACAGTGGCTCACAAGGAAATCCGCGAGTCTCCAGAATGACTGGGTGATTGATATATATGTTAGAATATATATAGTATTTGACACACACACACACACACGTGTGAGTGCAACTTATGCCACCTAAAACGCAAAAATTAAAGACAAATATCAGAGGAGAACAAAAGACTTGCTTTCTACACTCAGTAGATGACATCTGAATCATAAAACCCTACGGAACCTACCTTAGTGAAGTCCTTGTAGGCAGGATCGCCAATAACAGAGCCATCTGGCTGCTCGTACCCGGCGAAGGCGATCAGCTGCTGATTCCAGACGCGAAAGTCTCTCTGTCCGACCTTCCGCTGAGGGAACACGGTGATCGTCGATCTGCGTCGACAAACAGGTAAGGGGAAAATGAATAGAATATAGAATTCAGGCCACAGGCCAAGCGCTGGGACCTATGGGGTCATTCACCGCTGAACGGAAATTGGCATTAAAAACGTTCTAAAGGTGTAATGGGAGGAAAATCTAGCAGTTGCACTATGAATCAACTGGATGCCGATGCCGAAATTTATACATTTATATCAGAATTGCATTCATGTGACAAGCCTGGGAAACAATCCCACATTCCATTTTGAAAACCAAATCTTTGCTTATAAATCAATTTACGAATACATACCTTATGTTGCCTCCGTTTGTTGCATAGTCAATGTGTTGCAGCAATAATTCGAACATATCCTTTGTAGTAGTTGCGTGCCTTCCGTCAAACAACTGCAAAACAATGACATAACAGATGTCAGATCATGTTAGCTGAACTAATGAGTCCGCTGCAAGTTTTGCGCAAAGTAGTTCAAATTGTTTTTGAAAATCATATCTTCTGTTCACCCATTTTCCTGTTCATTTCTACTCCTTTTCCCTTCAATTGTCTTATTAATTATAATCTAAGAGCACAAATTTCACCAAACCACATATTTTCCTATACTTATCCTTACGTGTGTCTTACATTCCTTTTTAAATTTCGATACTCACATGCAGTTTGTTCCAGGAGATTCGACCGATGCAGCGAGGGGCGTTCCTCCAAGCCAGTTTGACCCCGAACTCGAGCTCATCCGTGGTCAGGTCGTAAGTACCAGTCCGGACCAAAGCTTGGGTCACTTCCTGAAGGCGGGCTTGGTGCTCCTTGGTCTCGAACCTACGAGGACGAAGGAAGGAAAAAAGTTGAGAAAAAAGAGGTAACATAATTGTTCCTGATGACTGAAAATACCTGTATATTTCGAAGGGAACGAAGAATCTGTCTGAAACTTGCGATTTATCATTACCATCCAACAAGCTTCGAGAGAGAATTTGCTAAAGCTTTTACCTTTTGGTCTCCTTGTAGTATTCATCCAAAAATTGCTTGGCTTGGTAAAGAACCTCACTTGATGGCCTGTTCTCCAACAGCGTTTTCCTTGAGCCCATCAAAGAGCCTTTACAGACGACGGCTGAACAGACGCCAGGCTGGAATAGAAGTGAAAGAAAAGTAAAATCATCAGTCTTCCTTCGGCAGAGCGTTTTCTTATGAAGCGAGATAGGCTATGCATCCTTAAGGATCTGGATTTTTAATTACTGGAAACAGGAGAAAGTTGAAATAATTTACAACATACTCATTTACATAATCTATTAACAATTGCCTGACTAATTTATGACTTGGTGAAGTGACGTATCCTCAAAAGCTGACCAAGAAATTAGGGGGAAAGACTGCACAACTTGAAACAATAAAATGTAAGAAGGGTTTTAGCTTACGTCCTCAGCCTTCATGTGAAGGACATCCGTAGCTTCCTTCGCAGATTCAAAATTGATGAGATTCTGTGGCCTGCTGAAGGGACACTGAGGTTTGACTACTAAACCTTCCATGCTGTTTCTGCTGTTTCTGAAATGAAAGAATAAATACATTGGGTCCTCTTCGGTAATCTATACGGTTTTTCAATCAATACGCACAATGGCACACACACACACACTTATATACGGTATATACGTGTATGTATATATATATATATATATATATATATATATATATGTATATATATATATATATATATATATATATATATATATATATATATATAAATATATATGTATGTATATATATATTTATATATTACAGTATATATATATATATATATAATATATATATATATATATATATATATATATATATATATATATATATATATATATACACACACACACACATATATATACATATATATATATATATATATATATATATATATATATATATATATATATATATATGTGTATATATAAACATATGCGTAGAAGCTTACGTTAAGGACAATAAACGATAGGCGTCCATGCAATCAATTATGTCGGAGGTCATTAATCATTAAAACTTATAACCTCAAATCAAACTGACGGGACTATTTTGTTTTACAACAACACTAATGACAGAGAGAGAGAGAGAGAGAGAGAATCTGAGTGGGGAATCAGGACCAGTCATGAATTCTAGTTGCATCTTAAGGTCGTTCTGTTGGCTAAGTCAAGATCTATAACCCAAACATGGCGGCGCTTTTGCTCAATTACCGTATGCCATTGTGGCAAGGTCGCCTGACAAAAACTTAACCCTCATTGCAACGAGTGGTTTAATATACTTTCAATTGAACCCATTTGTGAAAAATAATAATAATAATAATAATAATAATAATAATATGTTTACAATCAAGGGAACCAAATCGAATTGAGGAAATTATGGGACGAAGACAAAGAATTTCGTAAGTTATTTCTTTGAGGATATGAAAAATGTCATTATTCTTCCTATTACAGTCAAGAAAAGAACGTCAGTGTTTCTGATAATTAGAGAAATAATAATAATAATAATAATAATAATAATAATAATAATAATAATAATAATAATAATAATAATAATAATAATATGTTTACAATCAAGGGAAGCAAATCGATTTGAGGAAATTATGGGACGAAGACAAAGAATTTCCTAAGTTATTTCTTTTGAGGATATGAAAAATGTCATCATTCTTCCTACTACAGTCAAGAAAAGAACGTCAGTGTTTCTGATGATTAGAGAAAAATGTGATTTTCATTAAAGAAAATGATTAAAACGCAAGATGCTCTTCTTTATACGAGAATGCGTGGAATAGGTCGTTGTCGTTCTTGAAGAGGATACCTGCGTGCATTTGCTAATTATTTATTCATTTGTGTGCACTTGTTAATTGTGAAGTTACCTGCGTGCATTTGCTAATTATTTATTCATTTGTGTGTACTTGCTAATTGTGAAGTTACCTGTGTGCATTTGCTAATTATGTATTCATTTGTGTGCACTTGCTAATTGTGAAGTTACCTACGTGCATTTGCTAACTATGTAGTTACCTATGAGCATTTGCTAAATACATGTGGGCAAGGAAAGCGGGGAACCAGTCAACCTGAAGAAATTTTTTCGTAACAAGGGGTCCTGAGGTTTGCTTACGTCACAGGGGCACCTGATGAGGTGTGAATGCCGCTTTTAGAGAGCAAATAAGAAAATGCAGGTTTTAGTTTTTGCAGTCCAGTCCCGGATAAAAGAGAATGGCTGGTCGCAGGTTTGACGCCTCGTAAAATACCAAGCTCTTCTGGAGCTCCCGACAAGCCTCTTGCGTTCTGATGTAAATATCAAGAGTCATGGAACTACTATAGTAACAAAAGGGCTAGTCAAAGCGGCAGTGGGCCACAGCAGGAGTGGATTTGTTTTCTCTACTTTACATTAATTCAAATTTTCTGATCCTGAATGCAAATGCCCTTTAACTTACAAGAGAAAAGCTTCCACTGAATAGATTTTCATTTGTATAAAAAATATTCAGCACAGAGAGAGAGAGAGAGAGAGAGAGAGAGAGAGAGAGAGAGAGAGAGAGAGAGAGAGAGAGAGAGAGATAGTGGTACCTTAGGCCTCCAAAAGAGGAAACTTATCCCAAGAGTTGTGGAAGGGTGTGGTGGTTTAGTTGATTCGTGCATAACTTATCTGGAGTTGGTTAGAGCGGTTCTGTGGGAGTTAGAGATGTTAACAAATGTATACCCTGTAATAACAGGCACCTTTGAAGCCGAAATCAGGTATTTTCAAAGGTTAATTAACATTATACTCACACAAGACACATATTTATATATGTAATATATACGTATATAAATCCAGTATATGTATATATATATATATATATATATATATATATATATATATATATATATATATATACTATATATATATGCAAATATATATATGTATAATATATATATATATATATATATATATATATATATATATATATATATATATATATATATACTGTACATATATATATATATATATATATATATATATATATATATATATATATATATATATATATATATATATATATATATATACTGTATATATATATATATATATATATATATATATATATATATATATTATATATGTATATATATATATATATATATATATATATATATATTATATATATGTATATATATATATATATATATATATATATATATATATATATATATATATATATATATATATATATATATATATATATATATATATATGTATGTATGTGTGTCAGTATGATGTTAACCAACCTTTGAAAATACCTAATTTTGGCTTCAAAGGCGCCTATTATTGCAGGGTACACATTTATTAACATCCCTAACTCCCACAGAACCGCTCTAACCAACTCCAGATAAATTATGCACTAATTTACTAAACCACCACACCCTTCCACAACTCTTGGGATAAGTTTTCTCTTTTGGAGGTCTAAGGTAGCACTCTCTCTCTCTCTCTCTCTCTGTGTATGTATAATTTTGTTTTTATACATATGAAAGTCTATTCAGAGGAAGCTACTATCTATCTATCTATCTATATATATATATATATATATATATATATATATATATATATATATATATATATATATATATGTATATATATATTTATATATATATGTATAGAATAGATACACAGCTATATATATATATATATATATGTATATATATTCATACACACACACATATATACAGTATATATATATATATATGATATAATTTCTAATGGTAATGCAACTCTAATCAGTACTGGTTCTGCAACCACTAGCTTAACACTTCAAAGATCACTCAGATGTAGCGTAAGAAAATCATTTTGGCAAGTCTTATCAAATGAGAGGCTGTCGCAAAAGTGAATGTCACATTGGAGAAGAGAATTTAAAAATACTTCTCTCGAAATTGGCTGAATTTCAAAAAAACTCTTCGAAGACACAGAAAACTCAATAAGGCTGCGATGATTTCCGAGGAGGTTCTCCTTGAAGCCGAAAGAGCGTTTGTGGCTGTTGCCTCGTTGCGTCAGAGGAAAATCGGCTTAAGATGAAGTCGTGACGTCACTGGAGGGATGCGATTGCTCGAAGCGCATCAAGCATGTGACGTCAGAAGAGGGATGTGACGACAGACAACAAAATAACGATTGGTGAAACTTACATGTATTTGTGTTTGTGTGTGTGTTTTTATTTTCTTGTTTATATGGTTTATCCACTGAAGTTTGTTACAAAAAATGTTCAATTTTTGACTCCCAGTTAGCGCTTGGGGATGAGGTTCTTAGCTCTAAGTGTGTGTGTGTGACAAAACTCTTATGAGAAAACGCCTCGTAAGAATTTCCACCATATCTTATTAAATGTAGTAAAGAAACTCCTTCTGACACCATAAAAACTGACAGAACAGAACCAACATCACCCAGCCTCTCTACAGACCAAAACCAACACAAAATTGGAAGACTTAATAACTTAGATATCATTAAATTCTTGTGCATTACACTAATACAGAGATCGAGATAAGTTAACCATGAGTCCTTCATGAAAAATAAACTTGTGTATACTTTGAAATTCGAAAACATTGACTCCAAACGGTTAGAATGGCTTAGTTGTAGTAAAGGAACTCTTTCTGACATCACAAAAACAGAGCAGAACAGATGCAACATCACCCAGTCTCTCTACAGACCAAAACCAGCGCAAAATTGGCAGACAACCCTGACCCTCTAACTAGAACGCGAGATCACAGCTAGGCTTTACCAAGTTAGATATCGCCAAATTCTTGTGAATTATACTAAAACAAAGATTGACATTACTAATACAAAGATTGAAATAAGTTCATCACGAGTGTTTCATGAAAAATAAGTTTGTGTTTACTTTGAAATTCGAAAGCACTGACTCCAAACGGTTAGAATGGCTTAAATTTTTGTTTTGAAAGTATAAAAAAAAAAAAAAACTGAACTTAAAGAAAATGGTTTCTTTTATCGCGCTTTACCCTGACTGAAGAAATTTCACCTAGTCGGGATCCCCGTGGATTCAAGGGGAATTTCACTGGGACCGGGCTAGCGCCATGCCCTTTTCTAGACCAGCTTGAGGTCAACAGAGGACAATGGTTTGGAAGAGGACGCGCCTATATTGCTTCACGTGACATGTAAATAAGACGTTTAGGCTTTCATTTTATTTTGTGATTATCCACAAGAAAGCTAATTAAGGGATAAAGGTAATAACTGGCTACTCATGGATTAGTTCGTTCAAGAAATTGTAAGACCTTTCTTGTACTGAATCACGCCAGAGGCGTAGGCACTGAGTCGGTTTCTGCTTATGATCAGTTTGCAGCCAGTGCAAACCTAATCAAACCAGTAAAGCTAGAGACAGGAAAAAAAATATATGTTTGACCCCTGGACAGGCTGGATGCAATAATAAATTTGAATAGATTAAAACGTTTTGGTTCTACGAGAGTTTGTCTGAAGTAAAAGGTTGTTTTCAAAGCTTACAGCAACTCCTAGTGAACATGACTTCGTAGATATGGCCACACTTCGTTAATACGATCTTCTAATTCACCTAAATATTTAGTTCCCAAATCTTCCAAATTACATAAAACAAATATAAACAAATATATATATAATGTATGTATGTATATATATGTATATATATATATATATATATATATATATATATATATATATATATATATATATATATATATATATATATATATATATGTATATGTGTGTGTGTGTGTGTGTGTGTGTGTGTGTGTATGTACAAACAGATAGACACCAAGTATACCACTTTCTACTCTCTTGTTCTCCAGAAATATTCTTATTCTTTGGTTCAATTTCTAACAACTGCCAAATACAGTAACAACTGGAACTGTCCCTGGGAGAATCCCCCTCTAA
The DNA here is from genome assembly GCF_040412425.1 of Macrobrachium rosenbergii. Lineage (NCBI taxonomy): Eukaryota > Metazoa > Arthropoda > Malacostraca > Decapoda > Palaemonidae > Macrobrachium > Macrobrachium rosenbergii. The sequence goes on along the minus strand of NC_089754.1, from coordinate 41,577,506 downwards.
TCAAAATATACAAAATGTCTATCACTGAAAATACAAAGGTGATACAACTTGTCAACACTCAACGATCAGTAACGTTTGATGGAGCCATTCATTCATCCAAGCAATATTCCCAGTAACAAGAAAGCGGGAAAGAAATATCTAAATACTAGTAAATACGTAGAGTAAGATGAAGTCTTCAAAGACAGTAATTAAGAAATGCAAGATGGTACTGTTATAAGGTTTATACACTTTGGTTT